>NW_028270143.1:60364634-60673323 GCF_037043375.1 Chiloscyllium plagiosum
GAATTTAATAATTCATCTAATATCAATTGCTACTGGAGAGTTCCACGCTTCCAACATCCTTTGTCTGTAAAAGGGCTTCCTAATTTCAATCCTGTAAATTCTGGCATTACTTGTTAGACTATGCCCATTAATTCCAGATTTCCCAACTAGAGTTAGTTGCTCTTAATCTTCCCCCATTATTTAACCTTAATGAATGGAATTTAACAGCTGTAGCCAGCTGGTTAACCAGGAGTGGTGGCCACTTCCAATACCACAGTGTGACCAAGGTAGAAGTTTGGTGATAAAACTGCAGGGAAGAAGTAATCAAGGTGGGTTCCAAGGTCCAATGGCAAGGGAAGGGACAGGAATTAGTATTTTGGACAGGTGGGGTTTTCACTTATGTGTAACCCATAACGGCATACACCCACCTACCAGGCTGGAGGGATGCTATTCTATCCATGGCAGTTTGTCTGAACATGCAGCCCCACCATCTGCTGGTTAATTGGCTTTTGGGCAAGAAGACACTTTAGGCTTTTCCAACTGAAGTAAAAAAGAGGGGGGTGGTATCACCAACCTGTACTCTTTCTGCCTTAGCACACCTCCCAACCCATATCGGAACACTCATCTTGGTGGTTTTTCAACTGCCCAATAACATCAAAACTTCAATTAAACCACTCTTAAATTTATAAATTACTAGAGACGGTGCTATGCTGTGTAATTTCTCCTCAATTTTTTTCTTACAGTCCAGATATATTTATGCTGCACTACCAATAAGGACAGAAGTCTTCCTCAGATGCAGAACCCAATATTGCTCACAGTACTATATATGTGTCTTAAGCAGTACATTGTAATATGAAATATGACTTCTGAGCCTATTAAAGGCATGTTGTACCATTCTGTATGTCTGAATGGTTGCTGTCTGGGTGAAGGTATAATTTTGTAGATTTAACAAGCTCTTTTGCAGCTGTTGAAGACAATGACCACCGCTTTTTTTATTTGGAATGTCCACTTGGTGAACATTAAAGAATTTGATTTTTTTTTTTATTTCCACTTCAAAGAAAAAAATTTGGATTTTGTCCAGGAAAAACCAACAGTAAATCTGCTACATAGCCCATAGGGAAATCTCAATCTATTTTAGTTTATTTTTTAACAAATAAACTATCGACATGTATTTTCATTGCTACAGTTCACAGTGGCCGCACGAATGGAATAAATTGAAGGATCCACAAATTGGGTTGATTTTTCAATTAATCTCTGTCAATAAATCTTTTCCCGCCCTCCAAATTACTTTGGAAACAAAGTAAGCAACAATTAGTTCATGCATACGGTTAATGATTTACCAAACTAAAAATACAGTGGAAGCTGGGGAGGATGTTTGAGGTCTGCTAGGATAGGGATGGAGATGGGCAGGGCCTCAAAACATTGGCACTGTCCAGAGTGACAAATTCCTATTGCTGGCTATTTGGAGAGGCAGGTAGAGATTGACAGAGGTCCCTACTTTCATTAAGTGAATTAGTCAATTTGATTCTCCAACAACATTTCAAACTACAATTAAAGGAGGCCACCTGAAACTCCAGTCCTGAATTGTCCAATCAACTTCCAGTTTCTGATGAATGGTGGAGGAACAGTTTAGGTGCCTGAAGGTAGTCTCCCATTGGCAGAATGTGAGGAGAGGGGTGAGGGTGGTGTGTTTTGGCCAGGGCTTCAGACAGACATAGAGGCCCACCTTGTCTTCCTTGAAATCAGAGCAGCTATCATGCCAAACCCCAACTCATAGAAGGTTAAATATAAATTATTCAAATGATCCTCCTGTCTTGATTCTGTCATAGCTGTCCCTCAGTCATGTGTATTGTATATTGTGTTTCTTGCCATTTCATATAATAGATGTAGTTCATTTCATTGAAAGCAATTTCTATTAACTGAATTAACATCATCATTTTTCGCCATATAAATGTTCTCAATTCAGTTATAGACGTTCACTTACAACCCTCTTATGAGCTGGTCTGTATCCTTGTCCTCATAGCAGCATTATTTTAATGCCATTGCAAAAAAAGATCCATAAACCCAAGATTTCAGTCCAGCCAAAGCATACCTCCAAGTTGAACATCTTTCTGTTAATCTGCCATTATGTGCTATCTTAAGCTGGAAGCCCGAAGGTGCTTTCCAGTCTTATATGCCCCCCATAATTGAGCAGGGAACCTGACTCTTATAACAATTAAGAGGGCACTTTTCTGAAAATTCCTGTAAATGACTGTCTCCTCTTGAGGATGGGTGCAGGACACAGGAACAATCCTGACATATTTTTCCCAACCTTATCAGAAAGATACAGCTTTAAAGACTAACACTGAAAAGGAACTCAGCTGTACTAAAACTTACATTATATAAGTTTCCATTAGAGTTGTGGAGTCATACAGTATGGAAACAATCCAACTCATCCGTGCCAACCAACTTTTCCAAACTAAACTAGTGCCACTTGTCTGTGTTTGGCCTATATTCTTCTAAACCTTTCCTATTCATGTACCCAATCAAATGCCTTTCAAATATTGTAGCTTTATCTGCATCTACCATTTCCTCTGGTAGTTTATTTCACATATGAACCACCCTCTGTGTGAAAATGTTGTCCCTCAGGTCCCTTTTAAATCTTTCTCATCTCACCTTAAAAATATGACTTCCAGTTTTGAACTCACCTACCCCACCATATCTATGTCCCTCATGATTTTATAAACCTCTAGAAGGTCACCCCTGAACCTCCTATGTTCCAGTGAAAAAAGTCCCAGCCTATCCAGCCTCTCCTAATAACTCAAACCCTCCAGTCCCAGCAACACCCTTGTAAATCTTTCCTACACCCTTCCAATTTAATAATATCCTTCCTATAACAGGGTGACCAGAACTGTACACAGTACTCCAAAAGTTGCCTCACCAACATCCTGTACAACCTCAACATGACATCCCAAATCCGTTACTTGATGGTCTGAGCAGTGAAGGCAGGAACGCTAAACCACAGAATACTGATACTTTAGCCTTTGACAGCTGCATTCTGATTTCTGCAATAAAGTCAAGTTTGTTAATGCTTGATATAAGGTTAAATATAAATGTGAGTAATTTAACTTGGATGGTTGGTTTGCAATGTAGAATGACACCAACAGCATGTGTTTAATTCCTCTGCTGGCTGAAGTTACTATGAAGGTCCTGTCTTCTCAACCTGACCGTCCTGCCTGAGGCACGGCGACCCTGAGGTTAAACGCACATTAGTTGTCTTCCTCTGATGAGAGAGCAGTCACCTGGGACCTAGTGACTTTATCTTGAGTTTAGATTAGAGTGGTGCTGGAAAAGCACAGCAGGTCAAGCAGCATCCAAGGAGCAGGAAAATTCCTATTCCTGATGAAGGGCTTTTGCCTGAAATGTCGATTTTCCTGCTCCTCTGATGCTGCCTGACCTGCTGCGCTTTACCAGCACCACTCTAATCTAGACTCTGGTTTCCAGCATCTGCAGTCCTTGTTTTTACCTTATTGTTTAATAAGACAGCTCAGAAAAGTGTGAGAACATAATACATCAACTTTCCAACTGTTCAAATTTTAAACCAAAAGAGAAAATGCTGAAAAATCTCAGCACGTCTGGCAGCATCTGTAAGGAGAGAAAAGAACTGATGTTTTGAGTCTAACTGACCCTTTGTCAAAGGGTCAGCTTTGTCAAAGGGTCAGTTAGATTCAAAACGTCAGCTCTTTTCTCTCCTTACAGATTCTGCCAGACTTGCTGAGATTTTCCAGCATTTCTGTTTTGGTTTCAGATTCCAGCATCCGCAGTAATTTGCTTTTACCCTTTTGTTCAAATTTTAAACTTAATATTGAAATGACTGGACAGAAAATTTAACATTATATGTGTCACAATTTTCCAGGTTACACCCTCTGTGAGGGCTATTGCACATTGTATTGTAAAATGAAACTCTATAATTTTTATTGCTGCCTGTGACTTGTTTGACCACCAGAGTAGCTGTGTCACAGAAATGTGGAGCTTTTGGTGACTTAATGCATCAATGTAATTATGCACTGTGACATTGGAACAAACTCCCACTGCTGTTTTAGAGGATTTATTTAATGCATCATTGGCTAGATAACCATTAAATGAGTGGAAGAGAAAAATTCAAAGTCTTTCAACATGGCATATGGTTTTGTACATTGTTGTCCCATTCGATGAATGTCATGATTTTCTTTGATAAACATTACAGATAGCATCATACAATGAAATATGAGTGCACAGGTAATCGTTTCAAATAACATCTTAACATTTCTTTATTTCACTTCAGTATTGGTGAGTAAAAGCCACAGCTGATGTTTTTCAGCAAGCCAGCAACTCACAGTAACTAGTTTTATGATCACTGCCCCTGCAAGCCTGAGCACAATATACACACTCCCAGTAAGATTGAGATAACAATGGCAAAGATGCAGGCTGTATCATAGCACAAAACAATGACAACACCCAAGAATAGAAATGTGTTCTTTCAGAGTTGCAACAAAATTTCTGTATCAATTGTGGTGATACGTGAGAATTCCCACAAGTTAGTTTCTCCTCAATAACGCATAATGGTCATACCAAATATGATGCAAACAATGTGAAGGGATTTAGAAAATTATTGATGAATTATATGATTTGTTGGACTTTGGCTCAATCTACCAGCTTACTCTCCTCTATGTTTGAGCCGAGTCCTGCGTGTTCTTTCAGTGAAGCAATAGGAGAAGATATTCGGTCTCAAACTCTTAGTTTATTTTAGCAGTAAGTGGATAAAGTATACAGAGCACTGGGTCTAGGTCTTCCTGTCCCTGACAAACAGCAAAGTGTGTCAGTTCACGAAGTCCGACGTATTCCTGTCCCTGAACCAGTCTTTTATACAGTACAGAACATCATGCAATCACTGAGGTGGGATTGTCTTCTGATTGGCTGTTGATCTGACTCCATTCTCCGCCTTTTCACATTCCCGGATGTCTGACCCCATGTGACCTCCTTCTGCCCGCGAAACCGTCTCCACGTGACCTCCTCTTGCACACGAAACAGTTTCCACTGTTTGCTCGCACACGCAAGGGCTACACTACACACCGTGCTAGTCAATGACCAAGTACAGCATTGCACTATAAGCAACTGAAACAAATATATCATTAAAGGCTTCTGAATGCCTTGAACTAAGCCATATATTTACAGATGTTAGTGATTTTTGTAAAGATTTGTAGCTCAGGTTGATGATAAGTCTATAAGTTTGCTCACTGAGCTTAAAGGTTTGTTTTCAGACTTTTCATCACCATCGTGAGAGTCTCAAGTGAAGCATTGGTGGTATGTCCTGCCTCGCTATTTATAGGCCTGATTTCTTAAGGTGGGTGAACTAATTTCTGGTTCTTCTTCAGGTAGATCCTATCTACCTTTCCTTGAAAAAAGAACCGGAAATGACATCACCCACCTTAAGAAACATAGACCTATAAATACAGAGGTGGGACATACTACCAGCACTTCACCGGGGACTCTCTCACTGATGATATTACCTAGTATGGTGATGAAACCTCTGAAAACAAACCTTCAAGTTCAGTGAGCAAACTAACAGAATTATATGATGTATCAGAATCTTTATTAATTGTTGCAGCATCTGCAGCACAATTCTCAGTAACTTGTATTATGAAAAGTATAGAAAGCTTTTATTGCACATTAAACAAATGCCTGATCTGTCATAATCATATCTCCCCTAACCCACCCCCGTAACACCACCAAACCCCAGGCCTGGCAACATTGTGTAACTACATTATCAACAGCTTTCTCCTGTGTTCCACCTCAGACCTTTCTGAGGGATGGGCAGTATTAAAGCTGCCCTCTGCAATAGTCAGTAGATGCACAAAGATGTCATAAGGCACCATGAAAATGGGTAGACTTTGTCCCCTACTATCTCCGCTTGAAAGGCTCCTGGACCTTCAAATGCACCACCAGGTATATTAGAGTGCCATCTATACCAGAAATGCAGCATGATATTTGGTCCCATTGGCAGCTCAAAGATCATAGAGCATGGAATACTAATTTCACCGGCATTGTTATTACAAATATGAAGTGATATTAAGGTCTAATGAAGATGTAGTTACATTGTGTTGCAGAATCTATTGGTTATCTGCTCCTTCTTTTCAGAGTCCTCCTTCTCTCAGACATTTTTTTCCTCCAGACGGGTCATTCAAATACTCCATTTGCCTCCATTGCCACCTATTGGTGGAGGTCCATGTATAGCTGCTTGAGCCCTCCTGCTTGGCACTGTCCCTCACTATTGCCACATGTTGTTGGAGGTTCTATTTGGCATTTGGCTGATTGAAATTCCCTCTGATTATTGTCTTATTGTTTTGACTTTTCAGCAATTACCCAATGTTGGTGCTATTCTACCTCTTTCTATCTGTGTGTCTATTTTACACAAGCAACAGAGTGACCAACAAAACAACCTAAGAACTGCAGTTGCTGGAACTCAGAAACACAAAACAGAAGATGCGTCACTTGACCCAAAGCATTAACTCTGTTTTATCTCTATGGATGCAGCCAGACCTGCTGAGTTTTTCCAGCAACTTCTGTTTGTGAGAGCAACTAACCCCTTTATCCTTCTACAGTTCAACCCAGATGGCCTGATTTGATGTTCCTTTCATCTGTTCTCAAAGCTGTAACTGTTTCTTTAACCAAGTTAGTGACTCCTCTCCTTTAGAACATAGAACATAGAAAAGTACAGCACAGAACAGGCCCTTAGACCCACGATGTTGTGCCGAGGCTTAATCCTAATGTAAAATATAGTAACTTAACCTACGCACCCCTCAACTCACTGCCATCCACGTGCATGTCCAGCAGTTGCTTAAATGTCCCCAATGATTTTGCTTCCACTTAGCTGGCAACGCATTCCATGCATTCACAACTCTCTGCGTAAAGAACCTACCTCTGATGTCTCCTTTATACCTTCCTCCTAATATCTTCAAACTATGACTTCTCGTACCAGTCAATCCTGCCCTGGGGAAAAGACTCTGGCTATTGACTCTATCTATTCCTCTCATTATTTTGTACACCTCGATCAGGTCTCCTCTCTTCCTCCTTCTCTCCAGAGAGAAAAGGCAGAGCTTATTCAACCTTTCTTCATAAGGCAAGCCCTCCAATCCAGGCAGCATCCGGGTAGACCTTCTATGCAACCTCTCCAAAGCCTCTGTATCTTTCCTATAGTAGGGCAACCAGAACTGGACACAATATTCCAACTGTGGTCTCACCAGGTACTTGGAGGGCTGCAGCAAAACCTCACAGCTCGTAAACTCAATCCCCCTGTTAATGAAAGCCAAAACACCATATGCTTTCTTAACAACCCTATCCACTTGGGTGGCAACTTTGAGGGATCTATGTGCTTGCACACCCAGTTCTCTCTGTTCCTCCACACTGTCAAGAATCCTGTATTTAATCCTATATTCAGCATTCGAGTTCGACCTTCCAAAATGCATCACTTCACATTTATCCAGATTGAACTCCATCTGCCATTTCTCAGCCCAGCTCTTCATCCTGTCTATGTCGCTCTGCAGCCTGCAGTAGCCCTCTATACTATTGACCACACCTCCAACCTTTGTGTCGTCTGCAAATTTACTAACCCACCCCTCAACCTCCACATCCAAGACATTTATAAAAACTACAAAGAGCAGAGGCCCAAGAACAGAGCCCTGAGGGACCCCACTCAACACTGTCTTCCAGGCAGAATACTTACCACCTACAACTGCTCTTTCCTTCTGTCAGTCAGCCAATTCTGAATCCAGATAGCCAAATCTTCCTGTATCCCATACTTCCTGACTTTATGAATGAGCCTACCATGGGGAACCCTATCAAATGCCTTGCTGAAATCCATGTACACAATATCCACTGCTCGACTGTCATCGACCTGTCTTGACATCTCCTCAAATACCTCAATAAGAGTTGTGAGGCATGACCTTCCCCTCACAAAGCCATGCTGACTGCCTTTAATCACACTATGCTTTGCCAAATACTCATAAATCCTATCCCTCAGAATTCTTTCCACAACTTTGCTGACCACAGATGTGAGACTGACTGGTCTGTAATTGCCAGGGATTTCCCTACTACCCCTCTTGAAGTGGAACAACATTCGCCTCCTTCCAATCCTCCGGTACGACTCCCGTGGAGAGTGAGGAGGCAAATATCCTTAGCAACCTCCTTTCTCGCTTCCCGGAGCAGCCTAGCATAATTCTGGTCTAGCCCGAGGGACTTATCAATCTTAATGTTTTCCAAACTTTCTAGCACATCATCTTCATCAATCTTGATCTGGTCAAGACTGTATTCCAGCTCCTCTAAGTTTTCATTTACAACAAGTTCCCTTTCCTTGGTGAAAACTGAAGCAAAAAACTCATTTAGGGCTTCCCCTATCTGTTCAGACTCTACGCACAAGTTCCCTCCGCTATCCCTGATCAGCCCTACCTTCTCCCTGATCATTCTCCTATTCCTCACGTATGAGCAAAACGCCTTTGGGTTCTCCCTAATCCTTCTTACCAAGCCTTTTTCATGCCCCCTCCTGGCTCTCCTCAGTCCATTTCTGAGCTTCTTTCTAGTAAGCCTGTAATCCTCTAAAGCTGTGCTAGATCCTTGCTTCCTCCACCTTACAGAAGATGCCTTCTTCCTTTTGTCAAGAAGTTCCTCTGTTCTTGTCATCCAAGATTCCTTCATCTTACCCCCTTACCTGTCTCAGAGGAACAAATTTGTGCATCACTCGCAACAACTGCTCCTTAAATAGTCTCCACATGTCTGCTGTGCCCTTTCTGTGGAACAATTGCTCCCAGTGTGTACTTCCCAACTTCTGTTTGATAGCGTCATAATTTCCTTTTCCCCAATTAAATATCTTCCCTCAGTAACTGCTCCTTTCATTCTCCAAGGCTATGCTAAATGTGAGGTAATTGTGATCACTTTCACCAAAGTGCTCTCCCACCGCGAGATCTGACACCTGTCCTGGCTCGTTGCTGAGCACCAAATTCAAAATGGCCTCTCCCCTCATTGGCCTGTCTACATACTGAGCAAGGAAACCCTCCTGAACACACCTGACAAAAACCACTCCATCCAAACCATCTGCACTTAAGAGGTTCCAGTTGATATTGGGAAAGTTGAAATCACCCATAACAACAACCCTGCTACTTTTGCATTTTTCCAGAATCTGCCCGCCTATGAGTTCTTTAAGCTCTCTACTGCTATTAGGTGGTCTGTAGAAAACTCCCAATGTGGTGGCTGTTCCCTTGCTGTTCCTAACTTCCACCCATACTGACTCAGTAGACAAACCTTCCTCAACAACCTTTCTTTCTGTAGCTGTTCTGTAACCTTTCTTAAATCCTCGTTTCTATTCCAACTGAATACTGTGGAACCAAAAATATTGAGTTGTCACTCCAACCCTTCTTTCAGCTATATTTAAGTGACAGCTGTAAATCATACTTTCACGTATCTATTTACAGAATTCCTTATGTTGAAGACGGACCAATGGTCACTGAACAACGTTTTTTGTTGACCACTTTCCAGATTGCTTTTCCTGTGTGCTCCATTCACTGAATAATTTTCTACCTTCTACTTCAAACTTTGTTTCTCTCTCTCTGCCAAGCTGTTGACATCTTCCCCCACCACGAGCAAATAGCAGGGCGCTGTTGCAGAAAGGTACTTTCCTGTACAAATAAGATTCTGAGACCTTACAAACACAGAAGTACTGACCTCCCACAGATGGATAGACATGAAGAACAACAGCTGCTAGGCTGGATTTCAAATCCACGAAGCATCCTTTTCAACATTTAACAATAAATGAACCCAAATGCAAGCTGGACGACAGCACCACTTGTGGCTAACTCAGCTGTATGGCAAAAAGCCACTTGGGTCCCAGCAGGCTGCCATGAAAACTTTTGTAACCAGCCACCCACCCTTTCCTTCAAATACAAAATCACTTTGAAGTATTAGATTGAAGTGTAGATTGAAGATGAGCAGGGAAAACATCTGGGTTAGAACAACACCAGCAGTAAACCTAGGTCTGTGTGTGATATCACAAACCAGACTGATGAGGAGGAATTGGTGTTGTTAAAGAAGCTCACAATATTCACTCTAAATATGGCAGGTTTCATAAATTCTCTTCTCTCAACTTGTTTACATTCATGATGGTTTATATGAACAAATGTAAAATCATTCAAAGTTACAGCAAATTATACACATAGATAGTAGTTTAGGATGTGCACAGGAAACTACAATAGTTGATTGGCAAAGAAAGTTTTAAACTATATACTGGAGAATTCTCACCTAAAACTGCTGAGATATTTTATTTTCCATAAAAAATCGAGTACACATTTCAGAAGCAGACCAAGGCGTGCAGAGCGCTGGAACAAAGTATATGTCTTTAATCATACCTATTAGGTTAAATGGCAATTATCCTTCTGTTTGAAGCATGTTGACATTTTGACCTGTGTATAGTAATAACCAAAGGTAAAAAAAAAATCACCTTTTACCCTAGTTTATGACTGCAATGTCTTCATTTCAGCTATTTTGGGTGTTCTCTTCAGCTGTCAGGAAGATCAACATGTTGTCCTGTCCATTTCTGGGGAAGAGGGCTCAGTGTAAGTGAGGCCAAGAATGTGTGGAAAGCTGGCAAGGCCAGAGAAGCAGGGGGGCCTGCTCATTGTAATAACAGGCTCTTATTAATGCCTTGGCCTGAGTCTTCTATTGGAGTGCCACTCCATTCCTACATTTTTGCATTAGGACTGAGCTCCACATTTTATACTCTCACGTCCAATCCTGGATCCCACAGAAATGTGGAATGCACTCAAAATCCAACCATTCCCTCATATTGCACAGTCAGGAGAATTCAAACCATTCCTTTCTTTAAACAACAGTAGGTGTCCTATGTTTTTTCAGATTAAATCGTACAAGCCCATGTGTTATGAGTATTCATTATTCTATGATTGCATTTCTCTATTTAATGTGAACACCCCCACAACAACTCAAGCTGACAGTGATCAGCAACCTCCGACCCTAACTCCCAACAGTGATCAGTGCCCGACCCTCTGTAATGTCATGTTTAGAGCAAGGTAAGTATAGGGCAAACAGTTCTACCAAAGTTGTGAAGTTCAGGGCAATCTTGGAGATATCTGAGCAGGATAAAGCTAGCAATTGGAAGTTTAAACTTTCTATTGCTGTGCTTATTCCTCAGTGTCACAAGGCTCATTGGTAACTTAAGTATGAGGCCGTCTTTTACATCAGAAAATCTCTCTTGCCCATCAGTCAGCCAGATAGAAAAGTAGAAGGCTTTTAACAGAGAAAATTAGGGATAATCTCGAGCAATTAGAAGGGAGAAGTTCTGCAATCAGGGCTGTAAGAGACTGGAATAGTTAGTGAGGTAGGAGTGCATTTTTGGTTGTCCTGGCCCATTAAGGAGTTCTGAAACAGTCATTCTTCATCAGGAGCTAACAGCTTTGATCTCCATTCCACGATTCATTATTCAGACCCATATGGCTGCAATAAATTTTAAGCTGCACTAAAGGAGTCCAATTTAAATAGCTGTATATTACTGAGTGTCCAGCTTTCTAAAGTAGACATTCACATGTCCCCATATCTGTTGTCAAGATGATATTCTTGATCCAGGTTGTGCTCCATGCATCAATCTTTTAACTTCAACATTGATTGTCTTCAGTCCATTGATTGGGATTGATAGGTAGCACAGATTAACTAACATTGCTTCTCACTCTCCAAGTCACAACAGGCAGTTTCTAGCTTTTTCTATTATGTTTTGAGTTGTCACTGTATGAATGTAAATTTATTCAGAACTGTATCAAAAATCAGAATTTTGCATATACTGAAAAAAGATGCATTGTGTTGAAACTTTTCATCTTGCACTCATCAGGATAATTTGCAAAGACCAACGTAAAGGGAAAACACCATTTACATTCTATGAGAGGAAAGTGCCAGCTGTTTGGGAAGTGGACTCTGATTGGTAGATGCAGTGCCATGGAGAATGCACTTGCTAGTTAATGGTGACTTGTGGTGACCTGCCTCGGGTTTATTTAAATTTTAACCTAAGCAGGTCATTGATTGGTCATTGGCATTGCCCTAATAAATTAAACAGGAAATGTCTGTCACCTACTTTGTTGATTTGAAACAGGCACAGTGATCTCATCTTGGAATTCTCCTTGAATATCCTTAAGTTGCAATCCAATACTTGTGACAGCCATCTTTATTTCTTGGTTTTGAATTTTTGATAAATTGGACATTTCAGTCCACATGTTTTTCACCGTCTTATGGAAGGGAAACATTGTGTAGATTTCTTAAGTTTCCAATGTCCTTTCATCTAAGAATATGTGGATTATGTGGGCGCAACACAGAGGAAAATAAGGCTCGAATGGTTGGATGTCTGTGAAATAACCTGGTTAATTTTCCATCCATTAGTTTAAAAATAATGGAAAATTAGATTAGGGTCAGAGGCCAGGGAGAAGGTTTCTGCCTGTCCAATTTTCCACTGTACACTCTGCCCAAACATTTTAGTTATGCTTTCTTGCAAGCAAATGAACTTTGAGGAGTATGCCCTGAATAAATTTGTAAGTCTTAGTTTAAAAGAAGACTGATTAAAATTGACTCTAACTTAATGCACTTTCGGTGCACTAAGATGACATGTATTCTAGCAACAGCGAAGCTTGCATGATTAACCGTCATTTAGTCATCTGATCCGTCAGATTGTGTTGCAACCTTGTATTCTCAAGCATCAACAGTTTTATGGAACATGATAAATTATCATCTTTCAAGAGTTTTGAAAGTCAGGAATTTACATGTAGCTTGTAACCTTGTGGTTGCTTCGTGATGGTTATGTTTTGAAGAACATGAGGTAATTTATGCAATGTTTCACAAATCTAAATCACTGTTTACAGTTGAGGAGCTACTTGCATGTATTTTATTATCACAATATTTGGTTGACAGTACTGAAGTGGAAAACCATAGGAGGTGTTTGATATACTGAGGTTCAGCTAAGATAAGCAGGTATCACATGATAGGTATATCTTATGGCTGTACTTTTAGAGTTAAAAGCTTGCATTTTACCATGCTGTAGTGCACATCTGTTATGGTATTCTATGTCTTTAGAACAATTTGGTTTCACTTCACAATGGAACCTAGGATAATCTTGTCTTCTAGAAGTATTCATAAAACTGTACAGTCACACAGAAAATTTACAGGAGAGACCCAGTTGGAGAAATAAACAGCTGCATCAAATAGAATTAGATGTTAGCCGAAGTTAGAAATAATAAGCAAAATCAATGAAAGAGGACATAAGTACACAATTAAAGACAGCACTGGACTGAGAAAAGAGAAGAAAAATGACATAAATTAGAAATAATTTAATGTTGAATGTTGGGAGAAAGCAGTTAATTGACAATAGTCGTAGAACTGAAAATCCATATTGGATTACTCCATTTTTCACTAGAGTAGGTAAGGGCTACAGCACAGACATCTTTGATAATACATTACAAAGGAAAATAATATCGACATTGACAAAGCACATTTCAGAAAGAGGAAAGATGCTGGAAAATAAATTGAGTTATAAGCCTTTGGGATGATTAATAAATGCTTTCGCAAAAGTTGTATTGTAGTTGGTTCCATGGTTAGGTGTTAATCATAGAGTCATAGAGATGTACAGCATGGAAACAGACCCTTCGGTCCAATCCGTCCATGCCGACCAGACATCCCAACCCAATTTACTCCCACCTGCCAACACCCGGCTCATATCCCTCCAAACCCTTCCTGTTCATATACTCATCCAAATGCCTCTTAAATGTTGCAATTGTACCAGCCTCCACCACATCCTCTGGCAGCTCATTCCATACACATACCACCCTTTGCATGAAAATGTTGCCCCTTAGGTCTCTTTTATATCTTTCCCCTCTCACCCTAAACCTATGCCCTCTAGTTCTGGACTCCCCAACCCCAGGGAAAAGACTTGTCTATTTACTCTATCCATGCCACTCATAATTTTGTAAACCTCTATAAGGTCACCCCTCAGCCTCTGACTCTCCAGCGAAAACAGCCCCAGCCTGTTCAGCCTTTCCCTGTAGCTCAGATCCTCTAACCTTGTAAACCTTTTCAGAACCCTTTCAAATTTCATAACATCTTTCCGATAGGAAGGAGACCAGAAATGCATGCAATATTCCAACAGTCCTGTACAGCCGCAACATGACCTGTACTCAATACTCTGACCAATAAAGGAAAGCATACCAAACGCCGCCTTCACTATCCTATCTACCTGCGACTCCATTTTCAAGGATCTATGAACCTGCACTCCAAGGTCTCTTTGTTCAGCAATACTCCCTAGGACCTTATCATTAAGTGTATAAGTTCTGCTAAGATTTGCTTTCCCAAAATGCAGCACCTCGCATTTATCTGAATTAAACTCCATCTGCCACTTCTCAGCCCATTGGCCCATCTGGTCCAGATCCTGTTGTAATCTGAGGTAACCCTCTTCGCTGTCCACTACACCTCCGATTTTGGTGTCATCTGCAAACTTACTAACTGTACCTCTTATTCTCGCATCCAAATCATTTATGGAAATGACAAAAAGTAAAGGACCCAGCACCGATTCTTGTGGCACTCCACTGGTCCAGTCTGAAAAAAAAACTCTCCACCACTACCCTCTATCTTCTACCTTTGAGCCAGTTCTGTATCCAAATGGCTAGTTCTCCCTGTATTCCATGAGATCTAGTCTTGCTAATCAGTCTCCCATGGCGAACCTTGTCAAACGCCTTACTGAAGTCCATATAGATCACATCTACTGCTCTGACCTCATCAATCTTCTTTGTTACTTCTTCAAAAAACTCAATCAAGTTTGTGAGACATGATTTCCCATTCACAAAGCCATGTTGACTATCCGTAATCAGTCCTTGCCTTTCCAAATACATGTACATCCTGTCCCTTAGGATTCCCTCCAACAACTTGCCCACCGGTCAGGCTCACCGGTCTATAGTTCCCTGGCTTGTCTTTACTGCCCTGCTTAAACAGTGGCACCACGTTTGCCAACCTCCAGTCTTCCAGCACCTCACCTGTGACTATCGATTATACAAATATCTCAGCAAGAGGCTCAGCAATCACTTCTCTAGCTTCCCACAGAGTTCTCGGGTACACCTGATCTGGTCCTGGGGATTTATCTACTTTTAACTGTTTCAAGACATCCAGCACTTCCTCCTCTGTAATCTGGACATTTTGCAAGATGTCACCATCTATTTCCCTACAGGCTATATCTTCCATATCCTTTTCCACAGAAAATACTGATGCAAAATATTCATTTAGTATCTCCCCCATTTTCTGTGGCTCCACACAAAGGCCGCCTTGCTGATCTTTGAGGAGCCCTATTCTCTCCCGAGTTACCCTTTTATCCTTAATATATTTGTAAAAACCCTTTGGATTCTCCTTAATTCTACTTGCCAATGCTATCTCATGTCCCCGTTTTGCCCTCCTGATTTCCCTCTTAAGTATACTCCTACTTTCTTTAAACTCTTCTAAGGATTCACTCGATATATCCTGTCTATACCTGACATATGCTTCCTTCTTTTTCTTAACCAAACTCTCAATTTCTTTAGTCATCCAGCATTTCCTATACCTACCAGCCTTCCCTTTCACCATGACAGGAATATACTTTCTCTGGATTCTTCTTATCTCATTTCTGAAGGCTTCCCATTTTCTAGCCGTCCCTTTACCTGCGAACATCTGCCTCCAATCAGCTTTCGAAAGTTCTTGCCTAATACCGTCAAAATTGGCCTTTCTCCAATTTAGAACTTCAACTTTTAAGATCTGGTCTATCCTTTTCCATCACTATTTTAAAATGAATAGAATTATGGTCGCTGGCTCCAAAGTGCTCCCCCACTTACACCTCAGTCACCTGCCCTGCCGTATTTCCCAAGAGTAGGTCAAATTTTGCACCTTCTCTAGTCGGTACATCCACATACTGAATCAGAAAATTGTCTTGTATGCACTTAAGAAATTCCTCTCCATCTAAACCCTTAACACTATGGAAGTCCTAGTCGATGTTTGGAAAGTTAAAATCCCCTACCATAACAACCCTATTATTCTTACAGATAGCTGAGATCTCCCTCTGACTACTGGGGGGTCTATAATACAATCCCAATAAGGTAACCATCCTTTTCTTATTTCTCAGTTCCACCCAAATAACTTCCCTGGATGTACTTCTGGGAATATCCTCCCTCAGCACAGCTGTAATGCTATTCCTTAGCAAAAATGCCATTCCCCCTCCTCTCTTGCCTCCCTTTCTATCCTTCCTGTAGCATTTGTATCCTGGAACATTAAGCTGCCAATCCTACCCATCCCTGAACCATGTTTCTGAATTGCTATGATATCCCAGTCCCATGTTCCTAACCATGCCCTGAATTCATCTGCCTTCCCTGTTAGGCCCCTTGCATTGAAATAAATGCAGTTTAATTTATTACTCCTACCTTGTTCCTGCCTGCCCTGACTGTTTGACTCACTTCTGTTCTCAGCTGTGCCCATCTCAGATCGATCTCATTCCTCACTATCTCCCTGGATTCCCCCCCCCACCTTACTAGTTTAAATCCTCCCAAGCAGTTCTAGCAAATTTCCCTGCCAGTATATTAGTCCCCTTCCAATTTAGGTGCAATCCGTCCTTCTTGTATAGGTCACTTCTACCCCAAAAGAGATTCCAATGATCCAAAAATGTGAATCCTTCTCCCATACACCAGCTCCTCAGCCATGCATTCATCTGCTCTATCCTCCTTTTCCTGCCCTCACCACCTTGTAGCACTGGGAGTAATCCAGATATTACTACCTTTGAGGACCTCCTTTTTAAATTTCTGCTGAACTTTCTGTAATCTCCCTTCAGAGTCTCAACCTTTTCCCTTCCAATGTCGTTGGTTCCAATGTGGACAATGACCTCCTGCTGGCCCCTCTCCCCTGTGAGAACATTCTGCACCCTCTCTGAGACATCCTTGATCCTGGCACCAGGGAAGCAACACACCATTCTGCTTTTTCTTTGCTGGCCACAAAAACGTCTGTCTGTACCTCTGACTACAGAATCCCCTAACACAATTGATCTCTTGGAAGCCGACATACCCCTCGTTGCATTAGAGCCAGTCTCAATACCAGAAACTTGGCTGTTCGTGGTACGTTCCCCTGAGAATCCATCACCCCCTACATTTTCCAAAACAGCATACCTGTTTGAAATGGGTATATCCACAAAAGACTCCTGCCGTGGGTTATAATCCAAACAACTTTGTAGAATATGCTCTTTGTAAAGTTATATGTTTCTATAATTGTGTTTAATCTGTCTGCTTTAAGCATGTCCTTATTTTTCTTTTTGATCCTCTTATAGAGGAATAATTGTTGAAATATGTTTCAAGACTTATCGAAATGTGGCCAATACGCATTAATGGCATTTTTTAAAGTAAAGGTCTTGGAGACTTTGGCTTGAAAAGGCTCATGTTTGGCTTTGAGATAGTCTGTTTTTGTCAAGTTCAATTTGAATAAAATCAGATGAAACCACAGAGATTTTTCATTCATTTCTCAATAACATGCATGAACTTCAAACTTGAGTACAGAATTTCAATCATTTTCAATTCCAACCGTGCATCGGACCAGGGGACAGTGACAATCATTGTTAATGATAACAAGACAAGGAAGTATATAACATGAAAGGTTCATTGAATTCATCAATCTTTTTCTTCCCCTCAAGATTAGAAATAAAGTCTTCAATCAATTAATTTCATCTCAAGGCAAGAAATTGAAAATTTTTTCCCTTGACTCTTCTAAGAATAAAACCAGGTAAAGCAGCCAGATGGTAATTGCATTAATATATACTTTTGATCAGCTATCTTCTGTGTTAGGTTTTCATGATCCTAACAGCTGTTACAATCATAGTAAAAATCAATGATTAACATTTGTCATGCACCATCTGATTGCAATGCCTGCTGAAAATAGTTTTAAGAAGGAGAAGCATTGATCTAAAATGGCTGATTTGGTTACCTGTTTATATTGAACCAAGCCCATGAAAACATTAGTGAACAAGGATCAGTCTGAGCCAAAATTAACATTGTTATAAAAGGCAGCTTTATATCTCTTGTTTGATTCACACCTTTCTTAACCAAATTTTCCATAGCAACCTATTCAGAGATGTTATTACACACCTCTGGAGCAGGTGGGACTTGAACCCTGGCCTCCTGAACAGGGGTAGGGACACTACCATTACACCACAAGAGGGCCCCACACCTTCCTGAAAGTTACACATGGGGATGAAAGTCATCTGCAGATCAATCATCTTAAAAAATACAATTGAACTGACTCCAGAATATACACTGACTTATATTTCAACAGATGCTGTTGAGTAGCAAGGCACAGACAAGAAAAAAATGGATTTGAGAGCAAGATGTAGAAGACACACACTCTCTCTCCCAACCACAAAGTCAGTGTTTCTGAAAAAAAACCATTCACTAACGGTTTAAAACTATCTGTAAACCTTGCTAAAGCATGAAGAAATGAGACAAAAGCCAAAAAACTGGGAATCAAGTCATTTTCACAACTCAAAGAAGCGAAGAACTTTAAACTGCAATTGCCTTATCTTCCCAATACACTAGATAGACCACATTTTTTAAAGCTTATTACCTGCATTTGTGTGTGTGTTTGATGTTTCCAGGGTCGAACATAGTGAAATTCCCCTCATTCATGAAAGAAAACTGTGTCAATTGACTCCTTCATATTGATCCAGTTAGCTAGATTTTCACTGAACCTTGATAGCTTTTGGTTAGGTTGGAAATGACATATTAATAAGGTGTGATGTCCAATTAGTAACATGGTGAAGAAGGCACATCACACAAATTAGAGTAACCTAAGATTTAAAGGGTGAGGAAAGTAAGAAAATTAACTTCAGCAAAGAAAATGTACTGGATAAATATAAGGAATTGAAGTTCAACATTGGACTTGATGGCCTACATCCCAGGATTCTAAAAGTGATAACTGGAGATAGTTGGTGATTTTTTTTAACATTGCTTAGATTCTGGAATATGTTAGTAAATATAACATTGTTATTTGAGAAAGGAAGGAAAAAGAAGATAAGGAACTACAGGGCAGTTAATCAAACATCAGCACTGGAACCTATTATTGATGAAATCTTATTGCATTTAGAATGTCACAGCATGATCATACATAGTCAACATGGTTTTATGAAAGGGAAATTAGATCATATAAGACTGATCATAGAATCCCTACAGTGCTGTTGGAGGCCATTTGCCCATCAATTCCACACTGACACTCCAAAGAGAATTGGTACACATACAGATGACGCATAAATTGACGTTATTGTTGATAGGGAAGAGAACAGTTTCAAGCCACAGTTTGATATTGATCAGCTGGTAAATTGGGTACAGCAATGGCAGAGGGAATTAATCTGTGATAATTGTGAGGTCATCATTTTGGGAAGTCTAACAAGGAAAGGATATACGCAATGAATGGTTGGTCCCTAAGGAGCACTGGGGAACAAAAGGATTCTTGGTGTACAAGTCTCTAGATCCCTGAAAGTATCAGCTCAGGTAGAAAGGGTAGTGAAGAAGGCATACGGAATGCTTTCATTAGCCTGGGCATCGAATATGGGAGTATGGACGTCTTGTTACAACTTTATAAAACATTAGTTTTAGGCCACAGATCGAATACTAAGTGCAGTTCTGGTTGACACACTATCAGCAGGACATGATTACACTGGAAAGGTGCAGGGGAGATTCACCAGGATGCTGCCTGGATGTAAGTTCTAAGTTATGAAGAGAGACTGGATAGGCTGGACTTGTTTTCCTCAGAGCAGAGGAGGCTGAGGGGGAATCTGATTGAGGCATACAAAATTATACGAGGCATGGACAGAGTAGATTGTGAGAATCTCTTTCCATGGCAGATGTGTCTAAGACCAGAGGGCATAAGGTAATGTGAGGAACAAGTGGTTTAGAGGAGATTGGAGAATTTGTTTTTCTGCCAAAGTGTGGTAGAAATATGGAATGTACTACTTGAGAAGGTGGTGGAGGCAGGTACTCTCACAACATTTAAGAAGCTTCTGGATGAGTATTTAAAACACCAGACACAGTAAGCTATGGACGAAGTGCATTTAAATGGGATTTGTATCATTTGCTGTTTGTTGGTCAGCATAGTGGACCAAAAGGCCTGTTTTCACAGTGTATAATTTTATAAATCTAAGACAGATGGAATAAATTAAGCCTATATCCTCTGGAGATTAGAAGAAAGAAAGGTGATCTTATTGAAATGTAAATGATTCTCTATATCATAGAGATATACAAAACAGAAACAGAGCCTTATGTCCAATTCGTCCATGCTGACCAGATGTCTTAACTTAATCTAGTTCCATTTGCCGGCACTTGACCCATATCCCTCTAAACCCTTCCTATTCATATACCCATTCAGATGCCTGTTAAATGTTGCAATTGTATCAGCCTCCATCACTTCCTCTGCAAGCTCATTCCATATAAGCACCAACCTCTTGACAGGGTAAACGCTGAAAGTGGACACTGAGAGGTTGTTTACATTGACTGGGCAATCTAGAACTCAGGAGCAAAGTCCTAGGATGAGGGATCAATTATTTAAAACTGAGATGAGACAAAATTTGTTTACTCAAAGGGTTATGAATCGTTAGAATTGTTGATCCCAGTGAGTTGTGAATTTTGCATTGTGGAGTATATTTAAGGATGAAATAGACAGATTTTTGGTCTCTCAGATAATTAAGGGAGATGGGAATGGACAGGGGGAATGGATGGGAAGGTGGGAGTTGTTGTCCAAAATCAACAATGATCATATTTTATGGCTCAAAGAACAGGCTCAATGTGCTGTATGATCTACTCTTGTTCCTATTTCTTCTGTTCTTATGCTGTTGTGTGCAGCTCTGAACACAGAGTCAGGTAGCAGGATATTCAGGGTCTTTGGAAGAAACTATATGTACAATGCAATGTGGAGCAAAGTTTCATAAGAAACAGTTTCTCTATTAAAAGTCAAAATCAAACACAATTTATCTGCTCCCTTTTGTTGTCAAGTAACCTCTCAGTTTTGCCTTTGTCATAAATTATCAATGAGGTGGGAAACATTACACTTTTACATTTAATCCAATGAATCCAATGAATTAAATCCAATGAATCTGCCATCACATTTTTGGGGACCAAAACTGGAATTGTTCTTATCTTTTACTGAACCAAGGCTTAATAATGAATAGCGACACAAACATTTGAACTAGATGCAGGTATAGATTAGTCAGCCTCTCAAGTCTGCTCTACCACAAGAAAAGACAGATCAGATTGAGGCCTTTGCTCCATTTTCCTACCTACTGTCTATGTCTTTTGACTTCCTTGTTAGTCAAATAGCCATTGGCCTTTGCCTTAAAAAAAACTCAATGACCATGCCTCTCCTGCTGCCTCTGGAAGAAGTTTGCACAAACTGACAATCTTCAGAGAAAAATGCTATGCCGAATCTTGTTACAACCAATCCCCGGGTGAGGGCCTTTAATTTGGTATGACTCTGGAAAGGACATATCCCAGATAGTTAGATTCCTGGAGGAGGAGGGAGGATCTAGATTTTTTTTTAAACTGAATTTCTATTTCCAAACCCCCTCACTTTGGCTGATCACAACAAGGTTAACATAACTGATCAAGGATATCCTTCCCAGTTTCAATGTGTTTATATTTTACAATTAAACTAGGCTTTCTTGAGTTAAGGGAAGAGGCAGTTTATTAGTTACTAAAATTCAAGAAAAAGTAATAAAATGCAACACAAAAGCATTTGGATTGGAAATAAAAAGTAAGAACACACATAAAAGTTAGAAAAGATAGATACACAAATCAGCTTTTGGCTTACCCATAAGGAGTAGATGGTGAAATGTTGTGGTTGGTAATTTGGGTGGTCCCAGTAGCACAGATTTTGGCTGTTGGGCAATTTGTCTGGAGATTTTTGGTTCTGCAACTTTGCTGAAGGGAGTTGTCCAGTTTCCTTTTCAGTGGGGGCTTTGCCGACTTGTAACTTGTTCCAAGAATCAGTGAGTGAGAGAAAGCATTTTTTTTAACCTACAAGTGCAGGGATGCCAAGTGGATTTTCTTCACACAGAACACACAGGCTCCACAGAACCATACCACCAGGCTAGATCTCAAGAATGGTTTTTTTTTAACCCTTTCTCTTGTGTCTTCCTAAAAAGGAAAAAAAGTAAACATGCCTTTCACTTTGACTTGTTTTCTTTTACCTTCCATTATGTCCACAGTTTGAGATATAAGTCACAGACAATGTTTTCTGCTGTGGTGGTAACTGGTGGTGGTAACTGGTCTCCATTATCTGTGCAACCGCTCAGTTTTTACATGGCCTCTCTTCCTTTCAAGTGGTTATGTCCGAAGTTCCTTGATGCCTACCAGGGGTAATATTCTATACTCTTTCCTGGCATTGAGTATAATCTACATAGGGATTTTCCAGCCAGTCACTGATTGCATTCTCAAAATTTACATTCTCAGATGCTTCCATGCTTTGCTTTTCTTCATTTCTAATAAAATAAACTTCCTTACTTAAACATTCAACATGTCCGTAAGCAATGCAGAGTTATGATTTGTTATTATGACAAACTCCATCGTTGATGGCAGACCCTGCACTGTTAAACTACATTAACATTTCCTGGATGAGATACGATAGAAAATTCTTGAAAGCCTGGCAGATTTTCTGTGTAGGCAGCAACTATACAAACAGAGAAACAAGGTTAGCATTTCAAGTCATGGCCTCTTATTCAAATTGAATAAAATGTTTGTGACAGGTGTTAAGCAAGTTCAGAGACATCAGAAGGGAATAGGGAAGGAAAGAGCAATAGGGAAGGTATGTTACAGAATGTAAGACTGTAGTGACAAAGAAATGAAAGGAATGATGGTGCAAGGCAAAAGGGAATGATAATGAGACAAGAGGCAAAAAATGGATCTAACATAGAAAATGGCAAGAACAGAATCAGCAGCAGAAACCCTTGTCTACAAAAATGGGAGCAGAGGCAATCTAAAGTTAATGGACGGAATATTGAGTCAAAACAGCTGTGAATGTCCAGTTGAAATATTGGATACAATACCTCAAACTTCAGTTGAGTTTCATTAGAACAGTGCCTCTGTTTCTGAGGACAGAGGAGTCAATGTGAGGAGTGGAATGGAGAATTAAAAAGGCAAGCAATAAAATTATATTTACTTGGTGTGGATTCAAAATGAAATTGCATACTTCATGCTTTAAGGCCACACCTGATTGCAGATGCTCATCTCATAATAAATAGTCAGTCCTTTATGGTTGCGTGACTGAATTTCAGTACATACTTTTAATTGCCCATCTTCTGTGTTTTATTGCTGTTATTCTTATGTGGTTTTGTTTTATTTCATTCCAGTTTCTTAGGTTCAACACACCCCTCACTGATATTTTAGTGATACTTACTGGTTTGTGGATGTATTATGTAAGAATCATGCTTCAATTAGTGGGTGAGATTTTACACGAACAAAATTTGCTGGAAAATCTCGGGAGGTCGAGCAGTGAGTGAGGTTTTGTACTACATTGTTGAGTGAGGAAGATGGGCCTGGAAGAATGTGTATTGTAATAATTTAGTCATCTGGAAGCAAGCATCGGAAACTTGTTTCCCACCCAGAACCCCTTCTATCTGCTTACTTCCAAACTTGCAGTTACTATCAAGTCCAATTTCTCATGCCTGTTTTTAAATGCTGAGCTGAATCTTGCAAATTTTTTGGCAAAGCAACTAACATTGAGTTTGGTGGAGTGACTCACTGAATTTTATTAAAGCTGCCAAATTAATTGGGATTTGAGCCCTCACTTGAAGCCCTCTGGAGAGAAACACTTCCAATGTTAGCCACATTTTACCCTGCATCATTCCCAGAGAAACCCATCACTTCCTGGACATCCCAGAACTGACTGGCATTCCTGGCCATGGTGCAATCTTTAAAAGGCCATTGAACATCCAGGCAAGCACTATAACTTGTTATTCCTTTCCCCAACTCGACCCAGCTTGTTGGGGATGATGAAAGTTTGTGGATCAGCTCATAGCCATCAGTCAGTTTATCTGACTGGCTTGATCTAGCCACCATCTGTTTCCTGGATGCATTCTTATTGGGAGGGGGAGGACGTTTTTAAACTCCTCAAGAAGAATTATTTCATGGAGGCTTTTGGGAGTAGCTTTTATTTTAAGTGCCTGTACCGTCTGGTCAAAAGGAAGCTGACTAAACTTTTTAAATTCAGGTACATCTGGTCAGCCATTTCTTGAAGATACAAAACGTTTGTCAGTGAGCTTCTGGTATTATTTGATTAAGGTAGTCTTTTTTAACCGCCTCATAATTAGAGGCACATTCCTCAGCAAAATCAGAATAAACTTCATGAGTATCCCTGAAAGCTTAGTTTGCAGTAATTTGGAGCCATGTTAGGTGGTCACATTAACTGTTATGCTATCAAGTTAAAAGGGATTAAGAGGGCTTCCATCTCTGACTCGTCAAACTCATGCCAATCAACCCAATGAGAAGTCTGGAACTGAGTATGTGGGGGAGTACAGATTGCTTCCAATAATTAATGCATTGATGCAAATTTATAGACTGACAAGTGGTACAGGCCACAGATGAGTCATGGAGCCATACAGTCATACAGCATGGAAACAAACCCTTTGGTCCAACTTATCCATGCTGACCAAGTTTTCCAAGTTAAAGTAGTCCCAATTGCCTGCATTAGGCCCAAATCCCTCTCAACCTTTCCTATTCACATGCCTGAGTAAATGTTTTTAAATGTTGTAACTATACCTGCATCTACAACTTCCTCTGGTAGTTTATTCCATGTATGAGCCACTCTCTGTGTGAAAACAAAATTGTCCCTCAGGTCCCTTTTAAATCTTTCTCCTCTCACCTTTGTATGAGCATATGGGTTGGAGGTCATGGGGTTGGCAGTAAAGGAAGGGGATGGCTGCCATCAGGCTCCTCCCTTCTCTTGATCAGGCAATGAGTGTGTTTGAATGAGATACCATCACATGGCAGGAAACCCACATGCAGCTCTGACAGCATTTGCTTTTTGAACTTCCAACATTACAATTGCCCGACCCACCACTGAGTTAATACCAGCAATGACTGGACGAAGCTTTTAAATTCTTATTAAATATCCACTCAAAGGCCTCAGTTGGTGTCAGGGCAGGAAGAGTGTCAACCACTCCTCCTCCTCCAGATGTAGTGTACATCTGCTACTATGACACTGGACTAAACAAACCCCACCAGAAGACCTGATACTGAGAAGGGCCTTACCTTCTGCTTGTATTTCTGATTTTCAAGTTCAATCCATTTCTATAAATGTTGAAATAAAGGGAATAATAATCATAATGAATATTTTCCACCTGAACCTGAGTAAATATCACAACACCTGCTGTTTTCTGTTCTGTTATCAGCTTGCCATTTATTCTGTAATGGATACCTGAGTCCACGTACTGTGGCCTTCATTTTGAGTTTAATATATGTTGATATATTACCCTTATCAAGTGTTACTTCTTCAAACACTTTGTTATATTTTTGGCTTCCCGACATTTCCATTGTATCTCTCTTAAGCAAAGATTTCAAGGTCTTTCCTATCAGGAGTATGAAAGTAATTGGTGTATCACACTATAGGCATTTCCTATCACTCTTTTTAAAAATGGAACCAATATTAACTCTCTACCTGTCCTCTAACACTATATCCCTTCCGAATGAATTTTTTAGAATGTAATATAGATTTGTGCTTTTATGATTTTGATATTTATATGTGTGATACATAAACCTAATGCAATGTTATACACATAGTTATACTCATCTTAAGAAGTTGGTTTTAGGTTTTCAAGAGATGCGAGCTTCACCTTGCTTTTTTAGTAATCAAAGCAATGATACAAAAAGAGTAAATGTATTTTTATTAAATCATCTTACTTAATCATTGATAAAGGATTCATACAATCATGAATGTAATCTAAAGTAGATTAGCCACAAAGTAAATGTGTTAAAAATAATTTTATTTAATTTAATTCATGAAATGTTCCTTCCACATCTGCTTGACAACTTGCATTATAAATTTCAACTGTGAAAAATGGGCATGACTCATGAAAATCAAATTTATGATATTGTCACCCCCTCAATGGCTGACTCATGTTTTTTTTGTCTACATGCCACCTCTGGCCCTTATGGTGAGTATCAAGTCTGATTTCTGTTCCATCTTATCACATGCCATTCCTGCAGCAACATGCCACTCTCTGGATATCCTGAAATTGACCAACATCCCTGGCATGAATGCCAGATGTAAAAGGCCATTGTGCACTCAGCTCTGCTAGTCTGCTACCTTGTATGGTTCCTGATATTTGCCCTGGATGTGGCAGACAGGAGGAAACTGACACCTCACTTTGTGGGCATGATCCTAGAGATCCTGTTAGATGGGCTGGTGTATAGTCAGGACCTCGTCTTTCCCCAGGGCCAGCAGTTGGAACCATGACACTTGACCATGTCAACCTACTAAGATGATGTCATCCAAATGAGAGCAGTCTCAGCCATCTGGAGGAATGTGGAAATAAGGTCATTATCTTCCTGCACTCAGCCATCCTCTTCTCTCTGATATCTTACACTCACTCTATCTCTGCTACAGCACCCACCTCCCACCAAGGCTGATGCTCTATCATTCTCACTATTGCATGTTTGCTCTATTCATCTTCTCCCACTTCAACCTGCATGACCCATTGACCCTGCATGCCCTATGTGTTGCTTACTCACTTGGGAAAACTCCCCAGATCCACCAACAGTGACAGCTGTGCCACCCACTTTCACATACCATATCTCTTCCTCTGTCCCATTCCAGGAAAAAAATATTCCACAATAGGGCAGAGTGAATTAAGATGGGTGATGCGTTGCCCATCATTCAGCTCCTGATGTCTCATCAACAGAGGATCCTGACTCTGACCATCCAGAGCATGAGAAGCTGCTCTTTAGCTAGGAGCCACTGAGAGAAAGCTATCCCCTTTTACTTGACTGAGCTCTGCTATAAATCTAGCAATCTGCCTGGCTTTGTGTCTGTATTAAATGACATGGCAAGAAAGTTGTAATATGAGCCTGTTATCTCTGGCTGACTGGGCAATGTTTGACGGGGGCGGGGGGCAATGTTTGACAGGGGGAGGCAAAGCAAACCAGACTATCCGGTTAGGCTCAGAGTGAATGAAAGCTATGACAGTCAATGAAGGTGCGACCTGGTGCAGTGTATGAGCTGGGTGTGTGTCCCTGTGCTGCAGCATTGTAACAATAATATCACCTGAGGTGAATCACTGAAGTACAGTAGTATCCTGTAAGTGGATCTGACACATTCCATGATGGTTCATACAGGATGGTACGTGTCAGTTGTCAATATCTGTGGATGAGATTTACCTAATTGGCCAGTGCTCAAGGAACATGGCTGAGAATTTGATTCTCCTTGTCAGCGTGGAGGTCTTTGAAACAGAACGTTGAATCATCAAAAAAACTGCCCTGATTTCCTTGAATGAGTTTTCCTGTTGGCTAGTTAGCACAGCGAGGTTAGTAAGCTCACAACCTGTGGTGAGTTGGGCTGTTAACATGGTATTTACCAAGTAATAATGAGTATTAATTAGGAACTCACCACTGCCTAGGGAGAACCTCATCACACCACTTGGGAAAAGTGTACAAGATGCCACATTGAGATGATTTCTACATCAAGATGAGCCTTGCTGAGCATTTTGCTGATTCTACTATTCATTTCTCCATAGCTCAAGTCACTCAGAGCCTGGTAAGATTCTGCCCGAGCATTCAATGGTATAAAAATAAAAATATTCATTTTAATAATTATAGATGTGACATTTTAAGTTTTCAAAACTGCATTTATTCAAAATTGGTCGAAAAACAGTATTCATGGCACATGTCACCTGTAGTTATAGATGATAGTCTTCATTCTCATGGATAACCACTCACATGCCAGACCTTTAGTAGCCCTGAGACTTGAATTGCTGTCATTTTGGTCCCATTCCAAGTGAAATATTTAGACCAAATGTTTGGCTTGTTCAGACTAAATTCTTGGCCATCATCCAGTTCTGCAAATCCCACCAAGATGATTTCAAACCCAAGTAACTGTGTAAAGTATACAAAAGGTCATAAAGGAAGTATGAAAACGATAGATTATGACTTCATGTCTTGATCTGACCACAGCTTGTTCTGAGGTCCTAGCAGTAGAAATATCAGCTACTTAATATTTACATTACAATAGCATAGAGCTTCAGTTCTAACATTCAGAATTTCTGGGAAAAGATAGTTTCTGCTATAGGAGACAACAAATATTGTATTGTTTATGCAAAGGCAGAACATCAGTACAAATACTTGGAGATAATAGTCTCTATAAAGGACATTTTCTTTGATAGAGACACTGTCTTACAATAAAACAAAGTACTTGCGAACTTTATACAGAATCATGAAAGATCTTAAAATACAAATGCTCAATATAATTTTAAAGCATATTTTATTCACACCTCCCAAAAGAGATGTAATATGAATTAATTATACATGTTTTTAATGTTGATAAGACACAGTGAAGTCATAATATTGGACACCATCAAGGGTGAAAAACATAACACAAGCTAAAGAATTTTTTTCAAGAGGTGCCAAATTTGAAATCTTGAAGTCTTTAGATTAAAAGAGGGAGGGATTTGTGAAGGACACAGGAAACAGGAGGAGTAAGAAAGTTACTAAAATATACTGATATATGTCTTAAGTATTCAGCTTCAAAATAGTGTATTTAAAAACTATTTCCACAAGATGTAGTCTTATTATATATTGCTTAACATTGACTTAAAACAATATTAAATGAATCCCTATAATCTGTTCTCAGATGAGTAACCAAACATGAATAGTGAAATAATTTGTCTCATTACTAATTTGTCCAGCTGTGAACATTACCTTGTCATTTATAATCACTTCAGATAGTGCTGTCTGCATTAACTGTGAAGGTCACTGAAGTTAGATGTCACTTTTCAATCATAACTTTCAGAGTTATGGATAATTATGTTGTCAGTTGCATTGCACATTATCTATGACAACAGTTTAATTTGTGAAATAAAACAGTCACAATAATTTGAATTTAAGTTTAACATAAACAATTTTTGTTAAGAATGAACTGATTTTTGTAAGAAAACATTACAGGATGATTTTCTTCCAGTCCATGCCTGTGAAATCAATATTTCCAAGTGCAGTGAAAAGTGAGATGGAGCAGAGACTTGTTAAGTTACGTCTGTGCTCACAAAATGCAGTCTCAGAATTTTTTGCAATATGTGAGTATGTCACATATTTATGTCTATAGTAAGTACAGACCCAACCCTGTGGCCCCCATTTCCCCACCAATGCTGGTGGGTTTACAGGCAAGGGAGTCCATAAAATGCCAAGACCCTAGCTCCAGCGACTACTGCAGTTCCATCCTGAGGCAACAGTTCCAGGAGAACAGTCAATAGCAAAAACCAGGTTTCCAAACATTGACAGCATAGGGCATTGATAAGTTTCTTCATAATACGATAGTTAAAAAAAAAACTTCTGAAAGAAAACTCCCTGGAACCTATGCAAGACCCTCATTTAATTCCTTCATTATGCAAAAGATTGTGTCAATTCACTAAAGATCCTTAGACAGCCCCTTCCAAACCTACACTAACTTTCATCTAGAAGAACAAAGGCAGTAGACGTGTGGGAACATCGCCACCTGCAAGTTTCCTTCCTAGCCACTCACCACCCCACCTTGGAAATACGTTACCATTCCTGGGTCAAAGTCCTGGAATTCTCCTAAGAGTATTGTGAGTCAACCTACAGCATGTGAACTCCAGAGGTTCAAGAAGGTAGTTCACCACCAAATCCTCGAGGGTAGCTAAGGACAGGCAATAAATGCTGACCAGCCAGAGACACACACATGCCCCACGAGTGAATAAAAGTAGTTGTCACATTGAATCTTGTCTTTAAATTAATCTTTCCCCTAAGTAGTAGAAGCATGAATTTAAATCGTGCTCCAGCATTTATGCACAGAAATGGAAACAGTAAAGGAAGAGTCAGAAATAGAGCAGGTGAAAGCATGACAAATGGAAATAGGAAGCAAATTGGTTAATTTTTCCAATTCAGGGTGATGGCTGGAAGCAGCTCCAATGATGCAATTGACATAGTAGAGAAAAAGCTATGGTTGGGAATCTGGTAGGACTGGAACAAAGTATATCCTATGTATCCCAGAAAGAGACAGGCATAACTGGGATCCATGCGGGTACCTACCAAATCTTTTACATGGTGAAAGTGAGATAATTTAAAGGAGGTAGTAGAACTTAAAAACAAACAAGAGCATTCACATTGCTGGGCGTGTACTATGCCTGCCCCCCGACATTTTGAGAGAAACAGAGGAGCAGATATGTCGGCAAATTTCAAGCAAGTGTTAAAAAAGCAGGGGAGTGATTATAGGGGATATCAACCTCTCCAGTATTAACTGCAGTAGTCATTGTGTGAAAGATTTGGATATAGCAGAATTCTTAAAATGCATCCAGGAGAGTGTTTTATTAAGCCAGTGTGTAGATAGCCTGACAAGAAAGGGGGCAGACCTGGACTTAATTTTAAGTAATGAAGTCAGACAAGTGATCTAAATATCATTTTACAGACAGGAATCATAACTCATTAGATTCAAGACTGGTAGGGAAAAGGATAAGGATAGGCATAAAATTAAAGTTCTCAATTCAGGGAAAAGCTGATTTTAATAAGATCAGATATGATTGAGCCAGAGTGGACAGGGAGCAGATACTTTCAGGTATATCTGTCTCAGAACAATGTGATGCATCAAGAAGGAAACATTGAGAGTTCAGGGCCAACATATTCAAATAATGAAAAGGAGTAGGACCATTAAACCTGGTGAATGCTGGATATCATGGAATATACTGCATTGACATAAGTAAAAAAGGGATACTTCTGGCAGATACCAAGCAGATACCGATACAGCTAAAAAGGGATATGAAATGATGTTTGAAGGTAAAATGTAGGAAAGTCCCATTTGCTTTCCAGGTACATTAAGGGTAACAAAGATAAGAGTAGGGCCATGGTGGTAATTTTTGTATGGATTCAAGGATGTAGGTAGAGTTCCAAATGAATGTTTACTGTCAGTGTCCAGTAATGGGAGGGACAAAATGGGTATGGAAATCAAGGAGAAGACCTATGATACAGTTCAAGAAATTAGCATTGGTAAAAAGGAGGAGTGATCTGGCAGGCTTAAAATAAATATATCTCCAGGATTGCATCGAACGTATTTCAGGTTAAGTGAAACAAACCTGTAAAGATTTCTTTAAGGGTCAACTTAGACAAAGGAGAGCCAGTGGGCATCATCCAATGGTATTTCAGAATGCTTTTGATAAGGTGTCACACATCAAATAAGGTAACAACCCCCCATAGTGTTAAGGGCAAGGTACTGGCAGGGATAGAGGATTAGCTGACTGGCAGAAGACAGGGAGGATTCTGAGTCAGGATAGTCACTGGGCTGACACTTGAAATTGTTTCTCTTAGATACCAAGAATGTCTAGCAAACACCCTAACCAATATAGTACCACATGTTCCTCTGATGCCACTCCAATGTAGGACGATGGCCTGCAATGTTGGACTTCATGCCTCCCATTTCAAACATGCTTAACACATGAACTGGATATAATTTTGTACCTCAGCAATGTTGGTTAAATTAGCAACCAACTGTGAAACACATGCTATTTAATAATCTAATCTCCAGTCAGCGCTACATGTGCCCTTGTTGTTAACACAGCATCATCTGGCATAGTGGTAAATCTGAAATTGAATACAAATTCTAAGAGAAATCTTATGATTACATAGGAGGATGAGATGTTTGCGACAAGAAAAGGTAACTTTGAGGAGATACATCAGAATTATTTCACCTCCTGATGGAGTTCTGCAAGTGGCAGGGATGATGGGATCTACTCATGACATTAGCTCATAAATCCAGCTATAACTAGACCTAAATCTGATCTGTTATTAACCGTGAACATCATCGGTAATGAGCAAATATTCCCTCTGTAACTATTTATATGCCACTTGGTACCAAGTGCTAACTTTTAATATGATTGCCACCCAGGTTGATAAAGTTGTCAAGAAAGCATATGGTTTTATTGATAAAGGGATTGAGTTTCAGAGCCATGAGGTCATGTTACAGCTGTACAAAACTCTGGTACAGCCACACTTGGAGTATTGCATGCAATTCTAGTCACCACATTATAGGAAAGATGTAGAAGCTTTGGAAAGGGTTCAGAAGAGATTTACTAGGATGTTTACTAGGATGGAGGGAAGGTCTTACGAGGAAAGGCTGAGGGACTTGAGGCTGTTCTTGTTAGAGAAAAACTTGAGAGGTGACTTAATTGAGACATATAAGATAATGACAGGGTTAGATAGAGTGGACAGTGAGAGCCTTTTTCCTTGGATGTTGATGGCCAGAACGAGGGGAGATAACTTTAAATTGAGGGGTGATAAATATAGGACAGATGGCAGAGGTGTCAGAGGTAGTTTCTTTACTCAGAGAGTAGTAGGGGCATGGAATGCCCTGCCTGCAGCAGTAGTAGCTTTGTCAACTTTAAGGATATTTAAATGGTCATTGGATAAACATATGGATGAAAATGGAATAGTTTAAGTTGGATTGGCTTCAGATTGGTTCCACAAGTTGGCGTAACATTGAGGACCGAAGGGCCTATAATGTGCTATAGTGTTCAATGTTCTATGTTCTGTGAACTTCAAAATTGTATTGTACTGAATAAGACAAATGGTGTCTTAAACTGGGAATACCATGAGTATCAGACCACAGAGGCTGCTGGATCAAACAGGTACAACTATCTAATGCACTGACATGTGAATCTGTTGTTTCTTTTCAGACAGCATCCAAAGCTAGGAACCATTGGGTTTGCACTGGGTGGCATGAGGAAATTAGTGAATGAGCCACCCGGTTGCACCAGTCTTCCACTTCTGGTTTTCCACAGAGGCACATTTGAATGTCAGTGAGAAACCGACTTCTTGAAGGTGGGCTTGTCTAGTTGGCTGTAGATTGGTAGCAATTGGAGCAATTAACATTCTTCAGGGATGCTAAATTATTTCAACTGGATTTTAAATGTAACTTAAGCAGTACAGGTTTCCTGAGTAGTATGACCAGGAATACAGAAGCACATTTGAGCATCAGTTGAGGGGATTTAAGCTTGTTACTGTGCCCACTGAATAAAGCAGCTGATTGCAGAAGCTTTTTCGGTTCATTCTGGTGAATGTTTGCATGCAGCTAATGTGCCTTAACCTTTCCCTCCATTGGTTATGCAATTATCCACCATCATTTGCCGCGGCCAGTTGTGAATGGTAGTGACAATTAAACAGGTAACAGGAGGAGTCGGTTCCACAAATTTCTAATCATTATTTAGAAAACAAAGGGCGGTCCAGCCAAACACTGAAAAAGACAAGGCTGAAGTATCTGCGACAATCTTCAGCCAGAAGTCCTGAGTGGATGATCCACCTTGACCTCCTGCAGAAGTATGAGCATTACAAATGCCAGACTTCAGGCAATTTGAATTGCTCCATGTGACATCAAGAAGCATCTGAAGCTATTCAATGCTGCCCACAGGCCATGATAATATTTTGATAATAGTATTGACTTGTGTTGCAGAACTTGCTTTTGTCCCCACCAAGTTGCTACAGTACAGCCACAGCATTTGCATCTATTGGAGATTATGGGAAATTATGGGAAATTGTGTTCTTTCCATACAAAGCAGGACAGAGCTCATCATTCAACTATTACCATAACAGTCTACTTTTAATCATCATTAAAGTGATAGAAGCTGTCATAAAAAAAAGCCTTTAAATGGCACTTAATGATGTTCACTCTATCATAAGGTTAAAAGGAAGCATGCTCACTGAAGATTTGTATAACATTCATCATTATTCATACCTCAGGTACTGAAGCAGCTCTTGTCCATATATAGCAAGAATCGGTTTCAACTGACTTGGTATGATAATTGGCAAGTAACAATTGTGCCATTTAAGTGCCAGACAATTACCATTGTCAACACAAGACAATCTACCCATTTCCTCTTGACATCCAAATGGCATTACCATTGTTGAATCTCTCATTATCAACATTCTGGAGATTATCATTGAATAGAAGCTGAACTGGAGCAGTGATATAATGCTTTACCTACAAGAACAGTTGAGAAGCTGGGACCTCTGCAGTGTCATGAAGTCATAGAGATGTACAATATGGTAACAGACCTTTTGATCCAACTCATTCATGCTGACCAGATATTCTGCATTAATCTATTCCCATTTGCCAGCACTTGGCCCATATTCCTGTAACCCCTTTCTATTCATATACCCATCCAGGTGCCTTTTAAATGTGTAATTGTACCAACCTCCACCGCCTCCTCTGGCAAATCATTCCATGCACACACTACGCTCTGCGTAAAAAAAAGTGGCCCTTTAGATCCCTGTTAAATCTTTCTCCTCTCATCTTACAAACCTGGGGCCTCTAGTTTTGGACTCCTCTACCCTGGGGAAAAGACCTTGACTATTCATCCTATCCATGCCCCTCCTGATTGTATAAACTTCTGTAAGGTCACTCCTCATTCTCCAAGAGTAACTCATTTTCTGACAAAGCATTGCCTGTCCACCATCCACAAGACACAAGTCAGGAACGTGACAGAATGTTATCCACTTACTTGGATGAGTTCAACTCCGAATACATTAAAGCAGCTACCTGATGAAGGAGCAGTGCTCCAAAAGCTAGTACTTCCAAATAAACCTGATGGACTATAATCTGGTTTTATGCTTTTTATAACATTGTCCACCCCAGTCCAACACTAGCACCTCCAAATCACAGTTCAAAGCAGCTCACTTAATGGAACCCAATCCACCACCTTAAATATGCATTCTTTCTACAGCCAGTGGACAGTGGTAGTGCTGTACAATGCACTGCAACAACTCATCAAGATTCCTGCGTCAGTACTTTCCAAACATTAGGTCTCTCCACCTAAAAGCACAACAGATGGAGTGAGACACCAGCACTAAGTTTCCCTCAAAGTGACACATCATACTGGGTACTATGTCACTGTTCCATTAGTGTCACTGGTTCAAAATCCTGGAACTCCCTTCCTGACAACACCGTGCATGTACCTACATGAAAGGGACTGTAATGATTTAAAAGGATATCTTACCATCTCCAGGACAACTTGGAAAGGACAGCAAATGTCGTCCTAGCCAGTGACTGTGAATGAATAAATAAAAACAAACACCCTAAGGTCTCCCTGCAGGCTTGGGGCTAAAATGATGACAATTAGGATACTCCCTCAAAATGCAATGTGTACACAGAGGCCTATTGTTAACAACATTGATCATTGTGACTCAAAAATTGAATGCAGACATGGCATATCAGCATTGTCCCATTTTTCCTGCATAACATTATTCCAATTTGGATTTGAAATGATGAAAAGAGTATCGGTTCATATGCAGGAAAACATATATAAACTGATGTAATATTATATCATAATGCCATAGGCCTGATTCTGCCCACTTCATACAAAATCACTAGACCCCTGAAAATTAAACTGAGCATTCAAGCAAAAAACATTTACAGGTGCTTATATATTATTTAGCCATTCAAATGCTTGCTTCCCTTTATTTTATCCTGTATGGTTACTGGCTTTACTGAAGACCTTTGTGACTACTGCTGCACAATATCATTGTTTCTACACCTACTGCCATGATATCTTTCACTTGCGAATGGGGTGTGCCCTATTAACTTATTTTAAGGATAACAAGGATTCTAGCTTTAAGACTATCCCTAAGGCAAATGAACTAGAAGCAACATTGACTGAACACCTCTGCTTAATAAGCAAGCAAAGCAAAGCACAAACTAAACATACTTTCTCTTTAACGTTTAACTTGATCATGCCCATGCCCACCTCCATTTTTCTCAGAATGGCAGTTTTTATAAGAACCAATAAACATTGTTGCTATTTTCCAATTGGTTTTCTTCAAACTGCTTGATTGAGTGGTAATTTCAAGTGGCTATCAAAAAGTTTTTTTTTCAGTTTTCAGAGAATTTGCAAACTAAAACCAGTGGTAAGGTCCATTTTAGTAATTCTTTCCCACCCAGCCATACCAGAATAAACCTTACATATTCCTTATATTGTTGCAGGATGGGTCTCTGACCAAAAATGAATTTTCCTTCTTGCTAACTTGCAGAAGGAAAAACTCTCTTCTTTAATGATCACATGCCAAAATGTGTTCTTTTGTCTCTGTTTGAGATTCCTCTTCTACTGTCCAAATTCACAGAGACAGGAAGACTGCTTGGCTGCTCTTGCCTTTAAATTGTGACAACTCTGTACCTTGCTCAGCAAATCCCCACCTGTCCCTATGGTAACCAAGTCACTTGGCCAGTCGCCATGCAGTGTTATACAAGCTCATACCAAATGCCTTTCCAAGGTATAATGTTCTACATTAAATTATGGAGACAGTTTAAAATATAAAAATTTCCATCGTAACACAGGTTAGGCACAAGCTGAGATGCTGTGGCAAACCACATGAATACATAACTAAGGTAATGATGCATATACTTCTGCTTGATGAACAAAGCTTGTAAGGATTTGCTGATGGTATTTAGGAGGTTCTGGGCTGTGGAATTAGTGGTTCAGCATAGAATTGTGCCACATTCTGTAACAGGCTTCCAGTAATACTCATAGACACATTGTTAACTTCACAACCATTCCTCAGGGATCATCTTAAACTGTCGCTACCTCAGGGAACAAGGATTCCATACTCCTTGACTGTAACTGCAAAGAACACAGACTGCATGTAAATCTTTACTTTCCTAATGGCTGCTTCAGAGTAAAGCAGTGCATTGTTTTAATGATGTTTGATCCAGAAACACAATTATCAGTGTGTCTTTGTTGATGAATCCAGCTAAGGTGTGGTTTATTTTTAGGGCACAGCTGAGTAAAGACAGGAGGCAGAGACAGTGTGAATTCAAAATTGGCTAGTGGACTGATATTTGAGAAGTGGTGGTGGCTGTTTTGCAGACTGGAAGGAAGTAGGCAGTGCTATCCCTGAACGGTCAATGTGTGCATCACTTCTCTATTCAATATATGAATTACCTCAGATGTGAGATTACAATACAATACAATTGGTCTTGGGTTAATAGGCCACATTTGTATCCTGCCTGGGCCTGTGAAATTAAAGTGAGCAATAGGCACAATAAGTATATCCATCTCAGCTGTAGGTTTGAAATGTTGAGCTGTGGTTCCAGTGCTTCTCCACTGTCCTGCAAGTTGCCTATAGCTTGCTTTAAAAGCAAGTCCCCCCATCACTGATGTTTGTCTAACATTGAGAACAACTAGCCTGCTCTGCTTAATGGAAAGCTGTACCGTTAAAGAAAGTGACTTAAAAATATTCCTGCATTTGCCATATATTGCTAAATGAGCACCAAATCAGACAAAGGGCCAGATATTGAGGCAAGAATCAGGAGTCATGATCTTGTCTCTTGATTGGCTGTATCTGATCATTATATGTTCACCCTACAAGCAATGAGGGTAGACTGTCGTCAGGATCATTGGCTCCTGAAGAAGGAGGAAGGAGGAAATGGAGATGGGTGGATGCTGGCGGGAATATTAGAAGGCCTACCTTTATTCACTGGGACATTGGTCCAGTTCTGCAGATGAATCTGAGGGCTGCTAATGTTCATCCTCACTCCCTTCACTCCTTATGTCCCTATTCCCCCATTCACTCCCTCACTCCCAGACCACATTCCCACAGTCCTCATATCCAGCCATATCTCCTCTCACCCTCCATGAATGACTGTTCAATATCGATTATGTACAGAAATCTTGAAGCTTATAGAGTCATAGAGTCCTGCAGCATGGAGACTGGCCCTTTGATCTACACTGGCCCATGCTGACCAAAATCTCTATCCACGCTAACCCCATTTCCTTGCATTTGGCCCATATCTTTCTAAAACTTTTCTATCCATGTATTTGTCCAAATGTTTTTAAAATGTTGTTAATGTACCTGCCTCAATGACTTTTGCTGGCAGCTCATTCCATACATGTACCACCCTCTCTGTGAAAAAGATTTCCCTCAGGTTCCCATTTATTCTTTCCCCTCTAACCATAAATTGATGCCATCTAGTCCTCAATTCCCCAATCCTGAGAAAAAGACTGAATGCATTCATCCTATCTATGCCTCTCATGATCTTATACACTTCTATAAGATCCTCCCTCAGTCTCCTGCGCTCTAAAGAAAAAAATTCTCCCTTGTCCAATCTCTCCCTATAACTCAGACCCTTGAGTTCTAGCAATATCTTTCTAAATTTCTTCTGCACTCTTTCCAGTTTAATAACATCCTTCCTATAGCAAGGTGACCAAAACTGCACACAACTCTCCAAGTGCGATCTCACCAACATCCTGTACAACTGCAACATAAGTTCCCAACTTCTATACTTAATGCCCTGACTGAAGTCATAACATCATGCTCATTAAATTGACAAGATAATCAGTCATTCAGAATCCAATTAATAAAAGAATTATTATGGTGCAGTGGAAAACTGTTTAACAATGGGAGATGATGGTCTAGTGGCATTATCACTGGACTGTTAATCCAGAGACCCAGGTAATGTTCTGAGGACCCAAGTTTGCATCTCACCATGGCAATGATGAAATTTAAATTCACTAAAAATCTGAGATTAATCTTCTAATGATGACCATGCATCCATTTGTTTCACTAATCTTCCTCAGGGAAGGAACTTGCCATCTTTACCTGGCTTGGCTACATGTGACTCTAGATCCATAGTAATGTGGTTGTTGGCTCTGGCTGCCCTCTTGAATGCTTTAATTGAATCTGCCTCCTTGAATCTGCAAGGAAATGGGGTTAGCGTGGATAGAGATTTTGGTCGGCATGGGCCAGTGTGGATCAAAGGGCCAGTCTCCATGCTGCAGGACTCTATGACTCTATAAGCTTCAAGATTTCTGGACATAATCGATATTGAACAGTCATTCATGGAGGGTGAGAGGAGATATGGCTGGATATGTAGGCAGATTTTCCAATGCAGAGGAGACCGCATCGGGAGCAACAGATACAATAAATGATATTAGTGGATGTGCAAGTAAACCTTTGATGGATGTGGAAGGCTCGTTTAGGGCCTTGGATAGAGGCGAGGGAGGAGTTGTGGGCGCAGGTTTTACAGTTCCTGCGGTGGCAGGGGAAATTCTGGAGTCCCTCACGATCTACTCTGTAAAAGTTTTTTTTTCACACATTATACTTGCTTCTTTTGCAAACTAACTTTTATCTCCCCCTTCCATTCTTGATCCTTTTATGAGTTAGAAAAGCTTCACCTTATCTATTCTGTCCAGCCGCTTCACAATTCTGAAAACTTCCATCAAAACTCCTCTCATCCCCTAATCTCTAAGGGAGACAGTCCCAACTTCTCAAAATTTCTTAGAAGATTAATTTCAGATTTTTAATGAATTTAAATTTCACCACTTGCCATGGTGAGATTCAAACTTGGGTCCTCAGAACATTACCTTGGTTTCTGGATTTAACAGTCCAGTGATAGTACCACTAGACCATCATCTCCCATCGTTAAATAGTTTTCCGCTGCATCATAATAATTCTATTTTATTAACTGAAGTTTCTGATCCCTGGCTCTCATGTCATTTTCATTTTCCATACCATTCTTATCAAACTCTTCCTCATTCCCACCAATGTATTTTCATCCCTGCTGAAGTGTGGTGTCCAGAATTGCACACAATATATCAGCTGAGGTCTAGCTAGTGTGTCATACAAACTCTTTGCTCCTTTATTCTACTCACCTATGAATAAAGCTTAGAAACCCCACTGCCATGTGGCTGGCCACTTCCCCCCCAGCTCCCTTAAGGCCATGGAGAGCACAGCAGTTCAGGCAGCATCCAGGGAGCAGCGAATTCGACGTTTCGGGCAAAAGCCCTTCATCAGGAATAAAGGCAGTGAGCCTGAAGCATAGAGAGATAAGCTAGAGGAGGGTGGGGTTGGGGAGAAAGTAGCATAGAGTACAATGGGTGAGTGGGGGAAGGGATGAAGGTGATAGATCAGGAAGGAGAGGGTGGAGTGGATAGGTGGAAAAGGAGATAGGCAGGTCTGACAAGTCCGGACAAGTCATAGGGACAGTGCTGAGCTGGAAGTTTGGAACTAGGGTGAGGTGGGGGAAGGGGAAATGAGGAAACTGTTGAAGTCCATATTGATGCCCTGGGATTGAAGTGTTCCGAGGTGGAAGATGAGGCGTTCTTCCTCCAGGCGCCTGGTGGTGAGGGAGCGGCAGTGAAGGAGGCCCAAGACCGCCATGTCCTCGGCAGAGTGGGAGGGGGAGTTGAAATGTTGGGCCACAGGGCGGTGTGGTTTATTGGTGCGGGTGTCCCGGAGATGTTCCCTAAAGCGCTCTGCTAGGAGGCGCCCAGTCTCCCCAATGTAGAGGAGACCGCATCGGGAGCAACGGATACAATAAATGATATTAGTGGATGTGCAAATAAAACTTTGATGGATGTGGAAGGCTCCTTTAGGGCCTTGGATAGAGGTGAGGGAGGTGGTGTGGGCGCAGGTTTTACAGTTCCTGCGGTGGCAGGGGAAAGTGCCAGGTTGGGAGGGGGGTGTAGGGGGGCGTGGACCTGACCAGGTAATCACAGAGGGAACTTGTTTGTTGAGAGTATGAATTCTCCTGAGGATGTAGTACAGAGTGGATTCTTTGCAATTCTGAGAGAGTGTGGCCCTCAGCTGAGGCAGGGATGACTGTAGAGAGGTTAGATGCTGAGGACATGGAGGTCCTGGGCCTCCTTCACCGCCGCTCCCTCACCACCAGACACCTGGAGGAAGAACGCCTCATCTTCCGCCTCGGAACACTTCACCCCCAGGGCATCAATGTGGACTTCAACAGTTTCCTCATTTCTCCTTCCCCCACCTCACCCCTAGTTCCAAACTTCCAGCTCAGCACTGTCCCCGTGACTTGTCCGGATTTGTCTTTCCTGCCTATCTCCTTTTCCACCTATCCACTCCACCCTCTCCTCCCTGACCTATCACCTTCATCCCCTCCCCCACTCCCCATTGTACTCTATGCTACTTTCTCCCCACCCCCACCCTCCTCTAGCTTATCTCTCCATGCTTCAGGCTCACTGCCTTTATTCCTGATGAAGGGCTTTTGCACGAAATGTTGAATTCGCTGCTCCCTGGATGCTGCCTGAACTGCTGTGCTCTTCCAGCACCACTAATCCAGAATCTGGCTTCCAGCATCTGCAGTCATTGTTTTTACTTCCCTTAAGGCCATGCAAGTCCTGGGTCTCCTTCACCACCAAATCCAAGCCACCTGAAGACTGGAGGCAGAACGTCTCATCTTCTACCTTGGGACCTTTCAACCATGCGGCATCAACATTGACTTTACCAGTTTCCTTATTTCCCCTCACCCCATCTCATCCCAGATCCAACCCTCCAACTCAGCACTGCCGCCTTGATCTGTCTTACTTGTCCATATTCCTTTCCACTTATCCACTCCCACTGACCTATCACTATTACTCCCTGCCTGCATCCACCTATCGCCCCACACCCACACCCTGTTTATCTCTCAGCCCCCTTCCCCCTCCACATTCCTGATGAAGGGCTTATGCATGAAATGTTGGATGCTGTCTGACTTGATGTCCTTTTCCAGTGCCACACTTTTCAACTCTGATCTCCAGCATCTGCAGTCCTCACTTTCTCTTAGAATATTGCATGTTTTACGAACAGCTCCCTCTATGCATCCTTACAACTTTAGTGATTTATGCACATTATCTACCCAAGCCTTTCTGCTCCTATGCACTTTTAGGATTGTACCCTTTATTTTATACTGTATCTCCATGTTCATTCAACTACACCTCTCTACATTAACCTCATCTGCACCTACCGGCCATCCCCGCCAACTTGTCAATGTGCTTTTGTAGTTTAACACTATCCTCCTTATAGTTTACAATACTTCCAAGGTTTGCATCATTCACAAATTTGGAAATTGTCCCATGTACACCCAGAGCTAGATCATATATATAAAAGAAAAAGCAAAAAAACAAATCTGACCCCTCAAGATGTCCACTACAAACGTCTTCCAATTCAAAAAAATGCATGAACATTTGTTCTTTGTTTATTCTCCCTTAATAAATTTTACTTTTACATTGCTACTGTAACATTTATTCTATGAGTTATAACTTTACTCAAACTCTGTTGCATGGTGCTATATTGATTATCTTTTGCAAGGCCATATATTAGCCTCATCAATTTTCTCTAGAGCAGGACCTGTTTGGCTATGAGCAGAATTGCATTGTTCTACTTGAAGAAGAGTAGGTAATTTCTCCTTGGTCTCAGGGCTGATAAAATCATAGTATCATAGAATCCCTACAGTGTGGAAGCAGTCCATTTGGTCAATCAAGTCTGCAGCAACCCTCCAAACAGCATCCCACCTAGAACCAATTCACCTACCCTGTAATCCTGCATTTTCCATCGCTAATCCACCTGGACTGCTCACATGTGGACACTATAGGAAATTCAGCATGGCCAATCCACCTAACCTGTACATCTTTGAACTGTGAGAAGAAACTGGATCACCTGGAGAAAACCCACGGAGACACGGGGAGAATATGCAAACTCCACACAGAGAGTCGCCCAGGCTGGAATCGAACACAAATCCCTGGCACTGTGAGGCAGTACAACTTCAGTGTAAACAGATCATTAGTTTATTATCATGACCTTGTTTTTGGGAACCAATACAACGTACACAAATTAGCCTTCTGCTTTTCTATACTAAGCCTGCAGCAGTGACTACACTTCAAAAAACCCCTGAGGTGATAAAGTAAATTGTTTGTGTAAATGGTCAGGCACTTAAGTCACTTGGCACAGATTTGGATGCATAGTGCCTTACCTGTCAGCATGAGAAGTGGCTTAGAGATCTAAAATGGTGTCTGCAATGTCTGTGTCTTTTGGATGTGAATTGAATAGGATGTTATATTGGGGAAACTGTTAGTACATACACAGTAATCAACTGTCTGAAGAATGCAGAGTAGGTAGGTCAGGATATCAACTATTCTGGGACCATGAAAGACATTACATAAATCAAGCTTATTCTTCTTTCTTTTACCTTCCCTCACCTCCTTAAATGTTGAAGTGATAGTCTCCTACATTGCTACTATTGTATGCTTCCCAGACAACTTGGCACCATTTGTTTGGTTTAAAAATTCAGGTTCAGTCTTGTAAATGCTTGATTTACTCTGGAGAAAAAGATGCACTTTTTAAAGGAATTTCCAGGGACAGTTGTATAAAAAAAACATAGCATCAAATAATTTTAAAATATGGTACAACAGATTTGTAATGTGGCTTTCAGTTATGAACTTGATTAAAGGTATGAGTCCATTCACACTTACTCACCTACACAGTAACCTTGCTCTTGTAAAAGAGGTTACAATGAGTAAGGGTTGCTTTGTTCATGCTTACATAAAATGGCACTTCAAATGCTGCACCATATATGTTCAGTGCCAAAGTTGATGGTTAAAGATTGACAAGTTGTGTGGTTGTTTGTTACATGCATTTGTTTGTTGCATTGGAGGTCTGAGGGTGACAGTGCTCCATATCAAAGTTCTCTGCTGCCATTTTGGAATAGCAATTTAGTTCCTTCATGACTTCCTAGTTAATTTTAGCTCTCTTACATAGATCTGCTGAGAATATCTTTACCTGAGTCTAATGTCAAGATGTTTTGTGTATCTCTGACTTGCATTTAGACCATTCAAGTTTTGTGAGATCTGCAACTATATCGGAAGTTTGACTTTATCCAAACAAGAATCTGAGTCCATTCGGCAGCAGCAGGGGCTGCTTCAGTGTGCTTCCTCCTTTGTTTCATAGCCTCATGGACAGCTTTGGCGGCTGCAGAATATGGCAGCATCCCATAGCCCCTTAGGATATCAAGAATCCACGGATAGAACAAAAAATGTAATTGTCCTAACTTTGTATGATTTATTTTTTCTTTTAATTAATGTAATTCAAATGGTGCCAGTTTCTGGTAACAGAGACATTTTACTGTATTTTCATAAGTCCATGTTACAAAAAATTACTATTATTATATTAAATGCAATAAAACAACTTTTGAAAAAATGACAAAAAGGTGTTTCCAGCTCAGCGGCATTTGCTGTTGCTGCATTTTGACAAATCAGCACACTTGCCTGGGGCTAAAACAAATTAAGAAGCTCATAAAATTGTAATATTCAGTGCTGCCTGTTTGAATGTAGTTATGCATTTCAGGTGAGCTTGTAGGCATGTTCCATGAAAGATAATTATATTCCTTGTAGCTTAGCTAAATTTAGTTGTAGTGAAGTTTATAAAGAACCCAATTTCATTCTCCTTTCAGTGTTGACATATTAAATTAGTTTAAGATCACATTTGTCCCTGCTCTGAGAAATAAGTTGCACAATTCCACTTCACAAAGCTGACTCCCAGTCAAGTGAGTTCAGAAACTTACAAATTGCAGCCTGTATTATCATAGATTATAGAATCCCTACAGTGTAGAAACAGACTCTTTGGCCCAACAAGTCCACGCCGACCCTTCTTAATTTGATTTAGCCTCAGGCAGTGCGCTGATTTGTCAAAATACCCAGATCCATTCCCCTGCCCTATTACTCTATACTTATCATGACTAACACACCTAACCTACACAGCCCTGAACACTATGGGCAAGTTAGCATGGCCAATTCATCTAACTTGCACATCTTTGGATTATAGGAGGAAACCAGAGCACACAGAGGAAACCCAGGCAGACATATCGAGTAATAACAAACTCCACACAGACAGTCGCCTGAGGCTGGAATCAGTGGTGTGAATTGGCTACATGTAAGGTGGATATACCATCAATCAGTTTCTTGGCCAAAGTATCTGAAATCCTACCTAATCCTCTTGATTCTTCACTGATGTGTCAAAAAAAGGCATTTGTCACTAACATGACAGGCACGTTTGATCATTTCATGATCCATTATTTTCCATTATATCTGCAAGTTACAACAGACCAATTACAACAGCATTTTGAATGATCGAAGATGATCCAAAGTGGATCACAGGATAGTATCAAGAATTCTTCACGAACTTGTACATCACAGCAAGATCAAAGTACAAGGTGAGGGCCCAAAACTTTCCACGGAGTCACATGTAACTTCATGCACCATTTATTAGAACCATGTTCCCTTCAGTTCCAAAAGTTTTTAATATCAATTGCTGAAACTGTGAGCTGATATAACAATGCAGGAAGGACAGTGAATCATCTTAACCAAAGAAATTCAAGGATAGAGAAAGAAACAGAGGAATGGGCAGGAATATATTGGATAAATTAGATTTCGAAAGAGGGAGAGAAATAAGGAGAGACAAGGGAATGATTGCATTATGAAAAAAATAGGGAGTCGATAAAGTGTGGCACTGGAAAAAACATGGCAGATCAGGCAGCATGTGAGGAGCAAGAGAGTTGATATTTCGGGCTTGACCCTTCGTCAGTATGACACAAGGGGAAAGTAGGAAAATGTTTTTATAAATTAAATTTAAAATTCAGTAGTCACTTTGGAGTACTTTACAGCCTGCAGGACAATTTTAATTGTGATTTCTGGTTCTCTGAAGTCGAGTGCTGCCACAGAAATATTGGTTTGCAGCTTACCATGAAGGATTTCCTTTGGAAGGCCAAGCGGGCTTTCTCACACTATCATCCCAAACCCACTTCATGAATTACTCCCCACACTCCTACAATGTCCCTCTCAACTGATGCTAGCCGAATTCTCCAACTCACAACAGTCAGCAGTACTCATCACTGCTGAATTGTTCCAAGATCCTAGTTGCCAACACCATTGTTAAAAGGCCATTGTGCACCCGGCCAAGCACTGTACATTCAAAGCAACCCTGCACAGTGTGTCACATTATCCTGAATGGGGGTGGTGCAGACGAGGGGACACCATCGTCCAATAAAACCAGCAATGGAAACCATTAAGACCAGGCCCTGCCAGACTTGTCCAAGGTTACTACTGGGGTCAATGTGTCATACTCAAGTCTTGGAGTTATACGGCTCCAAGGAAACAGATCCTTTTGTCCAACTCGTCTGCGCCAACCAGATATCCTAAATTGATCTCATCGTATTTGCCAGTATTTGGCACATATCTCTCTAAACCATTCCTATTCATGTACCCATCCAGATGCCTTTTAAAAGTTGTAACTGTATAAACTTCTTCCTCTGGTAACTCATTCCATACACACATCACTGGCTGTGTGAAAAAGTTGCCCCTCGGGTCCCTTTTAAACTTTTCCCTCTCACTTGAAACCTATGCCCTCTATTTTTGGACTCTGGGGAAAAGACCTTGTGTATTCATCTTATCCTTGCACCCCATGATCTTATAAACTTCTATAGGGTCACCCCTCAGCCTCTGCCACTCCAGAGAAACCAGCTCCAGCCTATTCAGCCTCTCCCTATAGCTCAAACCCTCCAACCCTGGCAACATCCTTGGAAATTTTACAAATTCTTTCAAGTTTAACAACATCTTTCCTATAACAGAGAGAGACCAGAACTGAAAAGTGGCCTCATCAATGTCTTGTACAGGATCAACATGATGTCCCAACTTCTATACTCAATGTATTGAGGTCTCAACTGTCTGAAGAACACCCAGCAATGTAGAAAGCACATCAATGACCTTCTCCGCTCCATCAGGATGAATGACACCAACTTCCCTTTGCTGCCACATATTCACGACATTTCTGCTCTTCTACCCACCACTCATTTTGCCATTTGGCTATTTTCTTTCATGTAATGAGGGAGTTCTGTATTTCTAATAAGAGGTTCTGATCATGGCTCCTTCAGAAATGTGGAGCTGTACTTCCATTCTGACTATTCTCTCGTAGTGCAAGACTGTTAGGGAAAGGCAGCCCATGCTGCCTTTTCACAGAGGTCACCTGCTGTATTCTGGTATTCAAAGGTCTAGCTTCACAGACAGCTGCTCGTAGCTACGTAAAGTAACTGTGAGATGAGGGTACTGGGAGGGTAAGGTGCCAATAGAGTAGGGTGCCAGGTAAATAGGCTGCCAAGCGAGATAGGATACCAAATTAGTAAGGTATAGGAAGTCAGGAATAGAGTACCAGCGTGCAAGGTGCCAAGTGGGCCAGGTAGATGAATCAGTATTTGGGGCAGGTGAGAGTGGATAAGAGACATTAAGACTGGGAGAGTGTGAATGTGGGTTTGAGAGAGGGGCTAGTATAGCAGCAGGAGAATATGGGGTCAGGTTCCAGGGATAGGTGTGTGGGGGGGATCGGGTGTGTGGGGCTGGGGCAAGTATGGAGTCAGTTGAAGTCTGGAGCAAGAGAATGAGGTAGTGGATTCGGGCGATGGGGGTGGGGACGTGATTATGGAGGGTCAGAGGTGGTTTGGGTCCAGAGCAGGGCAAGGGCGAAATGGGCAGAAAGTCTGGAATGGGAGGTGCAGTAACTGCAGAGGGGTGCAAGGAGAAGTGGGTCCTGGGGTGGTTTTGGCCACCCAGAGGCCACCCTGACTCCAGAGCTGATGGGCTTGGGGATGAGGCAGGTCCTGGTTGAGTAGAGGCAGAGTATGGGAAAGGTGGTGGGAGTGGGTCAGGCATGGGAGGGAGGGTGGCTGCTCCTGTAGTGAGAAGTGGGGTGTTCTGGGATGGGGGCAAGGTGTACTTAGGGGTATGTGAAGTAAGTGTGGTAATTATCGAATAGCTACACTCAAGTTGGATGATGCATTTCCTGAGTAGTTATTTACATAATTTCATTGGACCTCTCAGTTCTCTGGCTTAAACTGATATTTTTGGATGTTTCCAAGTAGAGAAGAATTGTCCAGTACAATCTCCTATTTATTGGGCAATTCCTTCAATGGAATTCTGTGAGGTCCCCAGGAGCAGCTCCCCCCCCTACACTGGAATAACAATTTTCTGGTCATCAGAAAATCCAGGCCATAAGATAGTTTAAGATATATTTCGTAGTTTTGTATTTAAAAAGTTGAAGACATGGTTTCAGTTTAAAATTTTGAGTTGCTCTTGTGAGCTTGGAACTGAGAGGTCTAGAGGTTTGTTAGTACAGAATATATTTAAGAAAGTTTTAAAGCCTTTGAAGTGAAGAGATAGGTTAGTAGCTTAAGGCTTTAAAAAAGATAGAAAACCAAACTGCTGTTACCTAGTGAAAGGGTCCAGGAACACAGAAAAATCCAAAAGTGTGTCAGTCACTTGGTGTGTTTGTGAGGCCGAGATTGAAGACAGGAGTGATAAATTCCACATTAGGAAATCCCACAAAGCTGCCTGAAACTGAATGGATGAACTCAAGCTTTTTCACTGTAGATTAAGAAGCAGTGAGTTGAGTTGCAAAGCCAGAAAGTACTGGAGAAACTCATCAGCTCTGACAGCATCTGCGGAAAGAAAGTGGAGTTAATCTTTCGGGTTCAACGCCCCTCCTTCTGAACTGATCGTAGCTAGGAAAAGGTTGGTCAATGTGCTGAAGATAGTGTGGAGGCAGAGATGAGGAGTAAACAATAAGATGGAGCCCTGAGAGAGAGAAGAACAGCTGGCAGACAAAGGAATGGATAACAGTCAGTCTGGCAAAATCAATGGCTGATAATGGGGACCATTATTCTATTCACTGCTCATGATGTGGTCTCCTCTACGTTGGGGAGATAAAATATAGACTGGGCATCAGCTTTACAGAACACCTATGTTCTGTCTGCAAAAATGACCCTGAGCTGCCAGTTACCTGCCACTTCAACACACACCCTGGTCAACGTTTCTATCTCAGGCTTGCTGCAGTGCACCAGTGAAGCTTAGGTGCGAGCTGGAAGAACAGCACCTCATTTAGAGATATGACAGCCTTCTGCACTTAGTATCGAGTAGAACAATTTTAGGGTCTGAGCACCTTTTCCTATGTCCTTAGCCCAACCCCTGCAACTAGGCCTTGTCATTACATTGGCTACTACCACACACAAACTTCCTGTCAATTACGAACAGTCCCCATTCGCAGCTATTGATTTTCTTAGCCTAACCTTTACCCATTCCTTTTTCTGCCCAATTGTTGTTCCCTCTGTCTGTGTTTCACCTCTACCTATCATTTACTCCTTCCCTACCACCACCATCCCACACCCCCTACTCCCATCACAATCCCCCCACCCCCCACCACACACTGAAGTGTTAAGTCTGCTTTCTTTCCACAGTTTCTCCCAGATCTGCTGAGTTTTTCCAGGAATTTCTGTTTTTGTTTTAGATTTCCAGCATTTGGGCTTCTTTGGTATTGTTGAGTTCAGTTGCAGTTTATTTGAGGTGTCTCAGGCAGTTGAAGAAATAGCATTTAGTGAATATGCAGAAATTTGTTGCAAAGTAACCCATTGTAACTGTGCCAGCCTGAGCAAGAAGCCTTGGTGTAGAGGTAATAGTAAATCGTCGTTGGGATTTTGGTGTTTGGAAATACATTGCGGTCTGATTCCTTCTCTGATGTTAGTTATGAAATCTTTCCAACGTTTTTAGATAATGTTATGTTAAGCCTTCTCTGGATGTAGGTTTGCTCACTGAGCTGGAGGGTTCATTTCCAGACATTTCGTCACCCTACAAGGTAACATCTTCAGTGGGCCTCCGGGCGAAGCACTTCTGATGATTTCTGCTTTCTCTTTATATGTTTGGGTTTCTTTGGGCTGGCGATGCCATTTCCTGTGGTCATGTAAGTTCCTGTGGTGATGTCATTTCCTGTTCTTTTTCTCAGGCGGTGGTAGATGGGGTCTAACTCGATGTGTTTGTTGATAGAGTTCTGGTTGGAATGCTATGCTTCTATGAATTCTCATGCATGTCTCAGTTTGGCTTGTCCTAGGAACATGGCATTCCAACCAGAACTCTATCTACAAACACATAGTATTAGACCCCAACTACCACCCCCTGAGAAAAAGAACAGGAAATGACATCACTACAGAAAATGGCATCACCAGCCCAAAGAAACCCAAACATATAATAGAAAGCAGAAGTCATCAGCAGTGCTTTGACGGAGGCCCACTGAAGATGTTACCTAGTAGGTTGACGAAACATCTGGAAATGAACCTTCCAGCTCATCGAGCGAATCTACATCTAGTACCTCAACCTAAGCTAAAAATCTTCTCAAACCTTGTTAAGCTTTCTTTTAAAAGAAATTCTTCTTTATGTCAAGAGTACACTCAGAGACATTTATGAGTGACTGCCACAGTTTTAAAATGTAAAGTTAGAGTCTATCATACCAGATTGATACCTGCAATGAAAGGTTATCTTATGAGGAAAGATTGGATAGGCTGATTTTGTTTTCACCAGAATTCAGATGAACGAAAGGTAATTTGATTTAAGTTATAAGGTCCAAAACAGTCTTGGATATGGAAATATGTTTCCTTTTCTGAGTGAAGTCCAGAACTAATTGGCACTATTTTAAAAATAGAAGTTACCCTTTGAGGGCAAATGAGAGGATTTATTTGTATCTCAGACAGTTGAGTGACTTTAAAACTCTCTGCATCTGAATGTAGTGCAAGTGGGATCATTGATTAGTTTTAACGTGGAAGTAGATAGATTCTTATAAGGGAGCAGAATCAAAGCTTACTGGAGATAGATGGGAATGTATGGTCTTACTGAATGATGGAGTATGCTTGAAGGGCCAAAAAGCTTAATTCTTTTTGGCTCGAAAGCTTGAATTTCATATATTCGTAGGTTGTCCAGTGTTGACATTAGCTGGGATCATAACACAAGATAACATAATGGCACACAGAAGGCCAAGGCTAAAAGTAGACGGGCATCCCTGACAATTCTCATCCCACTGGGGAGATGCCCTGAAGCTGTCAGCCAAAGAACGGGGCAAAGTCGTGGATTGAAATGAGGTTGGAGGGAAGTCCTGGAGGGTGACACTCCAGTGATACACATAATTAATTTCTGCAATACTCAAGGGGCAGGGTTATATTATGGAAAAGGTATTAGAAACTATAGAAGCCATTGAGAAGAAAGGATTCTGAATCTTTTCAGAATTTGGGGGGAAACAAAGTTTCAAATCCCGCTTACCATTTTTCTGATGGTGCTTCTTCTAAGTATGAGCTTTGAAGAAGCATGTCTTATTTTTGTTTGTAAAATTTTGTTTATTGCAACTCAAATGAAAGACAGTAAACATATTGATTAACATTTTAAATTGCTAAAACTATTGCATAACACAAGGAGAAAATAATAGCTGATCCCAAATGCAGCATGAATCCAGCTACTGTTCACTATTGCTTAGAAAAGATCCATAGTGTACATTAAAAATTGCATCCCCATGCCCATCTTTTCTTTAAAAGTCCGCATCTTGTTGTAAATTTATACTTTTGTGGTAACACTTCCATTATGAATTCTGACCTTAGCACTTATAACAGAAACAGCTAATGTAAACTTGTCACACTCTAATTACAATTTTTATATAGCTATGATAATGCTGCAGTTTTGAATTGCCCAGGCCTAATTGTGGTGGAATATTTACCAATAAGATAAATTTACCAATAAGATGAATTCTAATTTGTTCAATCCCAAACAGTTGTAAATTTGGCCATTTATTTACAATTCCGATTTTAAAATGCAAGTACTATGCAAAATATGGACAAAGGAAGAAATATTCTCCTCCCTGCAGCAACATGGGCATTTGCAAGAAGTTTGGAAAACATGGCATGAAAGAAAAAAATAATTTCAATATTGAGAAAAGGTTACCTGACTTTCCCCTTCAGCTTTCAGCTGGGACTTCAGAATCTCACCACTGAGTAGTAACTATCTTATGGACATGCATTTGCACAACTTGCATTATCCCATTTCCAATTCTCCACTCCTTACTCAAGAAACTAAATATTATAACCCAAACTCCAAATGTTTTACCCTGCATGCAACACTATAGACTGCACTCACATTGCTTTGAGAGTGCCCAGCACAAACATGCAAAATCCATCAACAGAAATGGCTTCCACTCCACAAATGTTCCAATTTTATGTGGCTGCACTAGATAACATGGGAGCTGCCACATTCATGCCCTGAACTGTATGAATGCAACAAAATGGTCAATGGTGTACAAGGGTGCCCTTCTTTTGAGTAGGGGTGGGGGTAGTTATTGTGGCCTATTTCCAGAATTCCATTCTGCCAATTTAGCATGAATATTTTGGCTGTGTAACATTCAATGAAATCTCAGCGTTCGTTATTGAGGCATGACATTGACCACCTTGGGAAGCCTCCATGGCACACTATGTCAGGGAATAACACAAAGCTTAATTGTGATGGTTGCAAAAGCTTGGGAGTACCAATAAGGAAATGGTGTTCCATTTCTGATATTCCCCACCAATTATCTGCTCACATCTGATATGAAATCACTGCGGCTAGATTCCTTGTATTCATTCCTTTTTATGTAACGATAACATCAAAGAAAAGAGCATTTAAAACATTGTCAACAGTCCAGCAAGAACAGCAAACTAATGCCTGGCAGTGAAGATTCCCCCTATAAGAGCTATAAGAGAATGGTACGACTTTGCCACTTCAGGCATCTTTGTCATTTTCTACAGTCTCAGAAGGTTGCTAATTCAGGATGTCTGAGCCATCATCAGTGAACTGTGCCATCTGCTCAAGCAGGACCTGTGCTTAGAAGGATTAGGACACTATCCCATCCGTGTGACCATCCAGCTGTCTTGAATTATTATTCAAGCAGAGCATTTTATAGAGTAACTGGGGACCTGTGTGGCATTTTCCAATGCTCAATCCACCCAGGATGTAACTGCTGCCGTTTTCTCTCATTCATACCCTTCCCCCGTGACAAGGAGACTCAGGTGGCTTTAGTGAGTGAGAATTTTTACAATTACTGGCAAGTGAGATTTTCAACAATTACTGGCATTCCTCAGGTGCACGACACTATAGACTATGGCTTTGAGAGCAATCTATGACCAATGTGGAAAATTCATTAACAGAAAAGGCTACCCCTCTATTACTGGTGAAATTATATGGGACAATTGATACCAGATTATAGACATCCATGCTAGATACTTTAGGAGCTGACACAATGTGTAACGCTATAGAACTCACAATTTACTACTTCCTTCTCAGGCCCTGAATCATACATGAATAGCAACTAGGAGATATGAGGAACAGTCTTCTGCCTTTAAAAATGGCTCATACTAGGAGTATATAAACATTTACTGACTATGGGAAATAGGAATATGTAAATGATTGGACACTTCTGAGTTGAAGAACCTTGATCATGTGATTTGTTCAAAACAAAATGTCAAAATGTCAAAAAGAACAGTTGTATATTACAATTTACAAAATGTCAAGTGATCTTTTAGGAGCAGAGATACAGAAAGGATTTTATGGTTTAATAGCAGAACAAATCAGCCTTTCAAAAACTCTCGGATCTGTGCTGTTCATTGCCGAGCAACAGCCTCTGAAAGATGGTTGCTGTATGTTTTCACATATCTGGAATGTGAGTTGTTTAAGGATCTTGTAGCGGAGAGCACCTCTCACTCTCAGTCAGTAGAAGAAAAACACTTAAAACTAGCAATCTCCTCTCTCTGCAAGTAGTTTAAACACCTGGTAATCTTTCAAATGTCAGAACTCCTAATTCAAATCTGAAATCAGATACTACAACTCAACAATTTGATCTTATCCATAGGGAATTGAAGAAAATATGAGAAATCAACATATTTTCACAGTGGGTAATAGTGTTCCTCATTGTGGAAACAGGCCCTTCAGGCCAACAAGTCCACACCGACCCTCCGAAGACTAACCCACCCAGACCCATTCCTCAATCCTACATTTACCCCTGAATAATACACCTAACCTAAACATCCCTGAACACTATGGGCAATTTACCATGGCCAATTCACCTAACCTGCACATCTTTGGATTGTGGGAGGAAACGGAGCACCTGAAGGAAATCCATGTAGACACAGGGAGAATGTGCACGCAGGAATTCGCCCAAGGTTAGAATTGAACTTGGGTCCCCACTGTGAGGCAGCAGTGCTAACCACTGGGCCACCATGCTGTCCCAAATTTTGTCTTCTAAATCTGCACCCTTTATCAATAGGCTATTCCTTCTTCTTTCTTTATTATTTTTCCAAAGACATGGCATCTCTGCAGAGACATGTTGTTTTCTCTTGTCTGCTTATAAATTGGGAATTGGGTTAAGAGGGATGTGGTTTGGTGTGTGAATTGTAGGTTAGTTGATTACTAGTTCTGATACTTGTCTAGAGGATAATTTTGTTTATAATAATGTATTATTTTGAGTTCATTTAATAAATCTAGTGAAAGTCTACAATTCTAGACAACAGTAATAAGGAGAAATAAATGATTTTTGGTGATTAAATATGACATGTAAAGCTTTAACATGGCTTGTGTCATTGTGGGACTTAATTTCTAGTCCTCTCCTCAATGTGTATGTTATAACACTCAGGATAGCTTCATCTGATTGATGCAGAATGAAGAGGCAATATTGCTGTCACTTCTAACAGCGCCACAATGGAACAGACCCATGTCAAGATAAGGTGATGTTTTAATGCCTGGATTGCTTCAGTGGGGCATTGCAATATGGCCCTCAAAGGGTATTCTACATCGTTGTCACATACTGTTTGCTTCATCATTAGAACTGATGAAGGGTGTATGTCTTAGATGCAGAAGAAATGGGGACTCAATGGCAATCATTTGAGGATGAAGATAAGGTCAAGACATTGACCAGAAGAGACATCTAACAGAGCAAGACAGGGAAATGTATCATCGAGTGTGAGAAGCAACAGTGAACCTAATCTCTACAATGTGGAAACAGGCCTTTTGGCCCATCAAATCCACACTGACACTCCAAAAAGTATCCAATGCAGGCCCACCCCCTATCCTATAAGCTTGCATTTACCATGGCTAATCCACCCAGCCTGCACACCCTTGGACACTGTGGGCAATTCAACATGGGGAGAAAGTGAGGTCTGCAGATGCTGGAGATCAGAGATGGAAATGTGTTGCAGGAAAAGCGCAGCAGGTCAGGCAGCATCTAGGGAACAGGAGAATCGACGTTTCGGGCATTAGTCCTGAAGAAGGGCTAATGCCCGAAATGTCGATTCTCCTGTTCCCTAGATGCTGCCTGACCTGCTGCGCAATTCAACATGGCCAACCCACCTCACCTGCACATCATTAGGCTATGGGAGGAGCCTGGAGCACCCAAAATTAAACCACGCAGACACAGGGAGAATGTGCAACCTCCACACGGACAGTCACCCAAGAGTGGAATCAAACCCTGATGCTGTGAGGTAGCAGTGCTAACCACTGAGCCACTGTGACACCCATGAGCTGGACTTCAGGCAGCGTCCGAGGAGCAGGAGAATCGATGTTTCCAGCATAAGTCCTTCATCAGTGCGTGGGGGTTAGAAGGGGAAGGGGGGGCTTCCCTAGGGGGCTGAGTGATAAATGGGAGGGGGGTGGGGCTGGGCTTTTCCAGTGCCATACCTTTTGATTCTGATCACTAACATTTGCAGTCCTCACTTTCTCCTAGTTGATTATAACCTTATTGTGAAGCCTCTTCCAAGGATCCCCACCTTGAAGAAGTTCTCCTCCTCTCTCTACAAGGATCTCAGTGAATCTCATTCCAGCTACCTTTCCCCTAGCCCCACCCAACTCCCATTTATCTCTCAGCCCACTTCAGCCCCCACCTACACTCCTGATGAAGAGCTTTTGCTCAAAACATCGACCCTCTTGCTCCTCGGATGATACTTATCATTCTGTTGATTATATGCCAAGCTGTCCTGCTTAGTACAGAGGATATATGGATATTGCTATTGTTGCAGTCTTTCACCATCTCTGAATAAATATCGCATAATTGATCTGATTGGATGCCTGATATTTTTGGATGATCCCAATTTCAATTATCCACACATTAATGCGGACAGTGAAGTAATGTTGCATGGTATAAAGTTTAGGTAGTAATTAAGGTTTCAATCAGCATATGACATCTGAGTATTCTGCAAAAAGGCTTTAAGATTCTCCCAGATAGCATACTGAGAGAAATCCTGAGGTAACTCCTTTGACTTTAGCATCATGAATCACCCTTCAAAATATGTGTACAGTGCTACATTGCCTTGAAATGCTTAAGCATCAAGTAGGACAGTAATGAACGAAGTAGTGCTCTGTTCAACTATTCCCTTCAGACCAATGCGAAATGAGGTAGTGAGGATATTTGAGCTGTCTACTGTACAAGGGCCAGCCTTGATGACAGGATGATCCCAATGGATTTGCTCGATAGAATGCACCCTTCACTGCAGAGATATGAGGAACGAGTGATTCTATACTGTCACTTACAAGGTGCATCTAAATACAAAATGCTGTCTGCCAGGCCTTTGCACAATCCCTGAACATTGCATTTAGCCTCAGGGCTGTTCACATTAAACATCAACATCACAGTTCAAGGGCCTCTGATATCTGAGGTTATCTGCAGTCAAAGTGTCAGTTGTTTATGAGAGGTGGGCAATTCTTGCCCACTACAATGTCTCATTATTGGGATACCTGAAGAGGCTGCTTTTCTCTCATATTGGTACAACTTCATGAGGTCAGATAGTGACAAAAACATGAGCAGGCAGTTTATGAGTGCAAAGTGGAGTTGTATTTATAAAAGTGCAAGTTTATTTATAATTATATATCTCCTGTTTTGCCTATGGGCCCTCGGTAATATTTAATTCCTTTTCCTTTACTACATCTAATTATGTGTCCATAGTTGGGGTAGAGGGTGTCTGCCCTGTTCTTGGTCCTGTTGACCTAGGAGAAATGGTGGTCATCCTGCAGGATGTTTGTGCCTAGAGTGCTAGGTACAGAGTCCCTCTCCTTGGTTTGAACTGCTGAAAACTTTGTGATCCAGGGCTGGCAACTCTGGAGGGCCCTGAGAGTAAGCTACTGGGTTTTGTGTGTATGGTTCCTTTTCCCTATAGGTGCTTGCTGGGTCAACATGATTCACTGAGAAGAAAGGGCACCTGGAGTGAGATCAAAATCCTTATGTCCCATCCTGCCATGCCATTATGCTGAGTATTTGCAGTCACAGGGATAGAATGCACCTATGAGTACATATCAAGCAGGTACCAACTGTGCTGTATTCATACGTCCATGGCTATTGCCACCCTATCCATGGAGATTGCCCAACCTTTGCATACCAGAGCAAGTACGGTACTGATCATGTGGCTGAACTCCTGTTCATTCTTCAATCCAGTTTACATGTGATACTAACAGATCTGCCTGCTGTTCCTATGCCCTTTGCATTTTGTTGCGATCATGAATGGCTGCGACTGTGGATTCATCTTATACCAGCAACTGAGCAAATGCCTGGTCTCTAGCAGTTCTCTGAGCACCAGACATCTGGGGCATTTCTTCCTGGTCCAGAGATATAGATATGCACACTGGATTGTACTCCTGAGTCTAATCTAGATAGAGTTCCCACTGAGATGAAATGTATAACAGGAATTTGTTTTGTACTGGTATTTGAAAATCTCTGTGACTGGAGGTCATCTGTTTGCATCTAATGTTGACATCACTTCTTTACTCTGACAAAACTGGCAAACTGCAGCAAATGAAAGCAAAATTTCAGATGTGACTTCCGAACTCTTCAGCCAATAATACCCAAGGAGTTCCCAGAGGGTTATATAATAATAAATATTGCCCAAAATAGCTGGCAGGTTCTGAGTGGCATTGATTTAACACCTGATGAAACATCAATGGCAGCATTGCTGGCAAACAATATTCTCTTAAACTTCAATCAAACAAGAAGGCAAAAACATCATGAGGTAATTCGTAAAAATAAGAAACTCGCAAAATGTGTGTTATTTTTAACTGGTCTTTCTTTTGTAAAGTTTAAAAACAGGATGAAACTTCACATGGAAAGAAGCAAATGGAAAATGGAAGAAGTGTGACCTAGCATACATTATAGCAAATGTTCATACAAACATCATTTATGATAACAAAATGATTTACAAATCTAAATTTATGACATAACAAGAAGTACATAATAAATTTGATAACTGTTATCTTAGTTTGTAGTTTATGCATGGGAAATTTTGAAAAATGTTTGAAATGTTTGCAACTCATATCCCACAGAGAGTGTGGAGAATGGGAATACAGGACTCCTAACAGTAACCACACAGAATGGTGAGGCAATGAGAACTTGTCAAAAAGTGGTAATCACAAAGAATTTTAATTCCTATAATGACTGGAAGAGTTGGATGGACAAAGATAGCCCATATGAGGAATTTATAAACATTTTCAGGATAGATTTTTGGAACAGGAGAGTAGAGAGGAGTATACAAGGTGAGGACCCTGTAACAAACAGTTAGCATCACTGAGGGGAGTAAGCAAGGTGAGGGCCCTGTGATAGACAGTCACCATCACTGAGAGAAGTGGAAGAGTGATTATGTTATTATGTGCCATCATCTTGGACAACTGGCAACAACATCTCAAAGCACATCTCTCAGGAGCATCATGGCACATGTCTAATCTACTTACAGGACACTTCTATACTTTAACCCTGCACTTCAGGGTGTACTGGAAGCTAGCATTGTAATGAAGCTGCAAGGACACTTTGGTCAAAGGGACAGCACCCAGCTCACAGATCGGACTAGGCTGCATCTCTGGGTTGCTCGCTTGATCTTTTAGCACTTCTCACTTCGCACCTACCTGTATGCCCTTAGCATTACTGGAATATCGTGCCTTGCTTTGCCTTTTGCATTTTCTTGCATTTATTCAATAGATGCTGCCAGACTTGCTTAGATTTTCCAGGAATTTGTTTTTGTTTTCAGATTTCCAGCATCTACAGTTCTTTAATTTTTTTGCCTTTTGGTCTTTTGTCACTCAGCCAAGCTCGCATCATTTCCATCTTTCCTTGCTGTTTAATACAGACACAAAGTGTGTGGTATGATTGTCAACAGTACAAGGAGATAGCCTTCAGTCAGGAGGTCCCAAGACAGTAAGTCAAGGGCAGCCTCCCATATCACTTCAGAGGATTGAGCAAAGGTCAAACCAACTACTTCCGGTGGCCAGGCTCCTCTTCTCATAGCGGACGAGCAGCCAAATGCTGGGCAGCCCACCATCCATATTGGCCTATTCTGCCCTATTGTGGGTTGGATTCTCCTGGAATTAGAGAAAGGGAAGGATTGAGTGAGATGAAAGTGGGATGGCAATGCTGTTGGTGCTGGTTCTGGTGGGGGAAGGGAAGGGTGGTGTGGCGTCCTGAGTGAGTTCCTGATGAAGTGCTCATAACAAAACATCAACTCTCCTGCTCCTTGGATGCTGCCTGGTTGGCTGTGCTTTTCCAGCACCCCACTCTTCGACTCTGATCTCCAGCATCTGGAGTCTTCACTTTCTCCTGAGTGAGTGAGTAGGCAGCAAAGAGACTGGAGAGGATTAGGTGTGAGGGGATTTGGAGTGCATAAGAACAAGTGCAGAAAGGTGCTGCATGTAGTAGTCAGAGTGATCAAGCATGAACCTTGATGGGAGATGGGTACAGGTCACAAAGATAAGATAGTGACAGTTAGCCTGACTGAAGGTCATTGACCTTCGTCCTTCACTTATGTGCATTGTTCCAGATAGCTAAAAGCAATGACTCAGGTGCCAATTCAAGGACCCAGGTTGGAAGGGTCTGATGGCATGACATCCTCTGATGATCCTGTGAGAAAAGGACATTCACTCCCACATTAAACTGGGACACAAATTTCCCCTTGTTTTCTACTTCTGAAGCAAATGTCATGAACTGGGTAAGGCAGCTCCAACTGACAATGTATGAGGTGCAGGGTCATCTGGGTGTACACAGAAATGAACTGCAAAAGGCTGATATGCAGCTACAGCACGCAGGTTCTTGAATGATATCATTTATCACATGGGTAATTAAATACTAAAGCAGGGAGACAAAGCATGAGTGAGAGCACATCTGGAGTACTGTGCACAGTATTGTTCATTTTATTTCAGGAAGTATGTAAGTGCATTTGAGGCAGTTCAAAGAAGGTTTACTAAACTAATACTTGGAATGGGAGAAAGTGAGGACTGCAGATGCTGGAGATCAGAGCTGAAAATATATTGCTAGAAAAGCGCAGCAGGTCAGGCAGCATCTAAGGAGCAGGAGAATCGACATTTCGGGCATGAGCCCTTCTTCAGGAAGGGCTCATTCCATTCCTGAAGAAGGGCTCATGCCCAAAACGTCGATTCTCCTGCTCCTTGGGTGCTGCCTGACCTGCTGCACTTTTCCAGCAACACATTTTCAGCTCTAATACCTGGAATGGGCATGTTGTTTTATGAAGAAAGGCTGGTCAGTCCAGGCAAGTCTCTGTTGGAGGTTTGAAGGGAAAAGGATGACTTAATGGAAGGGTCTTGACAGAGTAAATGTGGAGAGGATGCTTTCTCTTATGGGACAATCTAGAAGTAGGGGTTACAATTTAAAAATGAAGGGTTGCTCATTCAAAACAGAGATTAGGGAAAATAATTTTCTCTCAGATAATTGGAAGACTTTGAAACTTTCTTCCTGGAAAAGTGATTCAAACAGAGCCCTTGAATATTTGTAAGGCAGGAATAGATAGATTCTTGTTAAACAAGGGGGTGAAAGTTTATCGGGGACTGGCAGGAATACCAATTTAATGTTACAATCAGATCAACATGATCTTATTTAATACTGGAGCAACTTGATGGGCTGAATGGACTACTGCTGCTGTTGATTTGCATCTTGTAATATCAACAAGGTGTAGTCTGAATGTATACTAGAATAGAAAACTTTTCTCTTCACATAATCCTCTCAGTTAGAAACTCCAATCTTTCTTTGACTATATTTTCCAGCCACCATCATCCATCCATCCTTTATCATAAACATGGTCAACCATTGTTCTTTTGGGATGGCTATACTCTTGAGTATCACCATTGGCTTAACATTTAGACATACACAACAGCACAACTAAAAATGCTTTCTTTCCAAGTTCTTTTCAGTTGTTTTCAGTAAGTCTGTTTTCATTGTTGTAGTTTACAATTTTCCAGCTGCATCGATGTTCTAGGCATTCCTTTATTTGAACATTTATTCTTAGGCATTAACGTGTGCAGACAACTTCCTCCAATTGCTCACATTTTATCTAATATCTTAAATTCTCCAGTCACTGCACAAATATTTGTCTGTTCTGCAACCTTAACGATTTAAAGTTTGAATTGATATTTAAATGCTGTTTGTTCTTAATGTCATATTAGAGGGTGAGATTGATGGGAATACACCATACACCAGTCAGGTGGTAACCTCAAGAGTGCATATTTTGAATAGCCTCGCAGAGGCAGGTAGCCCTGTTTAAAGTCATTCCTTATTTACACCTGGAAAGTCCTTGCCACTGGTTCAGCTCCCTCAGAACCAGTTCTTAAGGTGTCAAAATGCCTGACATGCCTGTTTATGTCTGTCAGCCAGGGCTCCCTGATTGCACCAGATTAATAGCCTCAATCAGGGAACTCACATTCTTTAAGGTTGACCTGGCTAACCTTGCTACAATATTAATGTGCAGAGACATGGAGAACTAAGCAGTTAACTTTGATGGAGTATTATTCAATTCTGTGAATAAGTAGGCTTGTACCAGGATGTGTGTGACTTCAGTGAGGAGTGGGTGGGAAATATAAAGAGTTTAGATTTATAGGACAGAAGTCACAAGTCAATGTATGCATAAGTTGCATAAAGCATTTTTTTCAAGTCAGAAGTTGACTTTTACAAGATATTGACTGTTACTAGAGTATATGAGGTGCTAAATTTGTAAGCATACTTGCTTGCTCCAGTATTAAACACAATCCTGTTCATGGATTAGGCCAGATTCCCTCAAAATATTTAAAGAAGGTAGCCAGGACCCTAGTTTTTCTTCTTTTAAAGGCAGATGTGGAGTGGATATTCAAGGAGTGATGCAACTATTCAAACCACTCAGATTTAAACAAACCAGAATTTATTTAAACATTACAGTTGAAACACAAACAAAAGAAAACAGAATTTAGAATACTTTAACTATTGGAAAACGTAACTGACTTGATATAGCAACTTAACTAAGGAACTGTTCCAATTCCTGTAACATCCCATCAACATACCCCTCATCAGAAGGTAAATTCAAACACAGGTTTTTACAGGCAGGAGAGATTTCAGAGAGAGAAGCCAGTCAAGAATCATCTGCTGAAGGATGGAACCTTCTTGCACTGCAGCAGCTTCTGTGACTGCTACAACTAAACCAAACTAGAAAAAACTCTGAACTGGGAGAACTGACCACTTCCATACCATTGTTAAAGTAAACATTTCCAGACATTTTGACCCCTCTGCCTTTATGACCTCTCTTGAAATAGACCGAAGGACAAGATAACCTTGTTAAAGTGACAGCATTGTCACATGCTTTAACAAAAATGTAAATAAACTGGGAAACAACATAGGTAAAAAGGTACAAATTGACTTTGATGTTTTTTATCATACTTCACACCTTGCTGTCTTGCTAAAATATGTTTAGTAAAAGTTAATCAAGAATTTCAAAACCTTGTTAAAAGTCATTTCTGAAACATGATGTTAGAATTCTCCACAGAAAAATAGAAACTATAATTCAATCATTTACTTAGAGTTGTAGAGTCATAGAGTTATACAGCATGGAAACAGACCCGTCTGTCCAAGTCGTCTATGCTGACCAGATATTCTAACCTAATCGAGTCCCATTCACCAGCATTTTGCCCATATCCCTCTAAACCCTTACTTTTCATGTACCCATCCAGATGCCTTTTATAAACTGTAACTGTATCAGTCTCCTCTGGCAGCTAATTTCAAACACACACCACCCTCTGCATGAAAAAGTTGTTCCTTAGGCCACTTTTAAATCTCTCTCCTCTCACCATAAAGCTACACCCTCTAGTTTTGTACTCCCCTATCCTGGGAAAAAAAGACCTTCTCCATGCTCCTCATGATCTTATAAACTTCCATAAGGTCACCCATCAGCCTCTGGGGAAAATAACCCTACCCTATTCAGCCTACCCTTAGAGCTCACACCCTCTAACCTTGGCAACATCCTTGTAAATATTTTCTGAACCTTTTCAAGTTTCACAAAAACTTTCCTATAACCAGGGAGACCAGAACTGAACACAGCATTCCAATAGTGGCCTAACCAATATCCTGTACAGCTGGAACATGACCTCCCAACTCCTATACTCAATGACCAATAAAGGCAAGTGTACCAAACACCTTCTTCTCTATCCTGTCTACCTATGATTCCAGTTTTAATTAACCATGAACCTGCACTCCAAGGTCTCTTTGTTCAACAACATTCCCCAGGGCCTTACCATTAAGTATATACCTTCTTTGTCCTACCAAAGTGCAGCCCCTCATACTTATCTAAATTAGACTCCATCTACCACTCCTCAGCCCATCTGGTCAAGGTCCCATTGTACTCTGAGGTAACCTTCTTCGCTGTCCACTATGCATCCAATTTTGATGTCTTCTGCTAACTTACTAAACATAGCTCCTATATTTAGACACAAATCTTTTATCCAAATGATAAAAAGTAGTAGACCCAGCATGGATCCTCGTGTCACACCGCTGGTCACAGGCCTCCAGTCCAAAAATAACCTCCATCAAACCCACTATCCCAAACCTTTGAGCCAATTTTCTATCCAAATGGCTAGTTCTCCCTGTAATTCATGTGATCTATCATGGCTGACCAGCTACCATATTTCCAAGTTTTATGTGGAATTACATAGAGTGCTGCATGGCATATATGGTTTTATGGCCCGATCGGTCAATAGTATTTATATTTCAGGTTAGCTTCCTCTCAATCTACTGAATAATCGCATATATTTTCATGTATTGCTCAATCTCATTCCCAACATGAATGCTATCAATCATTCTCTTAAGTAATCTGCTTCAAACACTAAATTCTTAAAACTCTCTGGAACAATGCACATTGAATACAACTAACCATGCCCACTACGTCCTCCATAAGATATAGTGTCATACAGCACAGAAACAGGCTCTTTGGCCCATCATGACCAACAAACTCCAAACTACACTAATCCCACTTATCTGGACTTGGGCCATAGCCTATTACATCCGGGCATTTTAAAATGCTCATCCAGATGCTTCTTAAATGTTGTGACAATACCTGCCTCCACCTCTCAGCCAAGTAGAATGAGTTCTGATTTCATGTCCCCCTCATGGCCAATCCTCACTTGATATAACAATGAAGCAATCAGATGCTAAACTTGTTAAACTCTCTGCAGAGACAGCCATTCTTCAGGTTTGAGCAGAATTACTTTTTGATAAATCAAGTACCATTAGACATGATTTATATTGAGCCATAGAGTCATAGAGACATCCAGCATAGAAACAGACCTTACAGCCCAACTTGCCCATGCCGACCAGATATCTTAAATTAATTTAGTCCTCTTTGCCAGCAATTGACCCATATTCCTCCAAACCTTTCCTATTCATATACCCATCCAAATGCCTCTTAAATATTGCAATTGTACCAGCCTCCACCACTTCTTCTGGCAGCTCATTCCGTACACGCACCACCCTTTGCATGAAAAAGTTGCCCCTTAGGTCCCTTTTGAATCTTCCTCCTCTCACCTTCAACCTATGCCCTCTAGACTACCCCACTCTGGGGAACAGACATCACCTATTGAAGCTACTTACTGTTTTATAAACTTTTATAAGGTGACCCTTCAGTCTTCAACACCATGGAATATAGCTCAAGCCTATTCAGCCTCTCCTTTTGGCTCAAACCCTGCAACCCTGGCAACATCCTTGTGTATCTTTTCTGAACCCTTTCGAGTTTCACAACATCCTTCCTATATCAGGGAGACTACGACACCTCCAAGTTTGGTGTCATCTGCAAACTTACTAATCATGGTGTTTCCATTCAAATCATTCTTATAAATGATTAAAAGCAGTGGACCCAGCATCAATCCTTGTGGCACATTGCTGGTCACAGGCCTCCATAGAGTCATAACATCATAGAGATGTACAGCATGGAAATAGACCCTTCAGTCCAACTTGTCCATGTTGACCAGATATCCCAACCCAATCTCGTCCCATCTGCCAGCACCCGTCCATATCCCTCCAAACCCTTCCCATTCATCGACTTATCCAGATGCCTTTTAAATGTTGCAATTGTACCAGCCTCCACCACTTCCTCTAGCAGCTTATTCCATACACGTACCACCCTCTGCATAAAATATTTGCCCCTTAGGTCTCCTTTATATCTTTCCCCTTTCACCCTTAACTTCTGCCCTCTTGTTCTGGACTCCCCAACCTCAGGGAAAAGACATTGTGTCTTTATCCTATCCAAGCCCCTCATGATCTTATAAACCTCTATAAGGTCAGTCCCTCAACCTCTAATGCTCCCGGGAAAACAGCCCCAGCCTATTCAACCACTCCCTATAACTCAAATCCTTCAAACCTGGTAACATCTTTGTAAATCTTTTCTGAACCCTTTCAAGTTTCACAACATCTTTCCGATAGGAAGGAAACCAGAATCGCACACAATATTCCAACAGTGGCCTAACCAATGTCCAGTAAGCTGCAACATAAACTCCTGTACACAATACGCTGACCAATAAAGGAAAGCATACCAAACGCCTTCTTCACTATCATATCTACCTGCAACTCCACTTTTAAGGAGCTATGAACCTGCACTCCAAGGTCTCTTTGTTCAGCAACACTCCCTAGGACCTTACCATTAAGTGTATAAGTCCTGCTAAAATTTGTTTTCCCAAAATGCAGCACCTCACATTTATCTGAATTAAACTCCATCTGCCACTTCTCAGCCCACTGGCCAACCTGATCAAGATCCCTTTGTAATCTGAGGTAATCTTCTTCAATGTCCACTACACCTCCAATTTTAGTGTCATCTGCAAACTTATGAACTATACCTCTTATGCTCATATCCAAATCATTATATAAATGATGAAAAGTAGTGGACCCAGTATTGATCCTTGTGGCACTCCACTGGTCACAGGCCTCCAGTCTGTAAAACAACCCTCCCTCACCACCCTCAGTCTTCTACCTTTGAGCCAGTTCTGTCTCCATATGGCTTGTTCTCCCTGTTTTCCACGTGATCTAATCTTGCTAATCAGTCTACTGTGAGAAACCTTGTTGAACGATTTACTGAAGTCTCTGTAGAGAGGAACCTCGATTATCCGAAGCACACGGACGGGGAGTACTTTGTTCGGTTAATCAAATGCTGGATAATCAAATGCTGGATAACAGTTAGCCAAGCATCGGGACCTTGCAATCTTGTTTAGATAATCCGAAATTTGAATGTCGGATAATCGAGGTTCCTCTTCCACCGGTCTGTCCTCACTAATCCTCTTTGTTACTTCTTAAAAAAACATAATTTCCCAGGTGCAAAGCTCTAATCAGTTCTTGCCTTTCTAAATATATGTAAATCCTGTCCCTCAGGATTCCCTCTAACAACTTGCCTACCATTGATGTCAGGCTGATTGGTCTATAGTTCACTGTCTTTTCTTTACCACCTTTCTAAAATAGGGGCATTCACGTTAGCCAATCTCCAGTCTTCTAGCATCTCATCTTTGGTTATCGATAATACAAATATCTCAGCAAGGGGTCCAGCAATCATTTCTCTAGTTTCCCACAGAGTTCAAGAGTACATCTGATCAGGACCTGGGGATTTATCCACCTTTATGTATCTTAAACCATCCAGCACCTCCACCTCTGTAATATGGACATTTTTCAAGATGTTGCTATTTATTTCCCCACGTTCTTTATCTTCCATGTCCTTCATTTAGTATCTCCCACAACTCTTGCGGTTCCACACATTGGAGGCCTTGCTGCACATTATGGGGCCTTATTCTCTCCCTAATTATCCTTTTGTCCTTAACGTATTTGTCAAATCCCTTTGGATTCTCCTTAATCCTATTTGTCAAAGCTATCTCATGTCCCCTTTTGTGCCCTCCTGATCTCCCTCTTAAGTATATTCCTACTGTCTTCATACTCTTTTCACGATTCACTCGATCTCTGCTGTCTATACCTGACATATGATTTCTTCTTTTTCTGACCAAAGCCCCAATTTCTCTAGTCATCCTGCATTCCCTATACTTACCAGCCTTGACTTTCACCCTAAGAGGAACATACTGTCTCTGGACTCTTGTTATCTCATTTTTGAAGGCTTGCCATTTTCTACCCATCTCTTTACCTGCAAACATCTGTCTCCAGTCAACTTTTGAAAGCTCTTGCCTAGTATTGTCAAAACTGGCCATCCTCCAATTTGAAGTTTTAACTTGTAGATTCGGTCTCTCCTTTTCCATCAGTATTTTAAAACTAATAGAATTATGGTTATTGGCCCCAAAATGCTCCCCCACTGACACCCAGTAACCTGCCCTGCCTTATTTCCCAAAAGTAGGTCAAGTTTTGCACCTTCCCTCATAGATACATCCACATATTAAACCAGAAACTGGTCTTGTATACACTTAACAAATTCCTCTCCATCCAAGCCCTTAACACAATGTGATCCCAGTCTATGTTTGGAATGTTAAAATCCCTGACCGTAACCAGCCTAATATTCTTACAGATAACTAAGATCTTCTTACAAATTTCTTTCTCAATTTCCCACTGACTATTGGGAGGTCTATAGTTCAATTCCAATAAAATGATAATCGCTTTCGTATTTCTCAGTTCCACCCAAATAACTTCTCTGGATGTATTCCCAGGAATATGCTTCATTAGTAAAGCTGTAATCAAAAATGCCACACTCTCTCCTCTCTTGTCGTCTTTCTCTTCTTCCTACAGCATCCAGATCCTGGAACATTAAGCTGCCAGTCCTGTCCATTCCTGAGCCAAATCTATACAATTGTTATGATATCCCAGTCCCATGTTCCCAACCATGCCCTGAATTAATCTGTCTTTCCTGATAGTCCTCTTGCATTTCTCGTTGAATCTTAAAGACAAAGAAATAGACACAATGGAACTTTATTTTTTAACCATGATCTATCATAATTGTAAACAACTTTCACATTGTGAAAAATATTTTGAGATCAATACTCAAAAGTTTCACCAAAGAAGCAAGTTTTTGACTCTATATTGTTCTTGACGTTGACAGAATCATATTCACAATGTAATTTAATGGAATCTTTCTAAGCCATTGGCAATATTCTGATGTTGCCCTCACCTTTGGTGTAATTTCTATGAGCCCACATTTTCTGCAACTAATCACAAGTATATAACTGCACAATGACTAAATACTAATTAAACTAAGGTTCACATAAATGCAACCAGCCATTTTGAGTGTGAAATGTCAGCATAATACACGTGCACAGTACAATTACAATACGGTTAAATATCACTTGCCTGGATAAGATTTTTTTTCTTGTGTGAACATGTTGCAGCAGAATATTAGGAGCAGAATATTTGTTTTGCTAGCAGTAGACAGAAACAAGAAATGATAAGAATCAGGGGACTGAGGAATCATCCTGTTAGAAAACACAGCAGCAAAGAATCATCTATTTGGCAGTAACATACAATAATTATTGTGTCGTTATTATTTCATGAGAGATTTCTTCACAGACATAAGCCATCAGTTATACACCGACTTGTACTCAAACTTTTTTTTTATTGTAACTGAATTAACAATAGCTGTGAATTTCCCTGCAGTATTAACTTCCTGGCGCCTTCCAGGTTTAAAGGGGGGTGATTATACAGGAATCTCAGAATCAGCCATGTCTAACAGCATCCAAGATACAGAACAAGTGATGGCTTCCCAAATCATTCATTCTCTGACAAAGGTACAGTGTGTAACCATGCATTAAGGCTTTAATCCTCAGGCAGGCTTCCAAGGAAAATGATATTGCTGATTACATGCACCTAGCAATCGGTATCTATCATCAAGATTGTTTGCCTGATTAAAACAGGAAAGGTCCCTGTGGCATAGGTAAATAAAGATTTTGACAAGAAAACGGTCGATGTGGATGCATACCAACTACTCAGAATCAATACATTGAAACGTTAGGCAAAAATGTTTTGCTGTCCTCCAGGTGGGGTGGGCCCATAACATTCCCCAGATCAGCTTCCTACCACCTCCTCCCTGCCTCAAGTGTGCCTGTGATTTTAAGGAGAGGCTTAAAAGGGCAACCTACCCTAACTCCACCTGAGGCTCTAAGCACGACTTAAAGAATGCTTAAGGGCCATTTTCCACCAGGCATCAATTTTGAGTTAAAGGGAATGAATCAGGAACAGGAGCGCATCTGAAAAGTCTGGGTCCTAATCAGACCTCCGGGAGAAGGGGATCTCTAACAATGACCTTTCTATTTGAATGCCATCCTTTCTGCATCAGATCAGCCCAGTAGGTGCTCCTTCACCCCAGTCATTCTATCAATACCCCCACTCCCTCTACTCACATCCACAGACCATGAGACTGCCCACACATGCCAGGGCCACATGATTTGATCAGGTCGATGAACATAATAAACAGGTCCTCACGTTGCTTTCTATACTTTTTTTACATTTACTTGATGACAAATATCATACTAAACATTTGCCTTGGACTTCAAATGACACACAATGAATTTGAGAGGATTTTGTTAACCACAGGAAGTAGGCAGTTAAGCAGAATGCCTGTCAGGATTTTCCCATTGTGGTTTCATTTTTGAGGAATTATTTTTCCCAGCATTGAACAACATTAATGTCTTCATATTTTATGCATACAATGCAATATTTTGCATTCAGCACGAGGTCTTTATTGATGTGAACTTCAACTGTTTACCTACAATAACTGTGTCTTATAGTAGAAATTGCATAACTATGGTAGTCTAGACAGAATTTGCGCATGTTTGCATTTCAATCCAAGCATCTCTCTTTTAACACAAAACTGTGCATGAATTAACACCGGTATGAGTTACCAAATACATACATAACCATCCTCATGTACTGGCATATGAAAAAAAATACTGTAGATCTGGAATTCTGAAATGTTAAAAAAAGGAAAAAATGCTGGAGAAACTCAGCATACATGGCAAAATCTGTGGAGAGAAAAGCAGAGTTAACAGGTGAGCCATTTGAATGAAAAGTTACTGGACTCAAAAAATTAACTCTGCTTTCTCAGATACTGCCAGACGTACTGAGTTTCTCTAACAAGTTCTGTTTTTTGTAATGCAAGACTTGGTCTGTCCTGCCACACGTATGCTCTAGCTGCTCGTTTTAATCTTGGCATTTCTGCACATACCAATTACTATCCAAAGTGTAAGCTTCTCTACTCTCACTCAGTATGTGTATCCCCACTTTTGCTGAACACAAGCCTCTTCTTAATTAAGTCACTCTTTAATTGTACAATGAACAGATTTCATTTTGGCCTCTGATATTAATAACGAACTGTTCATATGTCCTGCTCACTTGGGCAGCAGGTCAGGCAGCATCCAGGGAACAGGAGAATTGACGTTTCGGGCATAAGCCCTTCTTCAGGAATGAGGAAAGTTTGTCCAGCAGGCTAAGATAAAAGGTAAGGAGGAGGGACTTGGGGGAGGGGCGTCGGAAATGTGATAGGTGGAAAGAGGTCAAGGCGAGGGTGAAAGGTCAGACTGGGGTGGGGGCGGAGAGGTCAGGAAGAAGATTGCAGGTTAGGAAGGCGGTGCTGAATTCGATGGATTTGACTGAGACAGGGTGGGGGGAGGGGAAATGAGGAAACTGGTGAAATCCGAGTTCATCCCTTGTGGTTGGAGGGTTCCTAGGCGGAAGATGAGGCGTTCTTCCTCCAACCGTCGTTTTGTTGTGGTCTGACGATGGAGGAGTCCAAAGACCTGCATATCATTGGTGGAGTGGGAGGGGGAATTGAAATGTTGAGCTACAGGGTGGTTGGGTTGGTTGGTCCGGGTGTCCCAGAGGTGTTCTCTGAAACGCTCCGCAAGTAGCCGGCCTGCCTCCCCAATATAGAGGAGGCCACATTGGGTGCAGAGGATGCAATAGATGATGTGTGTGGAGGTGCAGGTGAATCTGTGGTGGATATGGAAGTTTCCTTTGGGACCTTGGAGGGAGGTGAGGGGGGAGGTGTGGGCGCAAGTCTTGCACCTCCTGCGGTTGCAGGGGAAGGTGCCGGGAGTGGAGGTTGGGTTGGTGGGGGGTGTGGATCTGACGAGGGAGTCACGGAGGGAGTGGTCTTTACGGAATGCTATTAGGGGAGGGGAGGGAAATATATTCTTGGTGGTGGGGTCCGTTTGGAGGTAGCGGAAATGACGGCAGATGATGCGCTGTACATGGAGATTGGTGGGGTGGTAGGTGAGGACCAGTGGGGTTCTGTCCTGGTGGCGGTTGGAGGGGCGGGGCTCAAGGGCGGAGGAGCGGGAAGTGGAAGAGATGCGGTGGAGGGCATCGTCGACCACGTCGGGGGGGAAATTGCGGTCCTTGAAGAAGGAGGCCATCTGGGTTGTGCGTTTTTGGAACTGGTCCTCCTGGGAGCAGATGCGGCGGAGTCGAAGGAATTGGGAGAATGGGATGGCGTTTTTACAGGGGGCAGGGTGGGAGGAGGTGTAGTCAAGGTAGCTGTGGGAGGCGGTCGGTTTGTAGTAGATGTCCGTGTTGATCCGGTCGCCTGAGATAGAAATAGAAAGGTTGAGGAAGGGGAGGGAAGAATCTGAGACTGTCCAGGTGAATTTGAGGTCGGGGTGGAAGGTGTTGGTGAAGTGGATGAACTGTTCAACCTCCTCGTGGGAGCACGAGGCAGCGCCGATACAGTCATCGATGTAGCGGAGGAAAAGGTGGGGGGTGGGGCCAGTGTAGTTGCAGAAGATGGATTGTTCCACATATCCTACGAAGAGGCAGGCATAGCTGGGGCCCATGCGGGTGCCCATGGCTACTCCTTTCGTTTGGAGGAAGTGGGAGGATTGGAAAGAGAAGTTGTTCAGGGTGAGGACCAGTTCAGTCAGTCGAAGGAGGGTGTCAGTGAAAGGGTACTGGTCGGTACGGCGGGAAAGAAAGAAGCGGAGGGCTTTGAGTCCTTCGTGATGGGGGATGGAGGTGTACAGGGACTGGATGTCCATGGTGAAAATAAGGCGTTGGGGACCGGGGAAGCGAAAATCATGGAGCAGGTGGAGGGCATGGGTGGTGTCCCGAACGTAGGTGGGGAGTTCTTGGACTAAGGGGGACAGGACGGTGTCAAGGTATGCGGAGATGAGTTCGGTGGGGCAGGAGCAGGCGGAGACAATGGGTCGGCCAGGGCAGTCAGGTTTGTGGATTTTGGGCAGGAGGTAGAAGCGGGAGGTGCGGGGTTGTGGGACTATGAGGTTGGAGGTGGTGGATGGGAGATCCCCCGAGGTGATGAGGTTATGGACGGTCTGGGAGATGATGGTTTGGTGGTGGGGGGTGGGGTCATGGTCAAGGGGGCAGTAGGAGGAGGTATCTGCGAGCTGGCGTTTGGCCTCAGCGGTGTAGAGGTCGGTGGCTACTTGCGGAGCGTTTCAGAGACAGGCCAGCTACTTGCGGAGCGTTTCAGAGACAGGCCGGCTACTTGCGGAGCGTTTCAGAGACAGGCCAGCTACTTGCAGAGCGTTTCAGAGACAGGCCGGCTACTTGCGGAGCGTTTCAGAGAACACCTCTGGGACACCCGGACCAACCAACCCAACCACCCTGTAGCTCAACATTTCAATTCCCCCTCCCACTCCACCAATGATATGCAGGTCTTTGGACTCCAGACCACAACAAAACGACGGTTGGAGGAAGAACGCCTCATCTTCCGCCTAGGAACCCTCCAACCACAAGGGATGAACTCGGATTTCACCAGTTTCCTCATTTCCCCTCCCCCCACCCTGTCTCAGTCAAATCCATCGAATTCAGCACCGCCTTCCTAGCCTGCAATCTTCTTCCCGACCTCTCCGCCCCCACCCTAGTCTGACCTTTCACCCTCACCTTGACCTCTTTCCACCTATCACATTTCCGACGCCCCTCCCCCAAGTCCCTCCTCCCTACCTTTTATCTTAGCCTGCTGGACAAACTTTCCTCATTCCTGAAGAAGGGCTTATGCCCGAAACGTCGATTCTCCTGTTCCCTGGATGCTGCCTGACCTGCTGCGCTTTTCCAGCAACTCATTTCCAGCTCTGATCTCCAGCATCTGCAGACCTCACTTTCTCCTGCTCACTTGGGGTCAAGGCATACCTTCAAGCCTTTTTAAATTTCTGCGTTGTGTTTTTTGCAGGTTTTCAGAGAGGGTCGAGAGTGGAAATATTTTTTAATGGCCTCGTTGTGACAGTGATAAAAGTTTAGCAGTTTGTAACTGTTTAAACTTGTTCAACAAATCTGTTGACATTTCATAATTTTGCCACTCTGCATGGAAGAAATTTCGGTTTTGCTTAAATCTTTGAAAATTGGAACATGTGCTAATAAGGAAGGAGCTACAGTCATTTTCTCTTAGTGTTTTAACTGAGGCTGGCTTCTTTGTTTTTCACTATTTGTTTATTTTAGTGGCAATTTAAAGCTCTGCACATATTTGTGTTTCTCTGCCTGTCTGATTCTTACAACGCAACAAAACTTTGTTCAGTGTCACTTCTGATATGATATTACACATGTACAATGCTTCACTGTGTTCAACACAATGTCTTTATTGAAATGATCTTAAGGTGGTTCTTGACCGGGTGTGTTCTCACGGCAGTAGTCACATGATTACAGCAGACTAGGGAAGGTCAGCTGTACATTACTGTATTTCAATCCGAACAATTAATATCCTTACGAAGAGTGGCAATATCCTCAGGGAGATGCAATTTTTCCATTTGACTTTGATCTGTAGATGGTCCTTGTGGCTTCAAAAAACTATGCATGACAGTCAGCATATTATTGGATCACTAACACTTTCTCTCATCATTACTTGCTCTTCATTGTCCACATTTACCTTCGTCTGTCAGACTTGAGCTGTTAGAAAGCTGCTTTCGTGACCTGTGACCTTTGGATTTTCTACCAGGCCGTCACATATTTCTGCATCATTTTGCTCAAAGCAGCCCTGGTAACACCAAAGGTAAAAATAATGAGGTAAAAACACTGACTGCAGATGCTGGAAACCAGATTCTGGATTAGTGGTGCTGGAAGAGCACAGCAGTTCAGGCAGCATCCGAGGAAAGTAAAATCGACGTTTCGCGCAAAAGCCCTTCATCAGGAATAAAGGCAGAGAGCCTGAAGCGTGGAGAGATAAGCTAGAGGAGGGTGGGGGTGGGGAGAAAGTAGCATAGAGTACAATGGGTGAGTGGGGGAGGGGATGAAGGTGATAGGTCAGGGAGGATGGTGGAGTGGATAGTTGGAAAAGAAGATAGGCAGGTAGGACAAGTCATGGGGACAGTGCTGAGCTGGAAGTTTGGAACTAGGGTGAGGTGGGGGAAGGGGAAATGAGCAAACTGTTGAAGTCCACATTGATGCCCTGGGATTGAAGTGTTCCGAGGCGGAAGATGAGGCGTTCTTCCTCCAGGCGTCTGGTGGTGAGGGAGCGGCGGTGAAGGAGGCCCACGATCTCCATGTCCTCGGCAGAGTGGGGAGGGGGGAGTGGAAATATTGGGCCACAGGGCAGTGTGCTTGATTGGTGCGGAGGCCACATCGGGTGCAAAGGATGGGTGCAAGTCTTGCGCCCATACCTCCCCCCTCACCTCCCTCCAAGGCCCCAAAGGAAACTTCCATATCCGCCACAGATTCACCTGACCTCCACACATATCATCTATTGCATCCTTTGCACCCGATGTGGCCTCCTCTATATTGGGGAGACAGGCCGCCTACTTGCGGAGCGTTTCAGAGAACACCTCTGGGACACCCGGACCAACCAACCCAACCACCCTGTAGCTCAACATTTCAATTCCCCCTCCCACTCCACCAAGGATATGCAGGTCTTTGGACTCCTCCATCGTCAGACCACAGCGAAACGACGGTTGGAGGAAGAACGCCTCATCTTCCGGCTAGGAACCCTCCAACCACAAGGGATGAACTCGGATTTCACCAGTTTCCTCATTTCCCATCCCCCCAGCCTGTCTCAGTCAAATCCATCAAATTCAACACCGCCTTCCTAACCTGCAATCTTCTTCCTGACCTCTCCGCCCCCACCCCAGTCTGACCTATCACCCTCACCTTGACCTCTTTCCACCTATCACATTTCCGACGCCCCTCCCCCAAGTCCCTCCTCCCTATCTTTTATCTTAGCCTGCTGGACCAACTTTCCTCATTCCTGAAGAAGGGCTAATGCCCGAAACGTCGATTCTCCTGTTCCCTAGATGCTGCCTGACCTGCTGCGCTTTTTCAGCAACACATTTCCATCTATTGTACTTTAAACAAGGTTGGCCTCAGCTCAACATCACAGAGATTGTTGAAAAGGTTGGCAATGTCTGCATCCTGTTTATAGGGGATATACTATTTTGAAAAAAAAACTAAAGCAGGTTCTGGGATTGAGTAGTGCCGTACATTTGAAATGAATAACACTGGACAAAATGGCTTAGCACAAGATCTTAGTTCCTTGGATGAGTTCTGTTTTAAAGAATTATTAACATATGAAGATGATGCTGAGTCAGACACCTTAAATTTTTGATCGAAATCTGTTTTGGAAAAAAAACTATCAATTGTCCTGTTCTAACATTCAGTGATTCTAATACCAGATTCCAGAATCTTCCATCGAATTAGTGTGAGTCAACTCTTAATGGAAGGTGAATATGCATCCTAGCCCTCACTCAAGTCTGAATCTATTCTAATGGACCTTCTATATTTCTAATACTGATGTTTGACATTTGGACAGGATACAATTTCAATTGTTGCAGTCTCACAATCATACTGTTTTCTTAATCTTGAAATCACCCCAGAACTCCCTGTTCCGATATGGGTAAATTGCGTACACTGTGTCTTTTTTCCAAGGTGCAGTTTGGTCTGCTCTATAAAATCCTCCTTTTCTGTCACACTTGTTTGTGGTTGTCTGCCAAGAGACTTTGCATCAGTGGGCTTGGAAAAGAAGGAAATTTGGGATCACAACCTCTGGTCATTCAAAACCTGGCATGGGAGAAGCTGTTCTGAAACAGTGTAGAGCAGTAGTTGAATGGGGCTAAATTAAAATCTTCATTCTTTCTCAGAGTTTTTATGTGACATATATCCCTCTCTCAACTTTGCTGTGAGCTTAAAGGTATCTTGGTCAGTTTATAACACGAACAACTTCATATCACACTGCTAATTATTGTAAAAATTCACTGGCAAATTGTATCCCATTGTTCATTGAGATGACTATATTCAGGATTGTACATGTGGAAAGCATTGTCATCAAAGTGATTCCAAAGTTGGTTGTTTGAACACAGAACAGAATTCACATGCTATCAGGTGAAGCCCAAACTCTAAAATGAATCATATTAAAATATACATAAATTGTACATCACACCCTTCATATTAAAAATGGATAATCCTTACATCACATTTTTTATAGTTCAAAAAGATCAATGCCAAGGCAATTCCATAGCTGGAAAGGAGGAGGGCAGATATATTCTTCCTGGAGCTTTCTGTTAGAGGCATAAGTGCCCTTGAGGGAAAGTGAGATACCTGGCCACCATACAAGATCACAATGTCCTTTTCCACTTAAAAATACCCAAATGTCTTTGGTGGATTTTAGGGAAAATGTTCAGACAGAGAGCACATGGGAATGCCAAAAGGTAATTGATAGTACTGCTGTAATTTTGTTGCTCAAAGTCTTGCTACAGGACACAGTTACAGGGGACATATCTGATCAGCCACCAAGGCAGAGCATGAGAATCTGTGTATTATCCTCAAAGTATCATTGAACCTCATGAAACTCCTGAAACATCTTTGCTGTGGTTGGAAAATGGTAAGTGGGCAAGGCGCTAAAGGTTGTGACTTCTTGAACAAGTCTTTGTCTTCTGGACAGTTGATGGTGTATCCTTGATAAGATATCTCCAGTAGTCTGTTGTTTCCCTTGTACATATTCCGTAAATGGGTCATACTCATCAGTAGCAATAAAGTTCTTTGGATTCTGTATGGCATCTTTATGGTCACTTTTGCGTTCAATAAAGTTACCAACAGATTGTGGTAAGTTTCTATCTGAACTGGTAGATTGAAGACACAGTCACAAAAAAGTTTATTTTGTTCAGGTCATTGCAAGCACATCTTTCTTAATGACAGTACACCTTCTGTGTCAGTGAGAGTTCTGGAAATGTAATAGGTTGACCATGTGATTCCATCATGCTCAATTTTAAATAAGACTGTTCCCAAACTTGAGGACAATGTTATTATTGTTGGAAATTCAAGATGATATGCTCAGACCTCAGATGAAGTGAGCAGACAATTGATTCAGTCAAATGGTTGCTGTTGATGTTCAGTTCAACATCACTTCAAAATGTACCTTAGAGGTTCATTTATTTGAGCTAAGTAGGGCAAAAATTTTCTCATGTGGTTGACCATTCCCATAAACTATCAGAGTTTTTTAATATTTGGGTGATGGAAATTTCCTGATAGCTTCAGTTTTCTGTGGATCTGCTCTGATTCTTAAACAAAAAAAAACTGTGGAAGCTGGAAATCAAAAGCAAAATCAGAAATTATTGGAAAAACTCAGCATGTCTGATACATCTGTGGAGAGAAAGCAGAGTTAGTGTTTCAGTTCCAGTGACTCTCCTTCAGAAATACTGCAATTCTTGTTGTTTGGACAATGTGGTCTGGAAGTTCTATCATTAGCTTTGAGAATTCACGCTTTCATTTATTGTCAACCTGTAACTTACACAAAGCTCTCTTTATCCTATCGTTATATCACTTTAGTGTATCTATGGTTGGGAACATCATTCATGTGGCCTATTGTGCCTCTGTACCTTTTATTATGTTAGACAGCATCTGTTGGGATGTGATTCTCAAAGACATACAGTTCAAACAATAACATCTGTGAAGTGTTATGAAAATGGGTAACAGTTTGGTATCCTCATTGAGGTCTTCTCCAGCTTAGCGAAGATTATGCCCTTGCAAGTTTACCTAGGCTTTTGTCTATAGACACCATTTGACATAGATCTGTTTGCGTGAAAAATCAATACAAATTCTTATATATCTACTCAGTATAGTTGCTGGCACTCCAGCAGAGCACCACATGGTCAGTTATGATAGATGAAATAATCCTCAGTTTGAGCATGGAATTCTTCTCACTTTTTTTGAAGTGAATATGAAATCTTCTGTGGTATGAAGAAATAGATTGGTTTGGTATTTGTTTTTGGTTTCATGTGATGCACAATGTTCAGTTTCCCTAAGCCTCCAAGAGTTTTGGAAATGTAGAGAGAGTAGTAGAGAGTAGCTTTTATTTGTCATTTCTACCATATATAACTGATACAGTAAAAAACCAAAACAGTGTTCCTCCAGGACCAAGGTGTTACATGGACAGTACAAATTACACCATCATACAAATGGCAGCACAAAGTGCATAAGAAGTACAAAACACACAAATAAAACAATGATAATTAATAGACATTGTTCTAGCAGCAATTCAAAGTCATGCAAAGAAATTCAAATGAAAAAAAGAGTCTGATCATACAGTATTAAGGAGCCTGATGGCTTGGGGGAAGAAACTGTTGCACAATCTGGCCATGAGAGACCGAATGCTATGGTATCTTCTGCCAGATGGCAGGAAGGAGAAGAGTTTGAGTGAGAGGTGTGTGGAGTCTTCCACAATTCTCTTAGCCTTTCAGATGCAATGTCTGGTGTAAATGTCTGTAATGGAGGAAAGAAACACCCCAATGATCTCCTCACTATCTGTTGTAGGGTCTTACGATCCGAGATGGTGCAATTCCCAAACCGAGCAGCGATGTAGCAGCTCAGGGTATTCTCTGTAGAATGTGGTGAGAATGGGGAGTTTGGGGGGTGGTGGGAGGTGGGCTTTCCTCAGTCTACGTAGAAAGTAGAGACACTGCTGGGCTTTCTTATCTACAGAGCTGGTGTTGAGGAACCAGGTGAGATTCTCTGCCAGGTGGACCGCAAGAAATTTGGTGGTCTTCATGATCTCCACAGAGGAGCCTTCGATGTCCAGCGGAGAGTGGTCACTCCATGCCCTCCAGAAGTCAACAAACATCTCTTTCATTTTGTTCAGGTTCAGAGACAGGTTGTTGGCTCTGCATCAGTCTGTTAGCTGCTGCACTTTCTCTTTGTATGCAGACTCGTCGTTCCTGCTGATGAGACCCACCACAGTTGTGTATTAAGCAAACTTGATGATGTAATTCGACCTGTACATTCCTGTACAGTCGTGTGTCAGCAGGGTGAACAGCAGTGGACTGAGCACACAGCCCTGGGGGACCCTCATGCTCAGTGTGATGGTTTTGGAGATGCTGTTCCCGATCCAGACTGACTGAGGTCTCACAGTCAGTCCAGGATCCAGTTGCAAAGGGAAGTATTTAGGCCCAGCAAACTCAGCTTTCCAATCAGGTGCTGAGGATCGATAGTGTTACAAAAAAAACTGAAGTCTATGATCAATAATCTGACATAGGTGTCCTTCTTCTCCAGGTGGGTGAGGGCCAAATGGAGGGTGGTGCAGATGGCATCATCTGTTGAGTGGTTGGGTCAATATGTGAACCGCAGGGTGTCTGGTGAGGAGAGGCATCAGGGTCTTAATATGCCTCATCATGAGCCTCTTGAAACACCATGATGATGAGTGATAGTGCAATAGGGCGGTAGTTGTTGAGACAGTATGCTGAAGACTTCTTTGGCACGAGGACAATAGTTGTTTGAATTCATTTTCCAATAGTTGACTGATTACCATTTCCACTTCAAGGGTGCGGTTATGACTATGCATGCTCTCTGCTAAGCAGTGAACATGGCAGGTTGTGGACAACATATGAAGAGTGCTGTCATAGCGTCTTAACGCTGTCTGAAGATGACTTTAAATTAGAATTCCCCATGAGTCTTCATGTTGACAGATAAAGACTACAAGGTGAACGTTCCCAGTTATTTTATTTTATCTCACATTACATTGACTCCAGCTCCTTTATCCCATTTGTAGTTTAGGCAATGTCAGTTGACTGCGATGTTAGCACCCCAATATTGACAAGTAATATCTGTGAGTTCCCAAAATAAAAAAAAATGCTGTGTGGAGTTGCCTTTAAAAGTGGCTGTCTTTTTTTTCGAATACAGTCTTTATTAAGTTACTCACTGTTACTGCAACAATGGAAGTCGGTAGTGTTGGTTGGGGACCTTCTTCCTGCCTGTTGACCCCCTTCATATCATTGCACAGAGTTTATAATATGGCAGCCGGTGCCTTTTCCCTCTTATTGCCATAGTGTACTTTTAGTTCTGCACCCTCTATAACATCTCCATCCTTGGGCAGCCTGTATCTTCTGGAAAGTTCTAGAAGTCTGTGTCTTCAATAGTATGCTATGTGTTACTTGTTAGACTGGTCCAGTGATCTGGTTGATCTTAAATTCCTTCCCCCTGTATAACATACTGCAGTTCTCTTCAAGCTTCTCCCTCTTCTCCAGGAACATTGCTGGGCTGGCCTTATCCTTCACTGCTGGATTGCACTCCCACCAGACTTTGCTTCAGGAGTTCGCTTGATGCTTGGATCCAGTTCTGTGGATTTGGTCACGGCTTACTATAATGTAGTAGGATCACATCTGGAATTGTTGGTAGAAGTTAAGCCCAACCTTGTCTGTCAGCAAACATCAACAACTTATTAAGTATGATCATGTTCAAGAAATGGTAAAAAATTTAGGTGTATGGTCACATGTACTCAAGTATGGGGTACAAAAGTACAGTGAAAATTGTGCGGTGTCATCACACACAGCACAATTTTCAGTACAAAGTACCTAGGTACAAAAACTCAGTTGCAGAAGTAGAAAAATAAAGAAATAAATTAAAAAATTCAGCAACTACAGTCTTCTTAGTATGGAAGCAGAAAAATTAAAAATAAAGTAAAATGTTACTGTCCTTTCTTAAGCCATTGGCTTGCAGATTCTTCAAGCTGGCTTTCCCTGAGAGAGCTCTATGTTTCTATAAGACCCCTCTCATTCTTCTAAATTCCAATGAATACAATCCCATTCTACTCAGTCTCTCCTCATAAACCAACCATCTCAACTCTGCAATCAACCTAGTGAACCTCCTCTGCACTCCCTTCAGTACCAGTATCTCTGTCAAGGAAGGAGAAAGTGAGGACTGCAGATGCTGGAGATCAGAGCTTAAAAATGTGATGCTGGAAAAGCGCATCCAAGGAGAAGGAGAATCGACGTTTGGAGCAAAACCAAAACTACATGCAGTACTCCATGTTTGGCCTCACCAGCACCCTATCCAGTTGTATTATTGTAGTAAAGACTGTCAGGTTCAGATGCAGAACTAGGCTATTTGGCCCATTGAATTTGCTACACTATTCAATCATGGCCAACATGTTTCTCAACCCTATTCTCCTGTCTGCTCCTTGTAATGATTCATTTTCATTTTTCCTTTATTCCTATAAGTTGACCCTTTATTTCACAAATCCAAAGAACTTGAGACTCCAAACATGTACAAATACATACTGATCACCCAAAGCCATTCAATGCAACTCTTTGTGATTCACTGACCTTTTACAATATTAATAATCTTATTACCTCAATCAATTTATTTATCTTAATAAATTAAAGCCTTGGCTATTGCCTTCCATAATTTACGCCTAATCCCAGAGTACAGAAACAATCCTGTCCTATAATTTTTGGCCATCTAATTCTGGACTTAGCTTTTTAACTTTTCAACCCATTTCCAGCTGGTTATTTATTGAGTTTTGTCTTGCTTTATGTGGAAGAATTAATCTACAGAGCATCAGTTGTTGTTGTTGGGAATTCATCTACATATCCACTACACTGTGGAAAATAATATTTTTATAATTTTACTGATAAAAATTTTCAAGTTTTGCTGTCTCTTTGTTTTTTGTTTTGTTCTGTTCTGTATACATAGCCCAGACATAATAATTTGCTTATTATCTCTGATTCAGAATGTTTCAAATATCCAGATTATGCTGAGTCAGAAGGTTAGAGTTTCAAATCCCACTCCAGGATATGAGAACAAAAATCAAGGCTGCCACTCCAGTGTAATAATATTGGAGTGCAGCATTGTGGAAGATGTCAGCTTTCTAACAATATGTCAAACTGGGTGCTCTCAGGTGGCATGAAATACCCATGACAGTATTTTGAAAAATAGCAAAGAGGTTATCTCAGTCTTCTGACCAATATTTAGTCTTTGATTAACACACAAACATGGATTTCTGGGAGGCTGCTTTGTGCAATATACCCTACAAATCTAAGATGACTGTATTTCAAATGTGATTCATTGGCAGCAAACACCGTGAAGCAGCCTGTAGTCTGAAAAGTGATACATGAATGCAAGATCTTTTTTAATGATAATCCTTCACAGTCATCTTTCTTCTAGTGAAATCAAGGTCATCACTGTTTTGCTTATCATAAATGAACTGTTGTAGAACTGAAATTTGATAAACTATGACAGAAGAATAATAAAACAGAAGTAGGAACCTCAATCACATGGGTTTTGCTAAGGCCTATGTTAGTTCAATTTGTATCTTTATTTCATTGATTCACAGGAAGTGGGCAACACTGGCTCGGCCCATCTTTAATTGCCCAGAGGGCAATTCACTGTTGTCTACCTTGCTGTGGGTCTGGAATCCCACATAGGACAGTCCAGGAAAGGATGGCAGAATTCCTTCTGTAAAAGACAGTCATGACAATTGATCAGTGGTTATATGGTGACCATTAGATTAGTACTTTTTTGTCCCCTATTTTAATGAATTGAAATAAAATGAACATATAATTAAGATTGAACTAAGCTCGAGAAGACAAACGGAATGTGGAAGATCAGGCAAGTGTACAATTATGCCCCAGTAAGAAGTGATGGTGAATTTTAATTTTTTAATTATGATTTCAATTTGTTCATTAAAAAAAGTTCCTGCATTTTGTTTTTATTCACTAGTGGGACAGGGGTGTTGCTGGATTTATTGCCTATTTCTAGTTGCCCTTGAGGAGGTGGTAGTGAGCTGCCTTCTTGTACGGCTGCAGTCCACATGCTGTAGGTAGACTCACAATGCCCTTGGGGGGGGATTTCCAGGATATTTATCCAGCGACAGTGAAGGAACAGCGATATATTTATAAGTGAGGATATTGAGTGGCTTGGAGCGGAACTTGCAGATACTTCCATATATTTGCTGTCTGAGGATATTTGGTGAATTTCTTTAGTGCATCTTGTAGATAGTACCCACTGCTGCTGCTGAGTGTTGGTGGTGAAGGTAGTAGGTACCAATCAAGTGAGCTGCTTTGTTCTGGATAGTTTCAGTCTTTTTGGGTGTTGTTGGAGCTGCAGCCATCCAGATAATTGAAAAATATTCCATCACACTCTTAATTTGTGCCTTGTAGATGATATTGCCCATCCCTAATTGTCCTGAAAACATTCTGGTGACTCATCTTATTCAATTACTGCAGTCCATCTATTGTAGATAGATATATATGCTTTGATGAAGGCATTTCAAGGATTTTGATTCATTGACAATGAAGGAACACCACCTGAGTCCAAGTCAGGATGGTGAGTGGATTGTAGAGGAACTTGCAAATTGCTAGGATTCTATGGGTCTGCTACCCTTGTTCGAGATGGCAGAGAGATAAGTGCTGTCGAAGGAAGCTTTCTGCATTGCTGCTATGTATCTCATAGATGGTACAAATTGCTGCCATTATGCATTTGGTGGTAAAAGAAGTAAGTATTTAAAATAGTGGCTTGAGTGTGAACCAAATGCATTCTATTCTCCTGGGTAATGTTGAGCTTCTGGAGTGTTTTTGGAGCTCCATACATTTAGAAAGGTGGACAGTTTTGATTTATACTTCTGACTTTTCCCTTGTTGATGGTAAAATGGCTTGAGTATTCAATAAGTTAGACATGACTGAATTAGCAATCTTTGATCCAATCTTGTAGCCAGAGCATTTAGGTAGTTGATCCCATTAAAACTATGGTCAGTGGTAACTCTCAGGTGGAGTCTCAATGATGGTAATGTTATATTAAAATGCTTGGGTTCACTCTTGATGGTCATTGCCTGGCCATTTGGTGGCTAAGACTGGATGTTAGCAATATCTGAGAAATCACAAGTTGTCACAAATCTTCAAACTTTTGATTTTATGAAGGAAGGTAGGTCATTAGTAAGCAACAGAAAATGTTGGGCTAAAAGAAAACTATTTTGTGGAACCTCTGTAATTGTGTCCAGTGATGGAGATTAGATTAAATTCCCTACAGTATGGAAACAGGCCATTCAGCCCAACAAGTCCACACTGACCCTCTGAAGAGTAACCCACCCAGACCCATTCCCCTATCCTATATTTACCCCTGACTAATGCACCTAACACTATGGGCAATTTCACATGACCACTTTACCTAACCTGCACGTCATTGGATTGTGGGAGAAAATCAGAGCACCTGGAGGAAACCTGCGTAGACACAGGGAGAATGTACAAACTCCACACAGTCGCCTGATGTGGGAATTGACCCCAGGTCCCTGGCGCTGTGATGCAGTAGTACCTCACAGAGATAATTAGCCTCTAACAACCACAACTATCTTTCTTTCTGATAATTATGAATCTAACAAGTGGAAAGATTCTCCTGATTCCTACTGACTAGAACTTGAGCTAGAGTTCTTTGATGTATTAGGAGTACCTGACAGCAGTTAGTACTGAATACTTCTGACATTGAAAATAACTCAGAGAAATTGTCACAAATGTGTAGTTATAATATTATATATTTCTGGAATGAAAGCTAATCTATCTTTAAAATGGACAGGACAAAATGCTTCCCAGAAGTCACCCTTGTGAATTAAGATTTTATTAGTACCAGATTTGACTTGTCTGAAGCATAAATCACGAGTTAGCTTTGAATTTCAGTGAACATTTCTAAGGGTAAATATAAACTTCTTGATAATAGTTCCCCTGAAGGAGCAGCTCTTCCTTTCTCATGAACAACTTGACAGGATGACAGTCTTTCAAGCCAATGGCTGAGGATAATTAATGACCTCAACTAAAAGAAAATGGATTGGCTCATGTCTCGCACTCAGCTATCCAATTCCTAATATGGAAATATGATTCAGCAGTTTTAGGAGAGTAACCATTTTCAGTTTTCCTGTGTATAAGAATCTGACTGTAAGCAACAATTTTTTGCTGAGATCTTGAGAGAAACATCTTGAAGCAATCACTGCTTCTCAGCAGAGAGACTGGAAGAGGGTATTTAGGATTGTTGTACCTCAAGCAGCAGTGCTATAAAAGCAAAACAAAGCAGCCTTCATTACGATCAGGGATTGTTCTGCTCAGAACACCTGTGGAAACAACATCTAACTATTCCACTGCAGAATCCATCTCATCTGTTAACTTCAGACTTCAAGTTTTCACACATTTACTATTAAAAGAGAATTTTCAGGCAAGTCAGGCTTCTGATAATAATAGACACTGATCTCATTTTTATCTACAATTTTTATCATCAAATAAAAGGATCTAAGTATTCTCGAGTGCCTCTCCATTTAAATAATATTCTGCTTTTCTGTTTTTCCTGTCAATGTAGACAATTATATGATTGCCTATTTCCGACTTTCCGAGCTTTGGGATATCGAATTCTCATTGAATATTGGAGCTGACTTGAAGGATCAATTTCTGATTATTGTGAATGCCTAAATCATTGACATCAAAGTAAATCATGATAACTGACCATTCCTATTCGTGTTCCAAAATATTTTCCACCAACTCCACTCTGTCTTTAATCCTGAAAGATCAAGTTGAATTTCTGGCTCTCAGTAATGGATATAAGGTTACCCATTATGCTTTTGTAGGATTACTTAATAGCCTTTTGCAGACTCTTTGGGCAGAATTTAATGCCCACCACTGGAGGTGAGTTTGGAGGCAGGGCACTTATATGTGTGGGAGGGTGATGACTGTGAACTCCTGCCAGCCTCCTGTCTCTACCTTGTTTCAGCCTGGTGTGGGAAGGCTCATAGATGGCTTTACCCTGTTGTCAGTTGAGGCCCTTAAGTGGGCAATTAATAAGCAATTAACTTAGGGGCCTCATTGTGCTGTTGTTGGTAAACAAGGAGAACAACAAGGAAGAAAAGAACTTTATATATTTCAATTATGAACTATCAAGTTTGAGGAGAGAGGATCTTGAACATTCACTGGGGCATTAAATAAATTGCACCAAGCTTGGCCATCTGTCTACACCGTGTTTGATTTTAATTTTATATGTCCAACAACAATTTTCTTTGTGTTCACTTGTGATTCCGAATATTTTTGTTTTGACAGAAAAATTGAAGGAAAGATTTGCTTGATTTAATATTGCAACCATGTTTTTTTGAGACTACAAAATGAGCATTTACAAATCTGAATCATAGAATCCCTACAGTGTGGAAACAGGCCCTTCCGTCCATCAGGTCCACATTAACCCTATCCCATCCAAAGAGTATCCCATCCAAACCCATACCTCTACATTTACCCCTGACTAATGCACCTAACCTATACACCCTTGAACACTATGGACAATTTAGCACAGCTAATCCACCTAACCTGCACATCCTTGGACTGTGGGAGAAAACTGGAGCACCCAGAGGAAACCCACGCAGACATAAGGAGAACGCACAAACTCCACACAGACAGTCACCCGAGACAGGAATTGAACCCAGGTCCCACCACAGAGCCACCATGCTGCCCTGTACACCTTGCTGTAAACCTTGAACAAAGGAAATCTTCCCCTTTGTGCAACATGGTGTGAATTACAAGACAGTGATGGATTTAAGGAGTTCAATTGGTTTTATAGCTATGAAAATGAAACATAAGCAGTTGATCGCCTGAATTGAGTTTTGGGCTCTTCCTGATCAGGCTGTTGAAAATGACGTGTGGAAATGCAGAACTAATACGTTTGATGGTCAAGGACAACAAACCCCTTGTTACTCATGCAATATAAAATCCAAAAGTCACACGATATCAGGTTATAGTCCAACAGCTTTATTTGAAACCATAAGCTTTCAGAGTGTTGCTCCTTTGCCACCTGATGAAGGGGCAGTGCTTCGAAAGCTCATGATTTCAAATAAAGTTGTTGGACTATAATCTGGTGTTGTGTGACTTCTGACTTTGTCCACCCCAGTAAAACGTGGACACCTCCACAATATAAAATCCAATTTGCTTACAAAAATTATAAAGAACCCAAGAAACATCTTAGTAAGTTGTGATTTTATTTTAAAATGTCTTTGTAATTGACATGTTTTTAAAGACTTGAGTTTAAACGTTTTTTTAAACGATAACGTTTTTTTTCTATTTGACTCTTGAACATACATTAACTAACTGGAACTGAATAAACAAAAAGATGGTTCATTTTCTCTTATCCCTTTTTCCATTTGAAGATCCCACAGTCAGGTGATGTGGGGGAGGGTGGCAGAATGGAGGTTTATTGCATCTAAATCAGAAGCTCTCGGGCTGAGTCCCACTCCAGGACTCCAGCCTCGAAAGATACATTTGCAACAAGGGTAATTATCAACCTGTAGATAACTTGATACGCTCTTGGCAGGCAGTAAGAACAACAGAATTTCCTAATCAGCCAGTCTTGGTACAGAATTTAGATTAGAGTGGTGCTGGGAAAGCACAGCAGGTCAGGCAGCATCCGAGGAGCAGGAAAATCAAAGTTTCAGGCTAAAGCCCTGAGGGCGCACACCTCAAACTGCAGCCTGTGGGGACACATAAGCAATTGGTCCCAAAAGAATGTAGCTATGAAAATAGAAATAAAAAGGTATTTTGTCAGCCTCATGCTCCATTAGGCAAAAGAAGAACAAGAGAAAGCCAGTTGATGTAGTAAGTTAACACGTCAACCCCCCACCCCTTGACACCTGCTTCACATTATTTCTGTTCTCTGGAGGAGTATAACATTTGTACAAGATAGGAAATTCTCTCTCCGCTACTGGATCTCCCACCCGACATATGCCTACCTTCCCAACATCCCACTTTCAAAAACAAAAGTGAGGTTCTACTTTGCAAGTTAGGTGTGAATTTATATTGTGCTCTGGCAACCAGCAAGAATTGAATAAATGTCTGAGGAGTTGTGAGGCAGTCATACATGCAACCACAGTGAGGCACTTCCTGAAATACTGTATTATTTTGGTATGTTCCAGTTAAATGCCAGTAAAAATAGTTACCACCCTTATAGAAGTAATACTGCTTTAAACCTGACCTGCTATTCTTGGTCCTTCAGACTTAGATCAAAGATCAAGTGAATAAAACTTTGGATAAATTAATAGCATTTGAGTGCAAGGTAATTGGTTTGTAGCACTGTGGGCTTTAACAGTCTTCAAAATTGGATTGAACATCTGGTAGTAATTAAACCCTTATCCTTAGTTTTGTCAGATTGTTTCAAACGTTTAGTTTGAACTAGTCTAATTGAAGATGAAAGCTATATCAGTGAACAACATCACATCTCTTATGTTCTACAAAGTCATTCTATTTAAAGATCTGAAATATTTCATAGCATTCTTTTTGCTGATGGAAACCATGTTGTGAATGATGAAAAGCTGGAATAGAAAGGTTCAGAAAAAGTAAACTTTTTATATTCATTTCATAAAGTACAGTTATTTAAGTTGTAATATTTCTAATGCCCCTGGACATTTTGGCAGAAGCATTGTTGAATGAAGTTTTTTTAATATAGTATGCATATATGTAATAACTTTGTTATTCAATTTACTATTTTACGGCATAAGTTGATCCATATGTTACTTTTCAAAGCAGATTGCTGGCTGCTACAAAACGCGCTTAGTGGAACATTAAAGTGGAATGCTTTGTTTGGATTGGCATAAGATACAGAACATTATCATCTGCCAGGTTGAAATGGAATGCTTAAGTTGGAGTGGATGTTAGTGCTAGAATGTCAGCCATTTAAATGAAATATTCTCTTGTAATGGAAGAAACAGCTTTAATCAACTTCACTTAGACATGAGCGGGAAATGGGTTTTGATGATCAAAGGAAAGCTTAATCAACTGTAAACACACTATTAGAATAATTGAAACATTATACTGTAAGCCATTGCATTTTAGAGCAAGCATCTAATGCATAATGAACATGAAGGTGATCCATATTATGTTTATACTCTACATTTTCCTTTGCAGTTTTTAAGGCTGTTATTACTTTATTTCATTCAAATATTAATAAAGCAGAACTGGAGGATCATTTCAAGTCAGAATTTCTACGAAGAGATTTGCATACTACGGTTGAAATGAGGTAAGAATGAGAACGGTTGTTGTTCAATATAAAAGGAGCCAACCAAAATTACTCGGAGCTGCTTAGAGCACAAAATGTTATCTAGCCACTTGGAGTTTCTGCAGTGGCTTTTCCAATCTCCTGTCTGAACTACGAAGAACGTTTGGTGGCAACTTTGTATAAATGATATAATATGAAGATAGTAGAACATGTGGAAATTCTATTTCCCATCTAAAGCCTTTGATTTCTTTTTTTATATAGCTAGATCTTTCAGTGGATGGCATTTGTCATTTGAGATTTGACATGACTGAAAAGTTGGGATAAGACATTTGTTGAGCTAGGCAACAATTCATGCAAGTTGTGGTGAGCAACAAACCTCCTACCAATTACCTATACATTTCAACAACTAGAACCTAAACCAATAATGATTGGCAACAGCACTAAGAGATTTTTATTTCAAAACTTGCATGGGATGCAATTCTATACACAATATAAAAACGAGGTGACAGATTTGATTAACAGATGTTATTGAATGCACAAAAGTAAAGTAAATATGTAAAAGTCAGGTATATATGCAACCATAGGTCAATGGATAGTTATGAACATGCCTGACATTTTCTGTTACAGGTATGATTATAGTGCATCAGATATTTCAATGACATTTGGAATCTTTGTAGGCAACAAAGATAGTGTAAAAAAAAAAATCCTACTTCTTGTTGACATTTTTAATCAGGATTCTGATCCACATGTATCAATCAGAGATAAACAGGGAGAAATCCAGCCAAAGCAGAAGTAGCAATTTTGCAACCCTTCCTACTGTATTTCCAAAGATACCTTGATAACAACTGAACAATGGTAAGTTTGTAAGGCAGGTAAAAGTTGGTGCACCAGGTGAGTAGGATGCCAGGTAGCTTGGGGATCAGGTGATTAGATAGCAAACCCTGAGGGTGCAGGGTGCCAGGTGAGTAATTGAATGCTCAGTGTAGATTTAGGTTGGCAGAGGAAGACAATTTCAGGTCCCGGAAGTGTTTGTGTTCAGACAATGGATGGGCAGGTGTTGAGTCCAAGACAGGGAGTGTCATCAGTGGTTAAAGGTTTGAGGGTTGTGGGTGTTGTGTCCAGGATGACACTGGGGACATCAAGCTGGTGAATAGGATTCATGGGGATAGTGAGCCAGATGGATTGATTACCAGGTAGGATAACGTGCTTAAATCCACATGACTAACTGAGCTAAGCATTTATACAGATCAGATTAAACTCTGTAGTCTTACTACATTCAGTTGTAAATGATGGTGGACAATTGGAGAAAAAAAACTCATTAGATGTGCAGCTGTACAAATATCCTAAAGGATGGGGATTTCCAGCTCATCAATGCAAATGATAAGGCAAAAGCACCTCAATGTTCTTCAGCCACAAGGGTCAAATGGATGATCCATCTCGGCCTCCTCCAGAAGTCTCAGCATCACAAATGTGAGTCATCAGACAATTTGAATCACTCCACATGATATGAGGGAATGGCTAGAGGCACTGAATACTGCAGAGGACAGCAACCATGATAACATTCCAGCAAAGATACTAAGGTTCTGTGTTCCAGACCTTACTGTGTCTCTTGCCAAGCTGTTCAAATAAAGCATTAACATTGGCATCTACCCGTCAATGTGAAAAAAGTATGTCCTGAAAGCAAAAGGCACGACAAATCTAATCCAGCCAGTTACCACCCCGTCAGTCTACTCTTTATCATCAGTAAAGTAATAACCTGCTCAGAGATGCCCAGTTTGGGTTCCACCAGGGCCACTCAGCTCCTGACCTCATTACAGCCCCGATTCAAACATGGACAAAAAAGCTGAATTCTAGAGGTTGGATGAGAGTGACCGCCCTTGACATCAAGTTGTGTCTGCATGAGTGAGATTGGCAGAGGACATGCAGGTCCTGGGTCTCCTCCACCACCAAACCATTATCACCCGATGCCAGGAGGAAGAACACCTCATATTCTGCCTTGGAACCCTGCAACCATGCGGGATAAACGTGGATTTCAACATTTTCCTCATTGCCCCATCTCCCACATTATCCCAGACCCAAGCCTCCATCGTGGCACTGCCCTTCTGACCTGTCCATCACCTTTCGCATCTACCCGCCTGTCTGACCTATCACCTTCTCCGAGAGAAAGTGAGGGCTGCAGATGCTGGAGATCAGAGCTGAAAATGTGTTGCTGGAAAAGCGCAGCAGGACAGGCAGCATCCAAGGAACAGGAGAATCGACGTTTCGGGCATAAGCTTTCCTGAAGAAGGGCTTATGCCCGAAACGTCGATTCTCCTGTTCCTTGGATGCTGCCTGACCTGCTGCGCTTTTCCAGTAATACATTTTCAGCTATCACCTTCTCCCCCACCTTCATCTACCTATCGCATTCTCAGTAACTTTCCCACCAACCCCTCACCCTCATTTATCTCTCAGCCCCCCAAGCCCACAAGCTGCATTACTGGTGAAGGACTTACGCCTGAAACGTGGATTCTCCTGCTCCTCAGATGCTGCCTGACCTGCTGTGTAGTCTATCTAGTCTTGATAATTTATCAATATTCAGACCTTTCAGATTTTCCTGAGTCTTCTCTTTAGTGATGGCCACTACACTCACCTCTGCCCACTGACTCTCAGAGTTGTGGTATGCTATTGGTGTCTTCCACCATGAAGATTGATACAAAGTATCTATTCAGTCCATCTGTCATTTCTTTGTTCCCTATTAGTACTTATCTAACACTGTTTTGCAGGCGTCCAATGTCCACTTTTGCCTCTCTCTTTCTTGTTATAGATCTCAAATAGACTTTTTCAATTTTCTTTTATTTTACTAGATAGCTTACCCACCTATTTTATCTTCTTCCCCATTATTGATTTTTCATTATCTTCTGCTGATTTTCAAAGGCTTCCCAACCTTTTGGCTTCCAATTATCTTCTCAACATTGTATGCTTTCGCTTTCATTTTTGTAATGTTCCTGACTTCTTTTCTCAACTGTGGTTGCCTCACTCCTCCTCTTAGTCTTCTTCTTCCTTGGGATGAATTTCTGCTGTGCCTCCTAAATTACCCCCAGAAACTCTTGCCACTGCTACGCCACCATCTTCTCTCCCAATCAACTCTGGCCAGCTCCTCCCTCATGTCTTTGGAGTTTTCTTTATTCATTTGTCATACTGTTACATCTGATTCCAGCATCTCCCTCTCAAACTGCAGGGTGAATTTGATCATATTATGGTCACTATCCACACGTGAAGCTCTATAATCCAGTCTGCCTTCTTACAAATCATCAAATCCAGAAGTGCCTCTTCTATCATAGGCTCCACCTCAAGCTGCTCCAAAAAAAATCCTGTAGACATTCTACAAATTCTTTTTCTTGCGATCTGCTACCAATTTGATTTTCACAGTCCACCTGCATATTGAAGTTCCCTATGAATATTGTAATAGTGCCTTCCTTACAGCCTTTCTATCTCTTGATTTATTGTCTTCTCTACACCCCAACTACTGCTAGGAGGCTTGTACATAACTCCCATCAGGGTATTTCTTCCTTTGTAATTCCTCAGCTTTACCCACACAAATTCTACACCTTTCAACTCTTTATCCCTTCTTGCTATCAATTTGATTTCTTCTTCACAAGGCAACTGTCTCCTCTGCTTGTCATTTCAATTTGACCTGTATCCTTGGACATTTAGTTCCCAGTCTTGATCTCTTGCAGCCACTTGTGTGTGTTACTTCCCACATCATACCTGCTCACTTCAATCTGCACTACAAGCTCATTTACTGTGTCTTGTGTACTGCATGCATTTAAGTACAGCACTGTCAGTCCTGTGTGACCAACGCCCCCCCCTTCTCATTGTTGTCCCCTTGTCTGCTGTGCCTGAAGTTAGATTCCTGACTCTTTCCACATTCTCTATCCTTTTCCTATTTTTGGAAACTTTAATAACCTCTGCTGAGCCCTTGCCTCCCCATAACCTTTCCCATAATTTTTCATGCAGCTGAAACAAAACCCCCACTCCCACTATTTATTTTAAACCCTTTCCACAGCTCTACTTATGATTTGCCAAGACTCTGATCTCAGCCTGATTCAGTTGGTGTGCATCCCATTGGAACATTTCCCTCCTTGCCTAGTACTGGTGCTGATGTCCCATGAACTTGAATCCATTTCTCTCACATCAATCTTTGAGCAACACACTTACCGATTTAATCTCATTGACTTTGTGTCAATTAGTTGATAGCTCAAGTAGGAATCCAGAGATTGTTACCTTTTTGTTTCTGCTTTGTAATTTAGCTGCTAGCTGCTCATATTCCCTCAGCAGAACCTGTTCCCACTGATACCCACATCATTGGTACCAAGTGGACCACGACAACTGGATCTTTCCCCTTCACTCCAAGTTCCCTTTCAGCCCAGATTCTCAACCTGGGCATCAGGTGGGGAATACAGCTTTTGGGACTCTCGATCCTAACTACAGAGAATGAGTCTATTCCTTCTGAGTATACTACCCCTGATTACAACTAAATTTCTCTTTTCTCCCCCTCTTGAATGGCTCCCTGTACCACGGTGCAGTGGTCAGTTTGCTCATCCTCTCTACAGCCTTCACTCTTATCCACACAGGGAGAAAGAATTTCACACCTGTTAGACAAGCTCAAGGGCTGAGGATCTTTCAGCACTACCACTTGGATCCCACTACCTGCCTCTTTAATAGTCACACCCTCCCATTCCTGACCACTGACCAAATTCAATGTAGCTCATGTGAGGAGTTTAACTGCCCCCTGAAACCCAGCAACCAGGTAATGCTCTTCCTCCCTGATGTGCCCAGTTTTCAAAGCTCAGACTCTAACTCATCAACTCTGAGATTGAGTTCCTCAAGCCACCAACATTTGCTACAGATGTAAAAATGGAAATTGCTGGAAAGGTTCAGCAGGTCTGACAGCATCTGTGGAGAGAAATCAAAGTTAAAATTTCCGGTTGAGTTTTGAGGAAGGTTAAATCTGATTTCTCCACAGATGCTGCCAGATCTGCTGTGCTTTTCCAGCAATTTCTACTTTTATTTGCGTGTTACAGCATCTGCAGTTCTTTCTGTTTTTTTATTTGCTACGGAAGTGGTCACTGTGAACTACAATGGGACCCACCAGCTCTCACTTCATGCACATCATGCACATTGCCTAGCCCTGCATCTCTGTTTTCCCCTTAGTTCTTAATTTGATTTTTTTTTTAAATTCTTATTGATTTTTTTTCAGTTTGCAATCTGTAAATATTTCTATCTAACTTCAAACTGAAAGTAACCTATGATAGATTGTCAAATTTGTATCTATTACCAACTAATGTTTTCCTGCGATGTCACTTTTTTATGCTGAGCCCCCACTTCTGGGCTTCAATTTATTCTGTTAGAAAAATACTTACAAAACACGAGCCAAAAAAAGCTAGCAAAAAACACTTCTTTCCCTCTGCACCAAATTTTTGTCTGTCTCCAAATTCACCGAATTATATAGACAATAGACAATAGGTGCAGGAGTAGGCCATTCTGCCCTTCGAGCCTGCACCACCATTCATTATGATCATGGCTGATCATCCTCAATCAGTATCCTGTTCCTGCCTTATCTCCATAGCCCTATATTCACTTGGGTCCTGTCTCAATCTGGATGAAGTCACTCATTCCTGACCATGCACAGCTTATGGAGGAGAGGATAAAGGAGACCTGCTGATTTTCATGTTTATCTATGCATGTGATAACTCAGAAAGCTGATCTCTAATTGAAACATTAGTAAGAGTGAGGGTTGTGGATTTGGAGAGGATTCAGCAAAGATTGAAATTTCATTGATGAGGAACATCAGTAATATAGATGGATTGGAGAAGCTCAGGCTGCTTTCCATCAAGTACAAAGTTAAAAACCACACATCAGATGATGAAGGAGCGTCACTCCGAAAGCTAGTGTGCTTCCAATTAAACCTGATGGACTATAACCTGGTGTTGTGTGGTTTTTAAACTTTGTACACCCCAGTCCAACACCGGCATCTCCGAATCATTCCAACAAGTAGTAAGAGTTGAGAGGAGATGTTTGGGGGAGGGGGGGGGGGGGGGTGTTAAATCATGAAAAAAGTCTAGACTGAGCAAATAGACTGAGAAAGCAATTGTTTCCATGAACAAAATGGCTGAGAACCAGAGGACAGTGATTTAAGGTGAATGGCAAAAGAACCTATGGCAACATGAAGAAAACATTTTTACGTAGTTTGTAATAGACTATGTAAGATGTGATTGAGGTCGATTCAGTCAAGGCTTTCAAAATTAGTTGAATTATTTATGTGAATTGAGAAAAATTGTACGGCTATAGGGAAAAGGCAGGAGAGTGGGAGTGGGTTGCTCTTTCAGAAAGTTGGTGTGACAATGAAAGAACTAATATGGACTTTCTTCATTAGGCATGTCATGTATACTCTGACTGTGTTCAGCTTCTTGGTTAATATTTTGCTGATGCTTCAACTTGAACTGGGCACTTTTCATTTTTGAGAGTGGTAATTTACCATTGACTTCCACTCCTAAATCTACCTTAACTAGCACAGGAATCAAATCAGCAGTGTGCTGTGTTGGTGTTATTCTGAACCATTTTTAGCCATCGGTCAACTTAGCTGACTCATTATTGTTCCTACTGGAAATTTCTTTATAGTTCTTTATAACAGCAAATTTATTGTTTAATAAAACATGGACCTTTTTAATTGTTGATCATTTATAGAATTAAACTGTTTTACTAGTCCTGTAATCAGCTATATCACAATTTTATTTTTGTTTCTTCAGAACCTTGAACATATATTACTGTAGACTCCTGTTTTGTCAAGGACAAGACTCCCTTTTCATTCCAATACTTAGGTCTAGCCAATTCCCTTCTTTGGTTTTATCAACAAACTCACTCCATTGAACTTTCTGTCATTGTGTTTAAGAATTTAGGAAAATTCTAATCTGAAAGTAATGTTCACATTAATTCCTTCTTTTCTCTTCTCACGCCTAGTGGCACATAATAAGCCAGACAAACCATGCATTTATGTCTGTTCACATAATTAATTTTTCCTGAAACAAGTTGTTCAAAGATTATGTATCAGGAGACTATTTTACTGCCTGTCATAGATGTGTTAGAAGAGTTCAGTGTTATGATCAACCTGTTTGGTCATGTTATTAACACTCGTTCATGACTATCAAGTCACAAATTAAGGCTCAAGCCTGCAGTTCCTCACTCAGTGTCAGGGACATTACTTGTTGTGTGACAAGACCGCCCCATTAGATGACTTACTAGGAGGCAAGTACTATCATCAATCAGAACTATTAACTGGAAAATGTAAATAATTGTGTTGATTCTAGTTCTTCTCAGAAGACATATATAAATTGTATATAGTTTAACTATTCACATGTTTTTATTTAAAAAATGATTCATGTAGGCAACCATCAAGAAGAACTGAAATAATAACTACAACCTTCTGATTGTGAGGCAAGAGTATACCAACTGAGCTGTAGCTGATGACATGTTGGTCCAGATTATAAAATCATTTCCTGGCATGGGGTTGAAACTATAATCTGATTCAGAGATAGGAGTACCACCATTGAAAGAAAACAATAATTAAATTGAGGCCTTGCTCATCTCAAAATCATAGAATGATAGAATTAAGATTGCACAGAAGGAAGATACTTTAATTTTTGTATCTGTACTGATATTCTGAGAATTTTGACATATTACCAAATTCTTGCCTATTTCACATAACCCTGCACAATGTTTCTGTTTAAATATTCATGTAACACTTGCTTGTTTACCTCCAGTTGAACCTGCTTCAATCTCACTTTTGGCAGTGAGTTCTCAACCCTAATGATGACTAAAGATTTTTCACCTCGCATTTACTTCTTTTGCAAAACACCTTAAATCGGTTTCCTCTCATTCTTATGAGCAGGAGCAGTTTATCTCTATCTGCTCTGTCAAGACCCTTCATGATTTTGAAAACTTTTATCGATCTCCTCTCAATCTTCTCCTACCCAGGAAACAAACCCCAACATTTTGAATCTATTCTTAAAGAACTGACGTTTCTTATCTATGGAACCATTTTCATGAACCATGCACGCTAACATGTTCAGCTCCTTCCTAAAGTGTGGCATCCAGACTTGTACAACATCTCTGCTCTTGCACTGTATGTCCCTATTAATGAAACTTAGAATATTTGTACAGTTATTCACTTGCTGTTTTGCCACCTTTAAAAATTTAAGCACATATACAGCCGACTCTTCTTCTGCTTACCTTTTAAAATAGTTGCCTTTACTTTAAAACATATCTTCATGTTCTTTCTATCAAAATGAATCAGTCAACACGTTTCCATATTGAATTGTATCTGCCATGTCTCTTCAAATTCTACCAACATGTCAATGTCCTTTTGAAGATCTATTTGTCTTCCTCGATTTATAATTCTGCCAAACTGGTGGACTGTAATTTTAAGTTCAAATGACAAGGACACAGGCTCCAAGTCTTTAAATCTTTAAATTTGTAACTTGTGTTTAATGTTGTAGTAGGGACCCGATTTCTCATTTTAACAAGAATAGTTTCTCATACCTTTAAGCAGTTTTAATGAGGTAGCTTCCCAATCAAGCCAAACTTGCCACAATCCATGACAATATCCAAAAGAGGCAAAGGAGTCTGTGTAAACAGTTTAAAATTTGCTCATGCACCAGACCTTAGTCTCCTGCCTTTCCATTGTGTCGATATTATGGCTTTAAGACATAGATTTGTCCTGATTTTTTTTGAAGAGAGGTTTTAAGGCAGAGTTGCTGAACTGTCTTTGAAAACCAATAAAACAATCAGCTTGTGAGGCCTTAGGATTTCTTTTTAACTCAGAACATGAGAAGCAGCCTGAATGGGTGGGGCAAGCTCCCACAGACCCAGGGCTTTTAGTTCATGTTTGAGGTTCAGTCACCCTTCCTCAGAACTGAGTTCCTTCAGTTTTTATTCAGGGCTTTTTGTTTTCAGTCACAGTTGTTGCTCAGTCTTGAAGCTGATTGGAAGCTGCCGTACATTTTTCCCTGCTACTCTGAGTTTTCTCGTGATGTTTTTCTACCTGGACTGGAGTTGCAAGTGCAACAATCTGTTTTACTGGAAAAACCCTTTTCTGAAGAAGGGCTTATGTCCGAAACGTCGATTCTCCTGTTCCCTGGATGCTGCCTGACCTGCTGCGCTTTTCCAGCAACACATTTTCAATCTGTTTTACTGAACCTGCCTTTTCCAAGAGTGTGTTTATGAGATGTTACAATATTGGAACCATTATTGTTTAGTAGTTAAATAATCTATTATTCTGTTAAGTTTTCCAATTTCTTATTTCTTTTGTTGTATTTAAACTGTAGTGTGCTTTGCTTCAAACCTGCTAGTTTCACTCATCAAATTGTATCTGGAATGCAATGCCGGCATCTACGTTTAAAATAAGTAAATGTTAGGGGCTAGACTATCTTCTGAATATTTTGAGGGGGTTTGAACTCTCTCTCCATGATCGATGTGACTGCTAGCAAATGATTCAAGCAGCCTTTGCAACTAAAAGTTTCATTTTCCTGTTGGCGAGGCAATGAGACCTCACGGTAGATAGAAGTTTGATCTTGAATATGAAAGTTAACGACTCTAGGCAGAATTGAGCTCATCAGCTTATCAGTCCATCATTCATTAGACACTGAGCCCTCACTGAGTTAAACAAAAGCTGCAGAATCTAAGGAAAGGACAAACAGAAGGGTAGCAATCTCATTCATGCAAACACTGAAGGCATTTTTAACTTACTACCAACAGTTTCCAATTTGAGGTCAGGCCACCTGAAATTGGGTGTCATGGAACTGGGGGAAGCCAGCCAAGTTGCTGAACCCTACTGTCCAGGCTGCAGCACTGAGCTCGTCATGTGGAAATGAGGGATAGTGGTGTGCACTGGCACAAATGACATCAGTAACAGCCTCAATACATTTGTGATGGATAATTGAAAGATCCCACTGGCTTCTTGGAAGGAGACTTTAGATTTAGGTTTTATTGTCACATGTACTCATGTACAGTGTACAAGAGTACAGTGAAAAGTGTACAATGTCACCACACGGTGCCATCTTCGGTACAAAGTACCTCGTTATCAAATCTTAATTACACAGATAGAAAAATCAAGAGTTGACGTGTTCTGGTCAGGAGGGGGAGAAAGTGAGCATTGCAGATGCTGGAGATCAGAGTCGAAGAGTGTCATGCTGGAAAAGTACAGCCGGTCAGGTAGCATCCAAGGAGTAGAAGAATCCCCAACATTAACTCATTCCTGATGAAGAGCCTGTGCTCAAAACATCGATTCTCCTGCTCATCGGATGCTGCCTGACCGGCTGTGGTTTTCCAGCACCATACGTTTCGACTCTGGTTCTGGTCAGAAGACCTACTCTGCCACCATCTTGCCTGACAGTTATATAAAAGTACAATCTTGATGATCATCAGGAAAGGGTGCCCATTCACTCCTTCAGGTCACAAATCCTGCTCCCACAGTTGGTGTAGTTCAGTGATAGTGTCCTTGGACTGCTGCAGTTTGCACCAACATTACACCTTATCTGGAGGAAAAGATATCGTGGAAGAAACTGGGCAGTCAGTATTTGGAACACTCAAATAATTACTTTACAAACTGCTCCATACAGTTGGATACAGATCATTCCAACAAAGAAGGGCCACTGTCGCTCAGAAGTTCAGCCTGCAATTTTTTTAGATTACTTTAGTGTGGAAACAGGCCCTTCGGCCCAACAAGTCCATGCCGACCCGCCGAAGCGCACCCACCAGACCCATTCCACTACATTTACCCCTGCACCTAACACTACAGGCAATTAAGCGTGGCCAATTCACCTAATCTGCACATTTTTGGTGTGGGAGGAAACCGGAGCACCCGGAGGAAACCCATGCAGACACGGGAAGAATGTGCAAACTCCACACAGTCAGTCGCCTGAGGCGGGAATTGAACCCAGGTCTCTGGCGCTGTGAGGCAGCAATGCTAACCACTGTGCTACCGTGCCGCCCACCGTGCCACCCACTGTCACAATTTTGTTTGACAAAAAGACATTAACTCTGCTCACTTTGGCTGTAGTCATAAAATTGGAAAATGGCTATGTCACAATCGCCCACTATTAACATTCTGGGGGTTACCATTGACCAGAAATGCAACCAGACTCATCATTTATTCACGATTGTTACAAAAGCAGGTCAGATACCAGGAATGTGGCAGCGAAAAACTCAGTACCTAACTCCATTCACCATCTACATGGCACAAGTCAGGAGTGTGATGGAATATTCTGCATTTGCTTGGTTAGGTGCAGCTCCAACAACACAAGAAGCTCGACACCATCCAGGACAAAGCAGACCAGTTGATTAGCATCATATTCACAAGGATCTGCCCCCCTCCACCAATGACACCCATTCTCAGATGTATGCACAATCTATAAGATGCACTGCATAAATTCACTAAAGATCATTACACAGCATTTCACAATCTGTGAGTGCTTCCTTTTGAAGGACAAGAGAACCCACTTGAAAGTTGCCTACCAAGCCACTTACCATCCTGACTTAGAGATATATATCGCCAATTCCTTCACTATCACTGGGTCAAAATCCTGAATTTCCCTCCCTCAGGGTATTGTGGGTCAACCCACAGCAAGTGAAGTGCAGCAGTTCAAGAGGGAGCTCACACAACCTTCTCAAGATCAACTAGGAATGGGCAATAAATACTGACTAGTCAGCAATGCCCATGTTGAAGAGAGAATTTAAAAAATTAGCAATTGAGAGATCATGGAAGGCTAAGCAAGCCACATTGGGTACTATGAGTCTTACTTTTACCTGGTCATCAGGTCACCCTCACTATTCTCTATGTCTGTTTCCTGGAAAGTTACTGATCCCCCACATGATTCCACCCACAATCTGGCATTATGACTGATACTCTCATCCTTACTCCCTGAGCACTGTCACAATCACTTAGTCCTGCCTAGCAATTCAATACACTCTCCTTCGCATGGCCTTGGTGGTGATGACTACTCATAACCCCTGCTCCCACAGCATTCCATGTCTTCCCATGCATTACTGGCACCACCTCACCTGACATCCTGTCCTGTCTGCATCCCAGGTTGTTGCCTCTGATGCCCAGCATTGAGTCCCTTCACTTCCATGCCACAACAGCATCCTCTGACACAACCACCCCATCTTGTCATTTATTGAGCTTACCTCCAAACTAAATGTGATCTAACCCTTTGACAGACTTGGATGGATAACTGATGAGAAACCAAACCCCTGACCGTTCTCCATACAGATCTCTGACTGATGATCTGCAACTCCCATGACTTGCACTCGTTCTGCTGGACCACTCCCCTGACTGTAGTGAGACAGAGTCCCTGACCCTGACCACTGCAAGCAGGCAATTGACCATCTCTGAGTCCATTGATTGTGGGCAGTTACTGCCCTGGATTGACTCCATTGTGACCCTTGACTGATGGCAGCAACTCTTCCCCGCCCCCCCCCCCCCCCCCAAGGACTTAACTAAGGCATACTTCCCTTCTATTTTGAGACCTGGTTATTTGATCGATGCACAATGGAATATGTTTGCTATTGGCTCATGCTGTAGGTGTGAGACTGACATAGAATTTTGCTGTACATCTAAATGTCCAGCCTATTGACTGCCATTGTTGTCAACAGCCATCAAACTGCCCAACTGTGTGTCTGGGCTGAACTAAAAGGCAATACCAAAGTACAGAGGAACCTCAATTATCCGGCATTCGATTATCCAAATATCGGATTATCTAGCAAGATCACAAGGTCCCGATGCTTGGTAAACTATGTTATCAGGTATTCGATTATCTGGAATTCAATTAACTGAACAAAGTACTCCCCACCTGTGTCCTTTGGATAGTCGAGGTTCCTCTGTATTGTAAGTCTTTCAGGTCTCACTAAGTGGGTATAGTGCAAAAGGTAAGGTGAGGCAAAGCAAGGCCAGGAAAGGCAGGGATGTGTGAGCATCCACGTAAATGCAAAGTGAGTATGGGCTAAGAGTGTAAGCGTGAAGCCCTGAGCTGTTCCCTAGTCAAATCCTTGAGCTGCGCGCCTGTCCCTGGGTGTAAAGTGTCCTTGCAGCAGCATTGCAAATGAGAGGAGCCTGTGTGCTCCAAAGTGAAGCATTGAAGTGCAGAAGTGTACTGTCAGTGGATGAGAAGTGTGCCATGATGGTGCAGTGAAGCTGGTATGCATCGGATGCCAATCTTTGTGGAGGTAGGTTTTGTGCAGGAGCTGCCCATGAACTGTGCTCTGAGATGTTTACTTCTGCCCATGAAGAAGGTCTGGAGGAACAAGTGGTGAACTTGAGATGCCACGATCTATGCTCAGACTTTCACACTGGGACTTCTCAGCATCTAGTTTCTATCTGGTGGGGTGGGAGTATGGGAGCTTGAATACTAATAAGCTAAGATTAGGTAGTAATGAGGGTGATAGTGTATGATAATCTGTGGTTTCTTGCAGCTCACGAGCAAGATTCTCTTCTTAATGTCTAGACCTTGGTTGGAAAATGTGATGTTTTGATCTTGAAATCAAGAAGTGCCCACTTGATAATTCACCCAGTTTTTCCAAATGCCCATATTGTTCAGGGCCTAGGAAGATTCCATCCCTCCTTATATGTGAGGGCTAGTGCCAAAGTTCAGAGAGCTGTCTCACACTCTAGTCAGAGACAAAAAGACCACAGATGCTGGAATCCAAGCTAGACAAGCAGGAGGCTGGAAGAACACATTAAGCCAGGCAGCATCAAGAGATGGAGAAGTCAATGTTTTGTGTATAACCCTTCTTCAGGACTGGGGATGGGTGTAGGTGGAGCTACAGATGAAGGGGGTAGGGTGGTGCAGGGTGGTGAAGTGGGGACAGGTGAACACAGGTAAAGGGTACGATCTGGTTGGTCAAAGGGAAAAATGAATCCCGTTGGTGGCTAGTAGGAAGGGTCAGTGAGAGGAATGGAAGGGAGGGGGAGGGGCTGGGAAAGGGGTCAAATGATGGGAAGGGAGTTTACTTGAAATTGGAGAACTCAATTTCAAATAAGTTGAGTCCTCCTGGCTGTAGGCTGCTTAGGAAGAGGCCGACTGGACCTTCCATTCATCACCCATTTTAATTCCCCTTCCAACTCTCTTTCCAGCATTGTCATTCTGGGCGGCACAGTGGCTCAGTAGTTAGCACTGCTGCCTCACAGCACCAGGGACCCAGGTTCAATTCATGCCTCGGGCAACTATCTGTGAAGTTTGCACATTCTCCCCTGTCTGCATGGGTTTCCTCCAGGTGCTCCGGTTTCCTCCCACAGTCCAAAGTTGTGCTTGTTAGGTGAATTGGCCATGCTAAATTGCCTGTAGTGTTAGTTGCAGGGATAAATGTATGGGAATATGTCTGGGTGGGTTGCTCTTCAGAGGGTTGGTGTGGACTTGTTGGGCCGAAGGGCCTGTATCCACACTGTCGGGAATCTAATCTAAATCCTTGGCCTCCTCTATTGCCACAACGAATCAGATTGCAAACTGAAGCAACAACGCCTCATCACCCGCTCATTTGACTGAGCTGGTTGATTTCTGAAGGACATAGCTGATAGACTGGGTCTGCAGCAGATGGCGAAGGAATCAATAAAAGGGAACAAAATATATTTGATCTCATTCTCAATCAGCCTGCTACAGAAGCATCTGTCCATGACAGTATCAGTAAAAAAGTGACCACCACACAGTTCTCGTGGAGGCAAAGTCTCATTTAGATTTTTTTCATGGCATTATCCCTGCATTAAAATGGGACTGACTTTGAATAAATATAATTACTCAAGACTGGGAATCCATGAGAAACTGTTAACAGCAGCCCAACAGCAAATGCAATCTGCAATCTCGTGACCCAGGATATCCCCAATTCTACCACTAACATTAAGTTAGAGGATCAACCCTGGTTCGGTGAAGAATGCAGGATGAACAGTCAGAAAGAGCACCAGGCATATCTTACAACATTGGCTGCATCCATGCAAAACACCATAAGAAGCAAGTGATAGATAAGGCTAAGAAATTTCACAACGAATGAATGAGATGTAAACTTTGCAATCCTGCCAAAATACGTGATGAAATGTGGTGAACAATTTAAAAAGTACTCACTGCAGGAGGCTCCATAAATATCCCATTCTCAATAATGGGGGAGCCCAGCACACCAGTACAAAAGATAAGGCTGAAGCATGTACAACAGTCTTCAGCCAGAAGTGCAAACTGGATGATTCATCTCAGCCTTCTCCACTGTTAGGAGATATACCTAGCAAAAGGAAGATGGATGTGGGTGCTGGTGGTCCATCATATCATCTCTAGGATAGCTCTACAGGAATTCCTCACTGAGGAGTTCTAGGCCCAACCTTCAGCTGTTTCATCAATGACCTTCCGTCCATCATAAGATCAGAAGTGGGAATGTTTGCTGATGATTGCACAATATGCAGTACCATTTGTGACTCCGCAGATACTGAAGCAGTCCACATTCAAATACAGCAAATTAGACAACACCAGTCTTGTGCTGACAAGTGGCAAGTAACATTAGTGCCATATAAGTGTCAGGCAATCACTATCTTCAACAAGACAGAATCTAATTGTTTTCTTTTAATGTTCTATTGCATTACCATCACTAACATTTAACTCTGTTTCTCTCAGAACACATGCTGCCTGAACTGATGAGTATTTTCAGCATATTCTATTTTCATTTGAGGAAACCAAACCCTCTGGACTGTTCAGAGAAGATTCACTTGAAGATATCTGGGATAAAAAGATTATTTTATAAGGAAGAGCTGAACAAGTTGGACCTCTATCCAGAAGCATTGAAAAGAATGAGAGGTGAACTTATTGAAACTTACTGATAGGTTTGTCCCACTGAGACAAGGAAGGGATGGTAGGTTGAAGGGACTTTAGATGACAAAAGATATGGAACATCTAGTCAATAGGAAGAAGGAAGCTTACTTAAGGTTGAGGAAACAAGAATCAAGCAGGGTTCTAGAGGGTTACAAGGAGGCGAGCAGAATGGAATCAAGGAGAGCTAGGATGGGGCACGATAAAGCTTTGGTGGGTATGAGTAAGGAAAACTCCAAGGCGTTCGACACTTAGGTGAGGAACAAGAGGATGGACAGAGTGAGGGTAGGGCTGATCAGGGAGAGTGGAATGAACTTGTACCTGGAGTAGGAGTAGGTAGAGGAGGTCCAGAATGAATATTTTGCTTCAGTATTCATTAGTGAGAGAGACCTTGTCATTTATGAGGACAGCGTGAAACAGGTTGATACACTCGAACAGGTTGATGTTAAGAGGAGGATGCACTGGAACCTTTGAAAAACATGGTTAGATCCCATTCCGGTGCCAGATGGGATATACCGAAGGTTACTACAGGAAGTGAGGGAAGAGATTGCTGCATCTTTGGCAAAGGCGTTTGCATCCTCACTGTCTGTTGGAGTAGTACCAGATAATTGGAGGGTGGCAAATGTCATTCCCTTGTTCAAGAAACGGAATAAGGAATTCTGAGAGACAGGATTCATGATTATTTTAAAAAAGGATAGCTGGATTAGAAATAGTCAGCATGGCTTTGAGAGAGGCAGTTATGCCTCACAAACCTTATTGAATTCTTTGAGGATGTGACAAAACACATTAATGAAGATGTGGTGTCTCGGGATTTTAGCAAGGTGTTTGATAAGGTTCCTCATTAGTAGGCTCATTCAGAAAGAAAGAGGCATGGGATACAGTGAAATTTGGCTGTCTGGATACAGAATTGGCTGGCCCATGGAAGACAGAGGGAGGTAGTAGCTGGCAAGTATTTGATCTGGAGCTCAGTGATTAATGGTGTTCCACAGGGATCTGTTCTGGGACCTCTGCTCTTTGTGCTTTTTATAAATGACTTGGATGAGGAAATGAAAGGGTGGGTTAGTAAGTTTGCTGATGATACAAAGGTTGGTGGACTTGTGGATCGTGTGGAGGGCTGTTGTAGATTGCTAAAGGACATTGACAGGATGTAAAGTTGGGCTGAGAAGTGGCAGATGGAGTTTGACCTGGAAAAGTATGAAATGATTTGTTTTGGAAGGTCGAAATTCAATGCAGAATATAGGGTTAAAGGCAGGATTCTTGGCAGTGTGGAGAAACGGAGGACTCTTGGAGTCCATGTCCATAGGTCCATCAAAGTTTGCCACCCATGATGATAGGGTTGTTAAGGTGGTGTATGGTATGTTGGCTTTCATTAACAAGGGGATTGAGTTTAAGAGCTATAAGGTTATGATGTAGCTCTATAAGGCTCTGGTTAGACCACAATTGGAATATTGTTATAAGGGTCGTTATAACAAGGGCGTGGAAGCTTTAGAGAAGATGCAGAGGAGATTTGCCAGGATGCTGCCTGGATTGGAGGGCATGTCTTATGAAGAAATGTTGAGGGAGCTAGGGCTTTTCTCATTGAAGCGAAGGAGGATGAGAAATGACTTGTTAGAGGTGTACAAGATGATGAGAGGCATACAAAGAGTTGACGGCATAATGGCTATTATGAGGGGGCATAATTTTAAGGTAATTGGAGGAACGATTAGGGGAGATGTTGAAGGTAGGTTCTTTACACAGAGTGGTGGGTGCATGGAGTGTACGGTCAGCAGTGGTAGGACAGTCAGATACATTAGGGACATTTAAGCGACTCTTGGATAGACACATGGATGGTAGTAAAATGTAGGGTATGTAGGTTAGTTTGATATTAAAGTAGAATAAAGGGTTGGCACAACATTGAGGGCCGAAGGGCCTGTACTGTTTTATGTTCTATGAATCATATCAGATCTTGAGGGCACTTAACAGAGAGGATTGCTGGAAGGAAGTTTCCCTTCATGGAGAGACCCAGAAACAGAAAACATAGTTCAAAAATAAAGGATTTCCCACTTAAAATGGAGATGAAAACTTTTTCTTTTCTCTCACAGGTGTGAGTGTCCATGGAAGACACTTTTTTCATGCTATATGAAAGCAATTGTAACCTAGTTACACAAGTTATGAAATGGTGCCAGTGAAATCTGCAAACAGCACAAAAGGTGGCAGCAATGTAAGAACGGTCTTGGAACTGTCATAACAAAAGTTATTATAAATTGATTCTCATTTCAAAATCCTTCTTGAGCTCATGGCAGACAGCTGTGATATTGTGTCTAATTCAGTACCTTCTGGTGGGCATGTCTGGGGTCAGGCCATCTATCAACCAATAGATCCACTCCAGTTAAAAAAAAATGCTTTTCACTCTTCCTGTGTGCAAACTCTCATGCTGCAGACTCCAACTGCCTCAGTTCCTTCTGCACCAAAATTGACCATCACAATCCTTCTGTTATGCCGTGGATGGTATTAAGGTGCGGGCAACCAGCTGTCAAATATGAAGGGAAAAATTTAAGAGAAAATTAATGTCAGGCTGGGACTGACTGATTCAATGGATAAGATACTGACCTATACAACTTAGTTCTGAACTTGAATTCAGAAAGAACAACTCCATAAAGAACAATGAGATGAAACTTTACTCAATCCACTGGCAGTATTAATATGTTTTACAAGAATTAACCCTGTTCTGATTAGACATAACTCACAATTAGTATCAATAAGGGAGAGATCTTATTCCCTAATAAATGCACCAGTTATTTTATCAACATTTGAAAATGAATATGGGACTCTTCTTTCTTCCCAATGAATTGCATATTATTCTATATTGGGATTGATTCCTGGCTAAAGATGAGTTAGATAATCTTAACAGTAATTTAGATAATATAACATTGCACCCATAACAGTAGAATGTAAACTAACCACTATTAGGGGATGTTTCTACTTGAAGTGCAAGAGACAGGCATGGCAGTTTTCAAATGTGAAAGCAAGAGATTACAAAATATATTACATTAGATCGTATTAAAGATGTCAACCACAGAGTAGGGAGTGAGATAAACACATGAAAATGAAACATATTATGGACACCGGAAAAGTAAAATAAATCATTAGCTCTACAGTGATATTAGCTGTGATATAATTAAATGGATTTTTCATTACTCTTTTTTCATAAACTGTAGGTATCACTGGCTAGACCAGCATTTATTTCCCATCACTGATTGTCCTTAGAAGATAACAAGGAACAACCTTCCAGAGTTAGTATATTTCACACAGTATAAAACACATTGGGAAGTCAATACAAGGTTACGACCCTAGTGACGGTGAAGGAAGGGGAATATAGTTCCAAATCAGGATGGAAGATAGCTTGAAAGAAGTGTTCCCATATGCCTGCTATTCCTGTCCTTATGGGAGGTAGATGTTGCAGGTTTGGAAGTTCCTATTTAAGAAGGGTTACTGAGTTGCTGCAACGCATCTTGTACATAATATACTGGTAGTGGAGAAAGTAAATATTTAAGTGAGATGAGATATAATCTGTTTATTCTTTTGTTTCAAACTTTTAACTGTTGGGGCTATATCCAGGTAAGTGGAAAGAATCCCATCACAACCATAATTTGTGCCTTTTAGATGGTGAATAGGCTTTAGGGAGTCAGGAGATAAGTTATTCACTGCAGGATTCCCAGTCTCTTTACCTCCCTTTAAGCCACAGTATTTATGTGGTTAGTTCAATACAGTTTCTGGTCCATTGTATCCTCCCATCTTGTTGATAGTGTGCGACTGAATGATAATAAAGCCACTGGATGTTAAAGGGGCATGGATAGATTGCCCTTTGATGGAAATAACATTGGTTTGATTGAGTGGTGTGACTGTTACTTGTGAATGTTGTCCAGGTCTTGCTGCATATGGACACAGACGGTTTTGGTATCTGAGGAGTCGTGAATGGTGTTGAACATTGCGCAATCAGCAAGGATCCCCACTTCTGACCTTATGATGGAGCAGCTGAAGACTGGATCTAGGACACTACCCTGAGGATCAGCAGCAGATCCCCAGACTGAGATAATTAGGCTTGAGGATTCAATCACTTTCAAACCTATTATAATACATTTATCTCCTCCTTCTCAATGCTAATTTATTCAAATCCCCACATAGATCATCTCCCTGATTTCAATACTTGCACCATCCTTCACTGCAGTAAATACAGCTGCAAAGTACTCAAAGTACTTCAGCTATGTGTTCTGACTCCAGACACAGATTGCCAATTCGGTCACTAGTGGACAGTGTTCTTTCCCAGGTTATTCTCTTTCCCCGATATACATGTAAAACACTCTCGCGTTTTCTTTAATGTTACCCACTATTGTTTTCATGTCCCCTCTTTGCTCTCCTAATTTATTTTTTAAGAGTAAGGATTAGTTGCGGGCCATATACCTTAGTGTGAAGAAATAAATGGAACTATACTGCCAGAGAGGGTATTCTAAGATGAATAAAGAGGAAATGAAGGGAAGGGGAGTGTAGAAGTATAAATATAAATCTTTACCTTTATCAATTTTGTTTACCATTATGGCTGGTAGCTCATTTCTGGTATGGGATGAATATACACAATGTTACCAATTACAGTCGACCATTCAGTGCTTGTCATGCAATTGAGAAATGGAAATAGTGCCAGTGAATTTCTTGGACTTGAGTTTTGATGTTGGAGCTTGTTCAATTTTGCAAGAGCTAATTGCATAATCTCTTATGCAATTAGAATTTAGCAGTGTTTTCTGGGCTTAGTAATTGATGCACCCTTTTATAAAGTACTTTATACATATGAACATACAAATTAAGGAAAGGAATAGGTCACTATGCTCCTGGAGCCTCGCCTGTCATGTGATAAGAGTACAGCTGATTAATTACTCCACATTCTTGCCTATCTTCGATAATCATTAGCGTCCTTAGTGAAGTAGTCCTTGTTTAAATTCAAGAAGGCCTGGACTATATCCAGGCTTGGGCTGATAAGTGGCAGGTGACACTTGCACCACAAAATGCCAAGCAAGTAAATGTTCAATAAGTGACAACTTAAACACTGCTCCTTGACACTTAATGGAGTTGCCAACACTGAATCCCTGACTAACATCACCTTGGGGATTACCATTAACTAGAAAGCCAGCTGGACCCAATATATAAACACAATAGCTACAAAAGCAGGTCACAGTTAAAGAATGATGCAGCAAGCAACTTCTCCTGACTTTTCAAAGCCTGTTTAACATCCACAAGGCACAAATGATGAGTGTGATGGATGCCACTCTAACAACAGTCAAGAAGCGTGAAACTGTCCAGGACAAAGCAACCTAATTGAATGGCACCACATCCACAAACATCCATTCCCTCTACCAATGATGTGTAGTAACAGCAGTGTGTACTAACTACAAGATTTAGAAATTCACCAAGGATCCCGAGAAAGCACTTTCCAAAAGCACAGCCACTTCAGACTAGACAGACAAGGGCAGGTAACACATGGGAACATCACTACTTGTATGCTCCCCTCCAAGCCACTCACCATCCCTACTTGAAAATATATATTTACCCAGTGACAGTGTTCCTTCACTGTCACTGGGTAAAAATCCTGGAATTCTCTCCCTAAGGGTATTGTGTACCTACCTATAGCACATGGACTGCAGCAGATCAAAAAGGCAACTTACTTTCACTTTCTGAAGGACAAATAAGGATAGGAAATAAATGCTGGCCAGCTAGCAATGCAACATTCTGGGAGTCAATAAAATACAAATCAAGAATCTATTTAGCTTATCGTTAAAAACATCTCAAGCCATTGCTGCCATTGTCTTCTGAGAAAGTCTCTTTTAAAAAACGTTTCTCCTAATCGGTTTTAAATGCATGACCCTATATTTTGAAAGTAATTCCTAGGTTTAGATTCTCCCACAAGAGAAAATATCGTCTCCACATCTGCAGTGACAAAAAAAACAGGATCTTATATGTATCAATCAAGTTATCTCTTACATTTCTAAACTGCAGTGGAAACTGTCCAACATGTCCTCAAAAGGTAATGATCTCATTATAGGTAAACTTTCTCTGATTTGCTTCAAAACACATTTATAGTCTGCCTTAACTAAGGAGACCAATATTATACAGGTTTGGTCACACTAATGCCATGAACAACCAAACATAATCTCAACTTCCCTTGTAGTAAATTCTAAAATTCTACTAGTTTTCCCAATTACTTGCTGTATCTGCATAGTCCACTTTTGTGATTCATGCAGTAGAGTTCTGAGCTCTGCTATCTCTCATCACTTAGACAATATGCTTCTTTTATAAGTCTTCCTGCCAAAATAGACTATTGCACTTTACCCACAAGATACTTGATTTGCCAGATCTTTATCTACTCACATAACTTATGTCCCTTTGTGTCATCCTTATGTATTATTAACAACTTACTACCATCGGAATATCAGGACATGAATAGACCATCCTGCCGATTGAGATTGCTCCACCATTCAGTATGATGTTTGCTGATCATCCACTTCAATCCTTTTTTTCTCACTACCCCTATATCCCTTTACATCATTTATATTATACTTTAAAGATACTAAATAGCGGAGCTTCCAATGGCCTTTGGGGTAGAGAATTCCAAAGATTCACAACCCCTTGAATTAAAAAAGCTCCTTACTTGAATCTTAAATCAGGCTCCCCCTTATTTTGAATTTGTGCCCCTTAATTCTAGACTCCCAATCAAGTGAAACAACTTACTTGCGTGTACTTTGTCGATCCTTGTAATTATCTTGTAGGTTTCAGTGAGATCTCATCTCATTCATCAAAATTCCAGAGAATACAGATTTTTCCTTGTTCTCTTCCCATAGGACAGTCTCAGAATTGAAAGGTGCCAATTTAAGACTGAAATGAGGAGGAATTTCTTCTCAGAGGATTGAGATTCTTTGGAATTCCTTGCCACAGAGAGCTGTGGGGGCAAAGTCATTGTGTATATTTAAGCCTGAGATAAATTCTTGATCAGTAGGGGTACCAAGGATTATGGGGAAATATCTATCGCCAAGTAAGGGACCAAAACAGTATTCCAGGTGAGGACTAACCAAGTTTCTATTTAATGGAAGCAAGATTTGCTAGTCCTATATTCAAATTTTTTTGTGACTAAAACTAATAAAACATAATAGTTTAATTTAGTTTGACCATATATTTTCTAGTTTCCCTGTTTCTGTTGTATCTGTTTTGATGATGCCATCTTCTACTACCGTGCCTTTGAAAGGTCCCACTTTTCCCTCAACCAAGGATTCTGCACCTCACACCGTTCCCCTGCCATGTTTGACAGGGCCCTCCACTACATCTGACCCATCTCTCACTCTTCTGCCATCACCTCTTCCCCTCTCTCCCAGAACAACAATGCTGTTCCCATTGTCCTCTCTTTCTACCCACCAGTCTTCATATTCAGAGGATAGTCTTACATCATTTTCACAATGCCACCACCAAATATATGTCCCCCTCCCCTCCTCTGTCAGAATTCCACAGGGACCATTCCTTCTGTGACACACTGGTCCACTCTTCCATCAATCTCAACACTTCCTCACTTCCATACAGCACCATCCCATGATATTTCAGAAGGTGTAACATTTGCCCTTTCTTCTCACCATCTAAGGTTCTAAACTTACCTTTCAGATGAAGCAGTTAATTGCACTTCTTTCAATCTAGTGTATTGTATTTGCTGATCACATTGAGGTCTTCTTTATATTGACAGAACCAAAGGGACACCAGGCAACCACTTTGCAGAACACCCCTGCTCTGAATGAATGTAGGAATGATCCTAGCCTTCCAGTTGCTCACCATTCCAATAATGCATCTTGCTAACATTTCCATCTTGAGCTTATATCAGTGTTCCAAAAGAGCTCAACACAAGCTGGCAGAAAAACTGGCATTTTTCACTTGCGCATTTTACAGCCTCCGGTATTCAATATCGAGTTCCACAACTGCAGAGCATGACCATTCTCCCTCACTTTTCTAATATCTCTTATTCTCCCGCAGCTTGTCCATTTCTTGTTGACTTTCCATTCAATAGAAGGGATATATTTTTCCTTTTCCACAGTTATCATTTACATCTCTACAACTCCTTTACCACATTATCACTACCCTTGCCTTTTATGCTGGGCATGCTTACCGTCTTCTCCAATTGCTCCTCCAGCCCCCCTGTCACTTGCATAATAAAAATGTTGATTTCTCGCTGCTTTTTAGTTCTGAAAAGAGTTGTACTGGACTCTCTCTTCAGAGGAGTTGCCAAATCTGTTGAGTTTCTCTAGGACTTTGTTTTTTATTTCAGATCGACAGAAGTTGCAGTAGTTTGCTTTTATTTACATCTGCTTGATCCCCTGGCTTTGGAATCTCCTATCACTGTTGCTCTTCCATGCTTCTTCCTCCATTCTTCTGTGGTTGAGTTACCCATGCTGCCACTGACATGACTGTGGCTGTAGTCCCCGAGGATTTCAGTATTCAAAACAGAAAACCAATCAGCAAGCAAGATAGACTCAGGAAACTCCTACACCACCTGCCTAGTTCTCTTAGACGGTCTTGTGGTGACCTATTCAGTCTATGCCTGTACCTCCCATAACCTGTGACTACCACCCTAAATGTGCTATCCAAGCAATTGACAATCTTGCAAATGCACAACAGTGACTCTGACCAACTGTTGGATTCCAAAGTTTGTAGCTCAACTTCTACAGTCAGATGTGTTGGTTTAGGATATAAAGTGTCTATGTCTTTTGTCATATAGCAAGATGTAAATTTTGCTTGGCTGAACTGACTTGGAACACCAAACTACTTATTAAAAATAGCATTAGTCAACTAACTTACCAATTATTCAGCAATCAGCTTTCTCTCCAGCTCAATGCATATTCTTGAACTCTTACTGGCTGTCACTTCACTCTCATTCAGTTTCTTGACCGAAGAAGTGGACAATATTGGAAAAATAAAGGAGCATCTCTCTCCTGTCTTCACTGATCTCTCACATTTGTTAAACTCTCAGTTTGGTTCAGGTGCACTCTGCAAAAAAACTTAATTGTTACAAGGGCAGAATCATATAAGGGTCTGATTGATGTAAACAATGGGGCGATTTGTGGCAAAATCAGATGAAAAGTCCACCAAGGCTTTATCACTTAATCAGGTGCATCGTGCATCACCATTTATGCTTTTGTTGAGTAGCAAGATAAGTTTCTTGCTTAACAGTGGCAACATGTCAATTAAGGGGGCTTAGAGCTTGTTAACAGCTTAACTCACATGGTTAATGTTCAGCTGACTATCTTATCAACATGTCAAACAAGTTAGATGTTGTGAAATCTCAGCTTGAAAATCTGGGTTTGCACCTGGTGACTTTAGCTTCCTACTAGTAGCAAGGAGCCTCCATATTGTTTGGTATCAGACAGTACCTGGAGTATGATCTATGGGCACCAGCCATACACACTCCTTGTCTATGAATCTGAGATGCGCCTACCTCTCATGACCATCATGGCACCACACTAATCCAATACCTGCAAGGCACAAGTAGAGAATGTGATGGACTACCCCCCATTTTTCTTAAGTGTAGCTCCAACAACATTCAACAGGCTTGACACCATCCAGAGCAAAGCAGCCATCTTGAATCAACATCCACCCCACAATTAACACATAGTACCATCTGAAAGACAGACTGCAGAAATTCAAAACAGGCTCCTTAGATTGCATCTTCAATGCTGCCCTCAACCTGCACCACCTAGAAAGACAAGAGCAGTAGATACATGGGAACAACACCACCTGCAAGTTCCCCTCTGAACCACTCACCATTCTGACTCAGAAAAATATCACTGTTCATTCACTGTCACTGGGTCAAAATCCTAGATTTCCCTCCACTGTGGTATCTGCAACAAATGGACTGCAGTCATTCAAAAGGGCAGATAGAATGGGCAATAAATACTGGCTCAGCTAGCAATACCCACATCCCTAAAAAAAAATAATATTGTGCCACCAGACTAAACATTTCTGAGGTTTATTTGACAAAGAACAGATATTGCTTGCTATGCTGGCTGATGTTCTTTTTTAAAGGCTGGCTTTCACTGGCCACTTTGTTGCTCAATTGCTGATTAAGTTAATTAGAAATTGCCTGGAGTTGCAAATAGAAAGAGAGAGACAGATGTCGGATTAGCACTGAAATGCTGCTTAAACGTAATGTTTATAAAGCAGCATCTATGGGCTCCAATCACCCATTACATTGAACATGTGGAGTGCATTCCACATACTGTAATGTTTCTGCATGGCTCAGGAATTGGATGAGAGGGTAGACAGCATCTCAGGCCTGCCAGTGGGTTTCCTTTATGGAGAAGATCTAGAGGAGGAGCAACAGCCTGTATTGACAAGAAAAGGAGTCCATCTCAGCTTCCTATCCCTCTTTTTTCTCTCTCCAACAACAGCTCTCTTTTGCTACAAATGACTCTAAACTGGTGTCCAATATAATACTGTAGCACAGTCCATGCTTCTTTGAAGTGAGATTCTCAGAAAATTGCTGAGCTAAATGCTCAACTGTTGATCTGACAGTGTCTTTAATATGTTTGAGCATATTTCAAAGCCTCCTCAAATCTAGAGCAGCAGGTGAACCGTAAAAAATTATTAACTGTTAATTAGTACTTGAAATCCTTTCCATTATCCTTTTTATACCCTATCAGCTGGTTGCTCTTAAGAAAGTGCCTATACACAACCTAACATGGAAGTTTCTTGTGGCATAGTTGTAGTGTCCCTGTCTCTAAGCCAAGAGATCTGGTTCAAGTCCCACCTGCCCCAGAAGTGCTTCATAACATGGTTGATTAGAAGATATCTGCATGAGCCAACAAAATTTTGTAAAACTGCCTCCTTGATAAGGCCAGACTAGCAAGTTAGGTGGCTATTAGTTGTTCAGCAATCCTGCAAGTCCTAACAGAAGCTGCAGATCCATTATCTGCACAAAATGTTGGTGAAGCCAGCATTTCAACTTGAAAGGGAAAATAGGCTGTGCAGGCAATAGGAGAGACTGAAAGGGAAAAATAGACAATGTGTTTATTGGTAATCATTAAATACATAGTAAAACTATGTGATGAGGACAGTAATGATATGATTGGATAATGTATACAACACAGACAGTACTAACTTGAAATGTGAACTATGCAAACACAATTGCATAAAGATAGGTGTGAGTAAACTAGAACCTTTTGATTGGAAATGATTATTTGAAGGAATAATTGATTGGAAGTTTGTTGCCTAGAAAAATTGTATAAAACCTTTATTCTTGCATGAAAGATGTGAGCTGTACACATTTTTGGAAATGTACATCTTTCATCCATGCATAAATAAACACTTAAACAAAGAAATCTGATTCTAATGTGGTCTAAGAGTAAATAAAGTGTTAAACCCACCCTTTCGAGTTTCAGATACCATCTTGGTCACTTCAGAAACTCATTAATGCCAGAGGTCAACTTGCTACTATCCGTTGTGCAGTTGAATTCAATGAGGGGATTTCTGGATTTGAATAATCTCTTTGATGGTCATCAAATTATCTGTCAAAAAACTATATTACTTCACACAAATCAATTCTTCTATTCACAAGCCGCTCAGTTTTATGTATTTTCCAACACTGTGACTTTTTAATTATCACATTAGTCACTCCTAATTTCATTCCTCACATCCACTAGATTCTCAAAGGAGGATTTTCTTTTTACATCTCAGCATTCTGCAACCTTTCATTAGAATGCTGTCTTCTTCAGATATGGGATTTCAATTATGGGGTAGTTTATCTGTGTTTTTTATATGGAAAAGATTATGTAGGCTTTGATCTTCTTTGCAGCTCTACTGAACACATAGCCTCAGTTCAGGCTGTGGTTACCAGTGATAATGGTAATCTTATCTATTGATGTGTTTGTGATATTACTATATCTCATGCTTTCCATCCAGGTGTAGCTTTGCCACAAACCCTCATGCTTTCATGGGTCCTCCTTTCATTTGAAGTCAAGATAGGTTAGTTATTTATATAATTCTCTCGCTCTCTTTTAAATCCACCCTAATGTGGTGGAAAGTTTGTTGAATGCAGATTTTTCGCTACAGCAAGGCATTAGTTATAGAGTCATAGAACCATAGAGTTGTACAGCATAGAAACAAACCCTTTGGTCCAACTTATACATGCCAACCAGACATCCTAAATTAATCTAGCCCCATTTGCCAGCATTTGGCCCATATACCTGTAAATCCTTCATATTCATATATATCCATCTAGATGCCTTTTAAATGTGGTAATTGTACCCATCTCCATCATTTCCTCTGGCAGCTCATTCCATGCACACACCACGCTCTGCATGAACAAGTTACCTTTTAAATCCCTTTTCTATCTTTTTCCTCTCACTTTAAACCCATGCCCTCTAGTTTTAGATCCTCCACGCTGGGAAAAAGACTTTGGCTATTCACTCTACCCATGACCCTCATGATTTTTTTAAACCTCTATAATGTCACCCTTCAACCTCCGATGCTCCAGGGAAATAGTCCCAGACTATTCAGCCTCTCCCTATAGCTCCAACCCTCCAACCCCATCAATATCCTATACTGTTGCGATGAAACACAGATGTATTACATGCTACTGAAGATTGTCTTGACATCAGGTTTATATTGTTAAGTAACTAATGATAAAGTTAGACAAAATACCTATGCCTCTTTAAAAAAAAAACTCAAGGTACACCTTTTACACACCCTCCAGTAAAAGCTTCTGCCTTCCCAGTAAATTTGCTATTCTACTCACATATTGCTATGATCACAAACTTAAAACCATTATGCAATCAAAGGGCCACCATCATAACGTACTTAGTTTATGACATTGATGCGCATGCATCTTTCCCAAATGTATGCAACATCATAAGTTTAAGGAATGTCAAAACAGATATCAATATCATCCTACATGTGTTGAATTTCATTGTGTGGAGTGCCAAGGAGACAATTTTAACTTTGAAAAGTAGTGTAAATGAGATATGTCATCCACTATCCATCTCTCCTGATTTCCATCTCCACTGAAAATAGCTAATTTTCACTCATTATGTGATCGTAGTTGAGAAGTGTGGTGCTGAAAAAGTACAACAGGTCAGGCATCATCCAAGGAGCAGGAGAGTCGATGTTTCAGGCATAAGCCCTTCATCAGGAACGTGGGGTGGGGGTGGGGAAAGGGGGTTGAGAGATAAATAGAAGAGGGAATGGTGGGGCAAGGTACCTAGGAAGGCAATAGGTAGATGCAGGTGAGGGGTAATGGTGATAGGTTGGTGGGGAGGATGGAGTGGATAAGTGGGAAGGAAACTGGACAAGTAGGACAGTTCAAGAGGGCGATGCCTAGTTGGATGGTTGGATCTGGGATGAGGTGGTGGGAGGGGAGGTAAGGAAACTGGTGAAGTTGACATTGATGCCGTGTGGTTGGAGGGTCCCAAGGCGGAAGACGAGGCATTTTTCCTCCAGGCATCAGGTGGCTAGGATTTGGCAGTGGAGGATGCTCAGGACTTTCATGTCCTTGGCAGAGTGGGAGGAAGAGTTGAAGTGGTCAGCTACAGGACGGTGGGGTTGTTTGGTGTGTGTGTCCCAAAGATGTTCCCTGAAACGTTCCAGGAGTTGGTGTCCTGTCTCCCCAATGTAGTAGAGGCCACATCAAGAGCAACAGGCATAGTAAATGAGGTGAGTGGATGTGCAGAAAATCTCTGCCGGCTATGGAAGGATCCTTTGAGGCCTTGGATGGAGATGAGGGGGGGAGGTGTGAGTGCAGGTTTTACACTTCTTGTGGTGGCAAGAGAAGATGCCGGGAGTGGAGGAAGGGTTGGCAGTGGACCATCTTGGACACCTACCTCCCCTTCCTGGAGGTCTGTATCTCCATCTTCAGCGACCAACTTAACATGGGCATCTATTTAAAACCACCTATTTCCACAGTTACCTTAACTACATCTTTTCTCACCCCGCCTCCTGTAAAAAATGTGATCCCTTACTCCCAATTCCTCCGCCTTCACCGTATCTGCTCCCAGGAGGAACAATTCCACTCCAGGATATCCCAGATGGCCTCCTATTTCAAGCACCGCAATTTCCCCAACCATGTGATCAGTGCATCTCCTCCATTTCCCACACCTCCAACCACTAGAAGAATAGAACTCTCCTGGTCCTCACCTTCCACCCTACTAATCTCCGGATATAGCACATTATCCTCCACCATTTTCACCACCTTCAATCAGACCCCACCACCAGAGATATATTTCCCTCCACCCTTATCTGCATTCCACAGAGACCATTCATTCCATGACTCCCTCATTAAGTCCATACCCCCCACCAAATTACCCTCCACTCATGGCCTTCCCTTGCCGCCACAAGAGGTGTAAAGCCTGCACCCAAACCACCCCCCTCACTTCCACCCAAGACCCCAAGGATCTTTTCACAGCCAGCAGAGATTTCCCTACATATCCAAACACCTCATTTACTGTGTCCATTGCTCTCGATGTGGTCTCCTCTACATTGGGAAGACAGGGATGCCAACTTGCGCAACATTTCAGGGAACATTTCTGGGACAGATGCACCGAAAAACCCTACCCGCCCTTTGGCTGACCACTTCACCTCCCCTTCCCACTGAACCAAGGACATGCAACTCCTGGGCCTCTTCTAGCACCAAATCCAAGCTGCATGATGACAGGAGGAAGAATGCCTCATCTTCAGCCTGAGGACCCTCCAACCACACGGCATCAATGTCAACTTCACCAGTTTCCTTATATCCCTCCCCCACCTCATCTCAGATCAAAACCTGCAACTTGGCACCACCCTCTTGCACTGTCCCACCTGTTTATCTTCTTTCCCACCTATCCGCTCCACCCTCCCCACTGACTTATCACCATCATCCCCCACCTGCATCGACCTATTGCCTTCCCAGCTACCTTCCTCTGACCCTCACTCTTACCCCCTATTTATCTCTCAGCCCCCTCCCTCCGTCCCCCCACCACATTCTTGATGAAGGGCTTATGCCCAAAATATTGACTCTCCTGCTACTTGGATGCTGCCTGACTGGCTGTGCTTTTCCAGTGTCACACCTTTTGACTCTGATCTCCTGCATCTAGAGTCATTGCTTTCTCCTAGTCGATGTGATCATAGTTGACCTGGTATAATTTTCATGTGTTTTTTTAAATTTAGTTTATGATTTGAGTTTGATTATATAAAAATCAAAAACGGAAGTTGCTGGAGATCATTAGGCAGCATCTGTGGAGAGAGAAAGCAGAGTCAATGTTTTTGGGTCCAGTGATCCTTCTTCTCAGGAGGCAACCAGAGACCAGGCATCAGCTCAGGTCCATTTATGCAGGAAACTTTCCGTAAGTCAGAACCCTTTAACCACATAGTTCCCAGAGGACATCAGTCCCAAGTCTTTAAGCTCAGCAGAGTGTACAAGTCAGCAGGTATCCTCCATCCCAGCTGAAGATATGGGGCTGGCCTGTAAAAGCAGTGGGAGGCAGAGGCCAATAGTTCTGACACATCAATGGCAAGATGCACAAGCATCTTACACCATCAAAAGGTTATGGTGATCTTCACTAGCACCTTATACAGTACATCTCTCCTAGCCAGCAAATTGTGTCCCTAGACATTGCCTCAAAGAATCACACACTTGTTAGCTGGCGATTAGAATCAAGACACAAAAAAGTGGTGTCATAAACAATAAGGTTTAAAGGAGAAACCAGCACTGGGATCTCCAACTGCTGCACCAGAACATACACTTCATTGGAGCAACTGAGGAACGTGTCATTGATCTACAGGTTCCAAGAGGGAAAGGTCTGCCGCATGTCTGGCCTTCTCAAAGCCATGTCTGAAAATCTGAGGGTATAAGATTGGTAATGGCCACTTCATATGTTAATCTCTCATATATTACTGCCAAATGGAGGGAGCAGCTCAAAACTTCACAATCTATCATTGGGGAAATACTGTTGGTGAGGGATAATCAGGCATTACAAGGGGACAGTGAAGGCTCATTATATTCTGAGACTTACAGGGATAATAAGTGTATAAGGCAAATAAGGAACTGGCTCAGGATGTGGGACAATTGATACTCATGGACTCTAATGTGACTGATGTGGCTTTGACGCTAAGATAATTTTAGTACAACCACCCAGAAGTAAATGGTGGGGAAAGTGCTCAATTCAAATCCAGCTGTTTTAGCTTTAGCGTTAGTCTAGAGCAGGATTTGCACACGCACTTCCAATTGTGCAGTGGTAATGAGCAAATAAACAAAGGAAAAATGAAAAATCCTAATTTTATTGAATATAAAGAAAGGAAAATTCACTTCAAGCAAGGAGGATTATTAAATACAGCGAGTAAAAGCACAAAAGCCAACTGCTTAACTATAGCTGCACATATAATATCTCTGGGCATGCTGGAAGTGGATCAGCAAAATGCTATCCTGTCTTCTTCACCTCTTTATCTTGGCCCATCTGAGGATCCTTACCTACATGTTCCCCATCATTGTTTTTTTACTTCTTCCTGCACCTTGTCCTCTGCCCACACCCTGACAACACCATCCCACCGTAAACCCCCCTCCCCTGCAACCTACGCCCCCCACCCCACCCCCAGAACTAAGATGTGCAGCACACCATTATTACACAATGATATGAGCGGTACTCTGGGATACACTGCCTCACCAGTCTAGACACTGGAAGCTCATTTTCAGGAGGCTTATAGTCTGTTCTATAACAGCCTTTTTCCAAACTTGCACAGTATTGCATCAATCCTTAACATCAGTCTGAGCATTTATTGACTCCCTACATCAAGGAAGGTTTGAGATGAACTGATGAGAGCATCAGCAGGTTTGAGATGAACTGATGAGAGCATCAGCAGTCCCCCCAGGTCTACTTATAAGTTGATGCCCATGAAAAGTTCCCAGTAGCTTCATGAATGAATCAGGAATGAAAATAAAGGGCCATCATTACCTTTCTGGTTATTGTATCCTATCTTTTCTTTATTCAGAGAGTAGTAAGAGTATGGAATGCTTTGCCTGCAATGGTAGTAGATTCGCCAAGTTTAAGTGCATTTAAGTTGTCATTGGACAGGCATATGGACCGACATGGAATAGCGTAGGTGGGATGGGCTTCAGATTAGTATGACAGGGCGGCACAGCATCGAGGGCCGAAGGGCCTGTACTGCGCCGTAATGTTTTATGTTCTGTGTTCTATGGTTCTACTTGGATGAGATTGCCACTGAGGTCATGAAATCACAGGTCTTAGTCCAGCAGCAACAGAAATAAGTATGAGATCGTAGCTTGACTCAGCCTGAGGCTTCTTCTCTACTGGCTGCAACTCAGCTGGAAATAGTTACATTGGAGTCTGTCCACCCTGGGTTCATGTAAGCGCTTTCCTTCAACATGGCAGCTCTTATCCTGCTCCTTTCCACTTTACAGACTGTATGGCAGCAAAGGCTTCCTGATGAAGGGCTTTTACCCGAAATGTCAATTTTCCTGCTCCTCAGATGCTGCCTGACCTGCTGTGCTTTTCCAGCACCACTCTAATTCTGACTCGGGTTTCCAGCATCTGCAGTCCTTGTTTTCAACTCGCTATTATTGTTTGTTGCTCCTGGTTTCATTATGACTCCATAGAGAGACCATACAAGGCCCCTGATTTAGTCTGACCCACTCCCTCAATCAATTGTGGCCAATATTCTGGACAGACTTTGCATGACCTATGCAATTGATCATGACAATAATATGGACTGAGTTTGGAAGATGGTTGTGACTGACTGACTGTGGTTGTGACAGCACCCAGACTGATTTTGCATGATTTCCAGTATTGACTTGAGTCCAATCCTTGGATTAGAGTTATAGTCAGACTCCTGATGAAGGGCACTTGCACGAAATGTCAATTCTCCTGCTCCTCAGATGCTGCCTGACCTGCTGTGCTTTTCCAGCCCTCCACTCTCCACTCTGATTTCCAACATCTGCAGTCCTCACTTTCTCCTTATAGTCAGATAGTCATACAGTTGTACAGCGTGAAAACAGACCCTTTGGTCCAATTTGTCCCTGCTGACCAGATATCCTAAATTAACCTTGTCTCATTTGCCAGCATTTGACCTACATCCCTCTAAACCTTTCTGATTCTTATATCCATCCAGGTGCCTTTTAAATGTTGTCATTGTACAAGCCTCCACCACTTCCTCTGGCAGCTTATTCCGTACACACACCACCCTCTGGGTGAAAATAGTTGCCTCTTAAGTCCCTTTTAAATATTCTCTTGTAACCTTAAACCCATACCCTCTAGTTTTAGATTCCTCCACCCCAGGGAAAAAAACTTGGTTATTCATCCTATCCATGCCCCTCATGATTTTATAAACCTCCGTAAGATCATCCCTCAGCCTCTGATGCTCCAGGGAAAACAGCTCCAGCTATTCAGCCTCTCCCCATAGCACAAACCCTCCAACCCTGGCAATATCCTTGTAAATCTTTTCTGAACCCTTTCAAGTTTCATAACATCCTTCCGGTAGGAAAGAGACCAGAATTACACGCAATATTCCAAAAGTGGCCTAACCAATGTCAGCCGCAACACTTCCTCCCAAATCTTAAGCTCAATGCACTGACCAATAAAGACAAGCATACTGGAATATCATAAGACCATAAGTCATAGGAACAGAAATTCGGCCATTCAGCCCATCGAGTCTGCTTCACCATTCAATCATGGCTGATAAGTTTCTCAACCCCATTCTCCCGCTTTCTCCCCATAATCCTTGATCCCCTTGAATCTATCTCAGTCTTAAATATACTCAATGACCTGAACTGTATAGCCTTCTGTGGCAATGAATTCCAAAGATTCATCAGTCTGTGGATGAAGAAGTTTCTCCTTATCTTCATTCTAAAAGGTGTTCGCTTTACTCTAAGGATATGCCCTTGGATCCTAGTCTCTCCCACCTATGGAAACATCTACCCTGTCCAGTTCATTCAGTATTCTGTATGTTTCAATCCTTCTGAACTCCATCGAGTACAAACCCAGAGTCCATAAATGTTCTTCATATGTGAATTGAATTGAATTTATTGTCACGCGTAGCGAGGCACAGTGAAAAGCTTTGTCTTGTGAGCAGATCACAGAGTTAAGTAGCATAGAGAAGTAAACAGCAGCAAAAACAAAAACACATGTACAGGTGAATGTTAAGAGTTTGTGAGTCCATTCAGTATTCTAACAACAGTAGGGTCAAAACTGTTTCAAAACCGGCTGGCTTGTATGTTCAGGCTTCTGTACCTTCTCTCCGATGGTAGAGGTTGTAGAAAAACTGTGCCAGGGTGGGATGGACCTTTGAGAATACTGGCGGCCTTTCCTTGACAGCGGGCCTGGTAGATGGATTCTATAGATGGGAGATTGGCCTTTGTGATTGTCCAGGCCGAGTTCACCACTCTTTGTAACCGTCTCTGATCTTGAATGGTACAGTTGCCATACCAGGGAGTGGTACATCCAGACAGAATGCTCTCAATGGCACACCTATAAATGTTGGCAAGGGTTTTCGCTGTCATGCCAAATTTCCTCAGCTGCCTGAGGAAGAAGAGATGTTGTTGGGCCTTTGTGTGTCCACATGAAGAGTCCAAGAAAACTTGTTGTGGATGACCACTCCCAAGAGCATGATACTCTCTATTCGTTCCATCTCTGTGCTGTTAACGTGTAGGGGGCATGAGTAACATCCTGCTGAAAGTCAATAATTAGTTCCTTGGTTTTGCCAGCATTGAGAGCTAGGTTGTTCTTGTGCACCATTTTTCCAGGTCTTCCACCTTGCATCTGTAGTCTATTTCGTCGCCATCTGAGATTCAACTGACTATGGTGGTGTCATCAGCAAACTTGTAAGTGGCATTAGTCTGGTATTTGGCGACACAGGCATGGGTATACAGTGAGCACAATAGGGAGCTGAGTACGCACCCCTGGAGGGCTCCAGTGTTGAGTGTTAGTGAGGATGAAATATTGTCCCCAATCTTCACTATTTGTGGCCTGTGGGTCAGGAAATTGAGGATCCAGTTGCAGAGAGTGGGGCTTAGTCCAAGATCATTGAGTTTAGTAATCAGTCTCGAGGGGATAATCGTGTTGAAGGCTGAACTGTAGTTAATGAGTAGGATTCTTACGTAGCTGTTCTTGGTGTCAAGAAGTTCGAGGGAGGAGTGAAGTAATTTGGCATCTGACGTGGATCTGTTGGTCTGATAGGCAAATTGTAGTGGGTCAAGAGTAGTGGGGAGGCTGGAGTTGATTAATGCCATGGCCAGCCTTTCAAAGTACTTCATGACCACCGAAGTTAGGGCCACTGGAAGGGAGTCATTGAGGTATGCTAAATGAGCATTCTTAGACACAGGGATGATGTTGGTCCTCTTGAAACAGGCAGGCAGAGCCAGTGGCCTGCTGCAGGGAAGGGTTGAAGATGTCCAAGAAGACCTCTGTCAGTTGATCTGCGCATGCTCTGAGTGCACGGCCTGGTACTCCATCTGATCCCATTGCTTTCCTTGGATTCACACAAAGGAATACTGACCTGACCTCTGATGCAGTGACTGTTGGGGTAGGTTCATCAGGACTTGTCAGAATAGGTGCTACCTCTCCGCCAAAATTCTGCTCAAAGTGAGCGTGGAAGTTGAATGATCTGGGAGGGATGTGTCTTCATCTGCTATCTTACACTGTCTCTTTTTAGAACCTGTGAAGTCATTCAGTCCTTGCCGTAGTCGCCGGGTGTCTGTCTGGGTCTCTAGTTTGGATCAGTATTGGTCCTTGGCTGTCTTAATAGCTCTGTGAAGGTCATACTTGGATTCCTTATATTTGAGTGGGTCTCCTGATCTGAATGTGTCATGCCTGGTCTTTAGCAGGTTCTGTATGTCCTGATTCATCCAGGGTTTCCTGTTGGGGAAACCAGTTCTCCACACACTTGCTGATAAAGTCTGTAATGGTGGTGGCGTATTCATCCAAGGTACCTGCGGACTGTTTGAACATGGCCCAATCAGCCGATTCCAGACAGCACCGAAGTTGATCCTCTGTCTCCTCCGACCAGCACTGGACCTGTATCTGTGAGGGGGGTCTCCTTCTTGAGCTTTTGTCTGTGAGCCGGGAGTAGTTCCGGGAGGAGACATTGTGTTCGGAGTTCCCGAAATGAGGGTGGGGGATGGAGCCTTAGGTATCTTTCACGGTGGTGTAGCAGTCGTCTTAAATGTTCGGGCCCCTGGTGGGGCAGGTAATGTTCTGGTGGCACTTGGGCAACACCTTCCTTAGATTGGCTTGATTGAAATTGCCAGATACAATAAACAGGGCCTCGGAGTGTTCCGTCTCCAGGGAGTTAGTGGTGGAGTACAGCACATCCAGAGCTTCCTCAACCTTTGCTTGTGGTGGTATGCACACAGCAGTTAGTATAGCAGTGGTAAATTCCCATAGTAGATAGAAGGGGCGGCAATTGATGGTGAGGAATTCAAGGTTTGGGGAGCAATGGCTGCCCAGGGTTGCAATGTCCGTACACCACAAGTTGTTGATTAAAAAGCAAACCCCTCCACCCTTTGTCTTACCAGAGAACGCTGTATGGCCCATACACTGGATAGAAAAACCATCAGCCTACAGTGCGTAGTTGGGGATGGCTGGGTTGAGCCAAGCTTCTGTGAAGCAGATTGCGCAGCAGTCCCACAGTTCAGAGGATGGAAGGTGAGCCGTGATCTGAGTTTGTCCATCTTGCTCTCCAGAGATTATACATTTGCTCGGAGTAAGGTAGGAAGGCGAATCTTGAAACCGTATAGTCTCAGTCTTAACAGCAGGCCAGCACGCTTACCCCGCTTCCTCACAGGCTTCTTACATTTGACTGCTTCGGTGGTCAGGTGGAGTGGATTGTGACAGTTTCCAGTTAAGTGATCCTTCCAAGGATCCTGTGGAGCAGATAGGTTGCAGTTTAATGTATTTTTTTAGAGGGTCTGCTTAAGACCCAGTGTAGTAGGTAATTTACTGTGTGGTTTTTTACCAGAGGGAGATTGCTTAGGACCCAATGGAAAAGTTCCTGATTTCAGTTGCAGCTGATTTGCTGCTCCAGGTCTAGCAACATTTTTTTTGCATAAGCGTTTGGGCTGCTCTCCAGGTACGTTCTGAAAGATTTCATGTCAGGCATGCGTTTTATGGGGTTAAAAGCCTTTTGTGTCGGTTCTCCTTCCTGGGGCAGGGCTCCCCTTTACCTGCAGGCCCCAAGTTAAACTTCTCATTCCTGCGACCATTCTCATGAACTTCCTCTGAACATGCTCCAGGGCCAGTACATCCTTCCTGAGATATGGGGTCCAAAACTGCACACAATACTCCAGATGTGGTCTGACCAGAGCCTTATAGAGCCTGCTTTTATATCCCTGCTTTTATATTCAAGACCTCTCAAAATAAATGATAACATTGCATTTGCCTTCCTAACCATTGACTTAATTTGCAAGTTTTTCTTAAGAGAAACCTGGACTAGGATTCCCAAGTCACTTTGCACTTCAGGTTTCTGAATTTTTTCCCCATTTCGAAAATAGTCCATGCCTCTATTCTTCTCTCCAAAGTGCAAAACCTCACACTTTTCCACGTTGTAGTCCACCTTCTTTGCCCACTCTCATAACCTGTCCAAATCCTTCTGAAGCCTCCCTGCCTTCTCAATGCTACCTGTCCCTCTACCTCTTTTTCTAACACCTGCAAATTAGCCAGAATGCCCTTAGTTCCTTCATCTAGATCATTAATGTATAAAGTGAAACTTGTGTTCCCAACACTGAGCCTTGCAGAACACCATTTGTCACTGGCTGCCACTCTGAGAAGGACCCTTTTATCCCCATTCTCTGTTTTCTCCCAGTGAGCCAGGCTTCTATTCATGTTAGCATCTTAGTATCATGAGCCCTTATCGTACTTAGTCACCTCCTGTGCAGCTTCTTCAAGTCCAGGTAGATAACATCCAATGGCTCTCCTTAGTCTAACCTGCTTGTTACTTCCTCAAAGAATTCTAGTAGATTTGTCAGGCATGACCTCCCCTTGATGAAACCATGCTGACTTTTTACCATACCTATTTTACCATACACTTCCAAAAATTCAGGAATGTCCTCCTTCATGATGGATTCCACAATCTTGCCCACGATCAAGGTTAGGCTAATCAGTCTATAATTTTTTGTTTGTTGCCTTACTCCCTTTTTATACAGGGGTTTAACATTAGTGATTTTCCAATCCTCTGGAACCCTCCCAGATTCTAGTGATTTCTGAAAGATCACCACTAACGTCTCCATTATCTCTTCAGTTATCTCCCTGAGAACTCTGGGGTGTAGTCCATCTAGTCAAGTTGATTTATCCACCTTTAGACCATTCAGTTTTTCTAGCACCTTCTCCTTGGTAGTGGCCACCACTCACTCCCTCAAATTTTTGGGATATCACTTGTGTCTTCCACTGTGAAGACTGATGCAAAATAATTATTCAGTTCCTCAGCCATTTCCTTGTTCCTTACTGTTATCTCTCCAATGTCATTTCCAGTGGTTCAATGTCTACTTTAGCTTCTCGTTTGCCCTTTACATATCAAAAGAAACTCTTAAATTTCCATTATATTACTGGCTAGCTTACCCCCATATTTAATCTACTCCCTCCTTATTTCTTTTAGGTTGCCCTCTGCTGGTCTTTGTAAGCTTCCTAATCCTCTGGTCTCCCACTACCCTTTGCCACATTATATGCTTTCTCATTTATTATTATGCTATTCCTGACTTCCGGAGTCTGCCATGTTGCTTCATTCTCCCTGTAGCATGCTTCCATTTCCTCAGGATGAATCTCTGCTGTATCTTCCGAATTACTCCCAGAAACTCCTGCCATTGCTGTTCCACTGTCTTTCCTGCTAGGCTCCTTTCCCAGTCAGTTCTGTTCAGAAACCATACCAAATGCCTTCTTCACTATCCATTCTACCCATAGAGTCATACAGCATGGAAACAGACCCTTTGGTCCAATAAAAAAAATTAAAAGTAATAAAATAAGATAACATAAAATAAAATAAGATGGCGCCAAACAAATGCCTTCCATTGGACCAACCATTGGAATGTTATCATCTCCTGGACTAGACACCACCTTGCCACTCGACTGGCAAATGCATTAACTCCTGACTGAGATGCACCCACACTCTCACCACTACCTATGCCTCCCCTTTTCCATTCAAACACACCATGCTGTCCAAGCACATTAACTGGTTTCTTTTTGCATACACTGGAGGCAAAATACGCCACCTTTGGCATTGTACAGCACTGCATCTCCCAGCCACAAATACCTACCCTTCAGATTGATGAGTCACTGTATCCTACAGCCACAGGTACCTACCCTTTAGATTGATGAGACACTGCCCTACAGGTAACCACACTTCTGATTGATGAGTGACTGTGCCCTTCGGCCACAGGTACCTACCCATCAGATTGCTGAGTCACTATTCCCTATAGCCACAGGTACCTATCCTTCAGATTGATGAGTCACTGTACCCTACAGCCACAGGTACCTATCCTCCTATCCTTCAGATTGATGAGTCACTGTACCGTACAGCCACAGGTACTTATCCTTCAGATTGATGAGTTACTGTATCCTACAGCCACAGATTGATGAGACACTGCATCCTACAGCCACAGGTACCTACCCTTCAGATTGATGAGTCACTGTATCCTACAGCCACAGGTACCTACCCTTCAGATTGATGAGTCACTGTGCCCTACAGCCACAGGTACATATCCTTCAGATTGATGAGTCACTGTATCCTACAGCTACGGTACCTACCCTTCAGTTTGATGAGTCATTGTACCCTACAGCCACAGGTCCATACCCTTCAGATTGATGAGTCACTGTACCCTACGGCACAGGTACCTATCCTTCAGATTGATGAGTCACTGTATCCTACAGCCAGAGGTACCTACCCTTCAGATTGATGAGTCTTTGTGCCCTACACCTAGAAGCCACCTCCTTACATTTTGCATGAAGTTGTCACCTTTAAACACAAGCTGCCAGATGACCTTCTGCATTAAACTGCCATTCTGAGACACTTGATGTGAAGGTGCTGGTGTTTGACTGGGGTGGACAAGGTAAAAATCACGCAACACCAGGTTATAGTTCAACAAGTTTATTTGGAAGCACTAGCTTTCAGAGTGCTACTCCTTCATCAGGTGGTTGTGGAGAAGACACAAGCTGCTACATTATCATTTTCTAGCTGAGTGTATGATGGCCCAGCGACATAGAGGACCATAAGAAATAGGAAAAGGGATACATTTTTCAGTCCCAAGAGCTTGCTGCACTATTCAAAAGGATTATGGCTGATCAGCCATTCCTCACATCCTCTTTCTTGCCCTTTACGGATAATCCTTGATTACTTTACTGATCAAGAATCTCCCTCAACTCTAAATATGCCCCAAAGTTGTCTGTGACAAGGAGTTCCATAGTTTCTCAACTCTCTAAGAGAAAAAAAATCTTCCTTATCTCAGTCTGAAGTTGGGGTCCCTTTATTCTGAGACTATGTCTTCCAGTCCCAGACTCTTCCCTGAGGGGAAACTTCCTCTCAGCATCTACCCTGTCAAGCCCTTTAAAAATCTAATATGTTAATGAGATCAGCTCTCATTCTTCTAAACTCCAGTCAATAAAATTCCAAACTGTTTAACCTTTACTCTTAAGACAATCCGCCTGCATCAGAGATCATCCAAGTGAACCATCGCTGAACTGTCTCCAATGAAATGATTTCATTCTTTAAATAATGTGGGCGGCACGGTGGCACAGTGGTTAGCACTGCTGCCTCGCAGCGCCAGAGACCCGGGTTCAATTCCCGACTCAGGCGACTGACTGTGTGGAGTTTGCACGTTCTCCCCGTGTCTGCGTGGGTTTCCTCCGGGTGCTCCGGTTTCCTCCCACAGTCCAAAGATGTGCAAGTCAGGTGAATTGGCCATGCTAAATTGCCCGTAGTGTGAGGTAAAGGGGTAAATGTAGGGGTATGGGTGGGTGACGCTTCGGCGGGTCGGTGTGGACTTGTTGGGCCGAAGGGCCTGTTTCCACACTGTAAGTAATCTAAAATCTAAAATATAATATATAAGGGGACAAAAACTGCTCAGGATCTGACACTTGTCATCTTGGTCAGACCTGTTGTAATTGAAGGACTCATAGAAAAGTGAAGACAATATATTTATCATACTGTGCTTGCAGTTGAAAAGGCTGTGAACTCATCCAGATTAGAAAGCAAAGTCAAAATCACCAGGTAAGTGGTTATTGTATACAGCCATAGACCTGAAACATTGAAAGTCATTTTTGAGCAGAAGTTAAATCAGAAGATGAAGTTAATTCCTGCAGTTTGTCCATTTAAAGAGACTCGCCTGTCTGCTCATCAGGTTCTCATCACCTATCGGCAGGAAGATCCTCACATTTTCTGAGGATGGAAGACTTAATTACTAAAGCTTATGTCAAAGGTGAGAATCTGACCTTTGAACTCTCATCTGACAAAGTTGTTAACTCCCATCATTATTGTGCTTCGTCCAGGAGCAGAAAATCATATACAAAGAATTTATTTGAGCTTGTAGAATTGAATGCATACTTAAAGGATGTTGAAATGTATGTCCGTGAAGTGTGCATTTATAGCTTTGTTAAGATCAAAATAAGAAGAGACAAATCTGTGCGGTTGGAAATATAAGTTATTTACAAAGATAATGTGTAGTCAGTAGTGGTTTTAATCTTTGGTTACAGTAAAAGTCATCCTGGTGAACCTCCTCTGCACTCTCTCCAAAGTATCCACATCCTTTTGGTAATGTGGTGACCAGAGCTGTATGCAGTATTCCAAATGTGACCAAAACAAAGTCTTATACAACTGTAATATGACCTGGCAACTGTTGTACTCAATACCCCATCTGATAAAGGAAAGCATGCCATATGTCTTCTTGACCATTCTACTGACCTGCATTGCCACCTTCAGGGAACAATGGACCTGATCGCCCAGATCTCTCTGTACATCAATTTTCCCCAGGTCTTTACCATTTACTGCATAGTTCGCTCTGGAATTGCATCTTCCAAAATGCTTCACCTCGATTTGTCCGAATTGAACTCCACCTGCCATTTCTCTGCCCAACTCTGCAATCTATCTATATTCTGCTGTATTCTCTGACAGTCCCCTTCACTATCTGCTACTCCACCAATCGTAGTGTCATCTGAAAACTTGCTAATGAGGCAACCTACACCTTCCTCCAAATCATTTATGTATATCACAAACAACAGTGGTCCCAGCACGGATCCCTGTGGAACAGCACTAGTCACAGGTTTCCATTTTGAGAAGCTCCTTTCCACTACTACTCTCTGTCTCCTGTTGCCAAACCAGTTCTCTATCCTTCTAGCTAGAACACCCTGGACTCCATGCGACTTTATCTCTATCAGCCTACCATGGGGAACCTTATCAATGCCTTACTAAAGCCCACGTTTATGACATCTACATCCCTTCCCTCATTAATCAACTTTGCCACCTCTTCAAAGAATTCTATTAGGTTTGTAAAACATGACCTTCTCTGCACAAAACCATGCTGCCTATCACTGATAAGCCCACTTTCTTCCAAATGGGTATATATCCAATTCCTTAATATCTTCTCCAGTAGCTTCCCTACTACTTACGTCAGGCTCACAGGTCTGTAATTACCTGGATTATCCCTACTACTCTTCTTAAACAAGGGGACAACATTAGCAATTCTCCAGTCCTCTGGGACCTCCCCCGTTTTTAAGGATGCTGCAAAGATATCTGCTAAAGCCCCAGCTATTTCCTCTCTCACTTCCATCAGTAACCTGGGATGGAAACCATCCGGATCTGGGAACGCATCCTCCTTAATGCCTTTCAGAATACACAATACTTCCTCCCTCCTTATGCCGACTTGACCTAGAGTAATTAAAGATCTATCCCTAACCTCAATATCCGCCATGTCGCTCTCCTCGGCAAATACCGGTGCAAAGTACTCATTCAGAATCTCACCCATTTTCTCTGACTCTATGCATATCTTTCCTCCCTTGTCCTTGAGTAGGCCAACCCTTTCCCTAGTTACCCTCTTGCTCCTTATATATGAATAAAAGGCTTTGGGGTTTTCTTTAACCCTGCTCGCTAAGGATATACTATGACCTCTTTTAGCCCTCTTAATTCCTCATTTTAGATTGGTCCTACATTTCCCGATATTCTTCCAAATCTTCATCTGTCTTCAGTCGCCTAGAACTTCCTTTTTCCTCTTAGCTAGTCTCACAATTTGACCTGTCATCCATGGTTTCCTAATATTGCCATTTCTATCCCTCATTTTCATAGGAACATATGGATTTCCCTTCAAACAGCTGCTCCCAATCTACATTCCCTAGCTCCTGCTGAATTTTGGTATGATTAGCCTTCCCCCAATTTAGCACTCTTCGTCTCGGGCCACTCTCATCTTTGTCCATGGGTATTCTTAAACTTATGGAATTATGATCACTATTCCCAAAGTAATCCACCCTGAAACTTCAACCACTTGGCTGGACTCATTTCCTAATACTATGTCCAGTAGGGACCCTTCCCGAGTTGGACTACTTGCATACTGCTCTAGAAAACCCTCCTAGATGCTCCTTACAAATCTGCTCCATCCAATCCTCTAAAACTAAGTGAATCCCAGTCAATGTTGGGAAAATTAAAACCTCCTATCACCACCACGCTGTTGCTCCTACATCTTTCTGTGATCTCTCTACATATTTGTACCTCTATCTCACATTCCTGTTGGGAGACCTGCAGTACAATCTCTACATTGTTACTGCACCCTTCCTATTTCTGAACTCTCCCAATATTACCTCACTGCTCAAGTCTTCCATAGTGCCCTCCTTCAGCACAGCTGTGATATCTTCTTTGACCAGTCATATAATTCCTCATCCCCTTTTACTTCCCTCTCTATCCTGCCTGAAGCATCAATATCCTGGAATGTTTAGTTGCCAATTATGCTCTTCTTTCAATCAAGTCTCAGTAATAGCAATAGCATCATACTCCCAGGTACTAGTCCAAGCCCTAAATTCATCTGCCTTATCTACTACTTGCATTAAAACAAATACATCTCCATCTTTATACATTTAAAATAAATATTTACAATCATTCATTTTCGATAGAATGTGATTAATTGGTCATGGTTTCTTGCATGCTTATCAATTTCAGGGATTTTACTGCTGGGGATTGGGCATCTTTCTATTTTATCAGTGGAGGTAATTTTAAATGAACCCAGGTGGGTGGGAATTGGACAGATTGTGACTGAATGCCCATTGGTATTGACCTCCACTTGGCCAAGCTGTAAAATGGATGACTGATCAGATTTGGTCTGTTACTCATTTGGTATGTTGTCTTCCATATACACAACAGGCAATCTTAGTTCATGCATAGCACAATCAGAAGCAGAATAAAGCTCACTCTATTCTAGCCCTACAACATACCTTAGCCTTCCTCTTAGAAAAGCATTCCAATCAGACCTCTGCAACAATGTTTTTTACTATTTCTCACTATTTCCCAGTCAGTGCCATCTTTTTGATGTAGCACAATAAAATTGCATAGAGTGACTTAGATGTGGCTTGATCCATGCAAGTGCACCAAGATATTTTCCATTTTATTCACCAATCCCTCTGTTACCAAAGCTAATTAACATTTGTTTTCCTCATTGTTTGCTGCAAGTATATGTTCACTTTCTGTGAATCATGTACAAAGATCAAATATGCCTGAAAGTACACATTTCCAATCTCACACCAAAGCAAAAATAATCTTTTTTTATTTGTTTACTAAAATGGATAACTCCACACTTCAGCACAATGTATTCCACCTACCTTCCATGGTTTTCCCATAGGTCAACCTACCTATATCTCTCTGCAACCTTTTTGCATCCTCCTTATCATACATCTTCCCAAATAACTTTTTGTCTTCATCAAATGTGCATATTTTACATAAGAACATAATAAATAGGAGCAGGGGTAGGCCTTCTGGTCCATCAAGCCTGCTCCACCATTCAATAAGATCATGGCTGATCTTTTCATGGACTCAGCTCCACTTACCCACCCTCTCACTATAACCCTTAACTCCTTCACTGTTCAAATGTCTATCTAGCGTGCCTTAAAAAAATTCCATGAGGTAGCCTCAACTGCTTCACTGGGCAGGGAATACCACAGATTCACAACCCTAAATTCCCTGAATATATGCTGTTTTTCCCTAATCTCCATTTTCTGTCCATTGCACAATCCACAATCCATGCCCCCTAGCCCATGAGTACCAAATTCACATTATAATACCTTGTATGGTTTCTTTTTGGAAGGTTTTTAAAAAATAAATACATTAAATCATCTGTTTCCCCTTTTCAATATTACCCATTACATTTTGAAAACTTTGAATTGATTTATCAAACATGATTTTCCTTTCATAAATCTATGTTTGCTCTATATTATTTTGTGATGTTTATCTCAGTGCCTTTGTTGTTACAACCTTCAAAATAGACTCCAGCATGTTACCTGCGACTAATGTTAGGCAAATTGGCGTTAGTTAATACTTTTCTCTCTTCTCCATTTTTAAATAGTGGGATTACATTGGCCACCTCGAAACTGTTCGCAAATCTAAAGAATTCTGGAAGATCAAAAACAATGCATCCATTATCACTGCAGCTATCATTTCTGTTTTTAAAAAGCATTGGGTTCACTGGACTTCTCTACATATTGTTCTATTCATTTTGACAGTGATATTGTAATGATTTCTTTAAATTATTCATTATTGCTAAACCCTTGTTTCCCTAAGTATTGCATTTGCTCAGAGGTCATACCCAAATCAGGACCAGATTTTCAGGCTTTAAAGGAAATTAAGTTATTTATTGCAATGTTTTGGAACTATTTTTAATCTTCATTGAGCCCAGCAATACATTGGAATCTTTGTCTTACGTATTTTGATGACATTAATACAAAGAACATTAGCAATTGAGAAACTACTCTCAATATAGTTCTTGCATGCTGAACTTAATTTGCACTAACAAAGGTTACATTTGTTGAAACTTTAATTTTTATCAAAGAAAGAAATACATTGTTTCAGTTCTGCATTTTCCCTAGTCCCTAACTGATCAGGCTGATTTCCACACATTCTAATGTCCTGCTATATTGTAACGATCATTTGCAGGAATTATGAGGGTAATTTTCCATGGCAAGATTGACATGAGAATGAACACATTGACTAATCCAATATAGCAATTCCGCCCACGCGGGAAATCCCAGGCCTTTATGTTTTTGCTGTGCAATCTTATAATTGTACTGTATAAAACAGGCTTCTCATAAAGAAGATGTTTAAACTATACTCATTAGCTCATTATTTTTAAGAATAAAAACCAAGTCAATAAAGGCTAGATTAGGAATAGAGGTTAAAATTATAATAATAGATATTGATTTCTTTAATATACCGTAACTAAAAACCATGCCTGGGATAATGGTGATCAGATTTGTAATACGCAAGCAATCAGGATTAAGAAACAATGTGGATTTGTATGGATTTGTCTTTGGGTGTCATTGAGAACATTACACAGTTGAGGTCTTTTTGCTAAATGCCTGCCACTAGTCACCACCCTCAAGAAACAGAAAAATGAGGCAGAGTAATTGTAAGTAGAGCAAGTGATTTCATGCAATGACATCCCACAACACGTCCCACAAATCTGTCTGCTTGTTGCACATAGCATGATTTGCTGTCTGCACACTGCAATTTTGTATGAAAGAATCCTCAAGGCTGTGAAAATGCTGAGTGATGATAAAGCACTTGTTGCCATAAATCATTTGCCCTCAAGGTAGGTACGCTGAATGCTGTCTGCAGAAGGAACAGCCTTCATTAGAAAAGTTTCATTTTCTTGCTCCATGTTTTCTTATTTTCCTTAGCTGGTTAACACAATAAAACATGCACAACCATTTCTTCTGAACTCATGGAAAATCTATTCAATCTATTTTAACATGCATTTTACAGTAGCCATTCTTTCTCTAACATTTTGTAATTCATAGACTACCTACTGTGCAGAAGCAGGCCCTCAGCCTATCGAGTCTGCACTGGCCCTCTGAACAGCATCCCTAGACTCAGTCTCCCACTGTATCCCTGTAATCCTGCATTTCCTATGGTTAATCCACCTAACCTAGACATTTTTGGACTAATTGAGGAACTAGTCCTGTCAATTCTATGAATTGAAAGTACTCTTAGATTTACTTATGGCATTTTGTTTCAGTCGTCGTTTTAGCACAGCATTGTATGATTCTGACCTACTTGTCATTTTAAATGGAGCTGTATGTTCATTGTGAGTTCTGACAAACAGAGGAACTTACTCATATGGAATGTTACAACATGAGAAATAATTAAATGTTGAAGTGCCATCACATAAATCTAAGTTACACACCAAATTTAGTAAGTCACAATTATTGTCCAAAGGTAAAAGCTCTTCATACATTATTTCTTAGTGACCCTCAAAGAACAGATTTACTTACTAATAAATTGGACATGGAAATTGGATAGCTAGAAAATTCTGCATTTTTACTGATTTTATCAAATTGAAAAAGACATACCAAGGTTTAACATGGTGGTTTTTTGATTAATAGGTGAACTTTATGGAGATACTGAATTGATTAATTGCTCTCCTAAAGCTCAGCCAGCAGCTCATCAATTAGAAATCTGCCTGCCTCTCAGGAATATTATGCTTAGATTCCTTGGATCAGGAATCACTACAAAATGTTGAAGTATCATCCTGTAGCTCCAGCAGCACCAGAAAAGAGTTGAGACCACTTTAGGCTTACAATCACTCCTAAGGTAGAAGACAAAATATATTCCATTCTTCAAGCAAGCTCAGGAATGTTCAGTAAAACTAGCTGGGAGACCTCAATGAGGGGGTGGAGGTGAGCTACAGTGAGCACAGGCAACCTACCTCTATTTCCATCCCTGAAATAAAAGAAGTACTGTCTGGCTGCTCAGCTCAGTTCCACCATTTTCTGCTGACTAAAAAATAGTGGTGGAAGAAGTACATTAAAGTCCTTACATTTGCAGTTAACTGGCCATATAAGGGCAACTACAGGCCAACAAGGAAGGTTAAGCTGATCATCTGCTTTGTGTTACTGCCCTCCTTCAACGATACGAGTAGGGTCGTCGGGGTGGGGGGAGGGGGAGGGGCAGTGGATGTTGAGGGCAAATATATTTCAGCCCAATGCGGTCTCTCACTTGATCAGCAAATGTCACTAAAGTTTTGTTATCACTTCCTACACTACAAAATCAATTTGGATGGGTAAGACTACTCAGGTCACTGTAGCTTACCAATCTAGAAAAGTACAATAGTTTCCCCTTGTCTTAGCACCCAAGTGCCAGAAGTTTATTCCACATGTGTGAGAAAACTTTTACTCTTTTGGCTGATTGATTAATTGATTGATTGTTGTCACATGTACTGAGATATAATGAAAAGTGTCGTTTTGCATGTTATACCGACAGATTGTATCATACTAAATGTATCAAGGCAGTAGAACAGAGTGCAGAATATAGTGTTACAGCTGCAGAGAAGGTGTGGAGAGAGGAAAGTCAGAATTAACTTTTGAGAGGTCCATTTAAAAGTCTGAAAACTGCAGGGAAGAAGCCCTACTTGAATTTAGTCATACATATATTCAAACTTTTATATCTTCTACCTGACGGAAGAGAGTTGAAGAGAGTACAACTGGGGTGTGAGAGGTCTTTAATTATGTTGGTTGCTTTCATGAGGCAGCACGAAGTGTAGATGGAGTCAATAGAAGGAAGGCTGGTTTATGTAATTGACTGGCTATGTTACAACTCTGTGCTCTTGGGGAGAACAGTTGCCATACCGTACTGTGATGCATTCAAATAGGATGTTTTCTATGGTGCATTGATAAAAGTTGGTAATGGTCCTTGTGGACATGCCAAATTCCCTTAGCCTACTGAGGAAGTAGAGATGGTCGTGTCATCAGCTAATGAATTTGGGATGGAATTTGGCCACACAGTCATGAGTGTATAAGGAGTATAGTAGGCGGTTTAGTATATAGCCTTGTGGTGCACCAATGTTGAAGATCATGGTGGAGGAGGTGTTGTCACCTATTCTTACTGATTGCAGTCAGGAAGTCAAGGATCCATTTTGGGGGGGGGTGGTGGTGGGGGGGGGGGGGGGGGGGGGAGCCGAGATCTAGATCTCAGAGCTTGGAGATGAGCTTATTTGGAATTATAGTGTTAAAAGCGGAACTGTAGTCAGTAAGTAGGAAGCTGACGTAAGTATCTTTGTTATCAAAATGTTTCAGGAATGATTGTAGGATCAGAGAGATTGGGTCTGCTGTGGATCTGTTGTACCAGTAGCAGTGAATTGCAAAGGATCACCGCAATTTGGTAGGCCGGAGGTGATGTGAGCCCTGACCAACCTCTTGAAATACTTCATAATTATGGAGGTCAGAGCCACTGGACGAAAGTCATTGTCAGGATTAATTAATGTACTGTATCCAGCAAATGCTAGAGTTTGTGAGAATGTTGCATGATGATGTCAGAATGGTGTGATGATATTTTTCAAAACAAATTACATCAGTGTGTTACTGTTTATTTAACAGAATTGAATGTTTTGTAACTGTCCTACTAATTAACTTCATTTACTGTTTCTGCAGTCTTAAATCATTGTTTTATTTTGTTTAACTTGGTTTGTTTTCCTTTTACACCCTCTCTTAAGGCAGTATTTCATATGAAGATGCAGTTCTACATCTATAGGAAGTTCTCTGCAAACCTATAGGGGAAACTTAAGTGTGAATCTAGCTTGTGATTGTCAGTGTGCTATGGAGCTATTTAGACCATACTTGATCCAAACAACTACATTTTGCAGCAAGCAGTCTCTACAGAAATTTAAGACCCTGCTTTTCCTGAGAATATTAGAAACAGTTGTAGCACCTCATTGCATTTCAGTTGAGTTTGACTAATTCAGGATGGAATAGTTATGACTCAGTACCTTGTTGGGTTTACTCCATTACGAAAACCCCAAGATGTGTTTTAATGTCACAACTATTGTATCATCAACTTAGAAAATCAAAATTCATTTATGATTTTCCTTTTAATTATTCAAAGATAATTAAGTGAAATAATAAAGGCCGTTTGAACCTGCTGCTTCTGAAAATCTGTCCACAATTTGCACTACCATTGTCATGTTTCAATTTACTTAATCTCCTGAAGGAGATGAATAACCACAGGTAAAACATTGTGAAATTTCACTCTGACTAATAAAAGAGAATGATTATACATCCTGGAAGTATCAACTAGCAAGAGACAAGCAAAGCTTTGTTCTCGGTTTAAAAAGACCACCTACCTATTATGCCTAAGCAATCCATAGCAACAAGGTATGACTTGATAATCTAGGCACCTTGTCTTTGATAGAGAGAAAAGCAGCTGTCTAAACAAGAAAGCAGAAACACATGTTTGACTTACATGGACACTGCAGTAAGTTTGTAATAATGACTCAGATATTAAAGGGAAACTATACGTTTTAAATTAAAAATAATAAATTTAATATTTTTCAAACAAAGTACTTTTCTTAACTAAGTATTGCTACATTAAAGAGCAAACCGGTTATGGTTACTTCAAAGGCAAGATCAGTACAAATTAGTATTTTTCTACTAAGGTGATGATTTGTTTTGATAATATTAAGTTGTAAAACAAATTCTAAATAAAGGTGTGTGGGTATGTGTGGTATCATGTTGTTGTCTAAAGATGAAGAAGATCTTAGTAAGCTGTCTCAGTTTAATTCATCACCATACCTGCAATATGTTGTGAGCTTTTTGAAACATAGAAATATATAAACAGGGAAGGTAGGAGCAGAAGGAGGCCATTTGACCATTTGAGCCTGTTCTACCATTCATCACACTCATGGTTGATCATCCAACTCAATAGCCTCATCCTGCTTTCTCCCCATTACCTTTGGTTCCATTCACCCCAAGTGCTATATCTGGCCGCCCTTTGAATGTATTCAATGTTTTGGCATCAAGTACTTTCTGTGGTAATGAATTCCACAGGCCAACCACTCTTTGGGTGGAGAAATGTCTCCTTATCTCGGTCCTAAATGGTCCACCCGAATCCTCAGACTGTGACCTCTGGTTCTGGACACACCCACCATCAAGAGCATCCTCCCTGCATCTACCTTGTCTAGTCCTGTTAGAATTTTATAAGTCCTTCTGAGGTATCCCCTCACTCATCTGAACTCCAGCAAAAACAATCCTAATCTAGTCAATCTCCTCATACATCAGTACCAGATGGCCTCCTTCTTTAGAGACCGCAATTTCCCTTCCCACGTGGTTAAAGATGCCCTCCAACGCATCTCATCCACATCCCGCACCTCCGCCCTCAGACCCAACCCCTCCAACCGCAACAAGGACAGAACGCCCCTGGTGCTCACCTTCCACCCTACCAACCTTCGCATAAACCAAATCATCCGCCGACATTTCCGCCACCTCCAAACAGACCCCACCACCAGGGATATATTTCCCTCCCCACCCCTCTCCGCCTTCCGCAAAGACCGTTCCCTCCGTGACTACCTGGTCAGGTCCACGCCCCCCTACGACCCACCCTCCCATCCTGGCACTTTCCCCTGCCACCGCAGGAACTGTAAAACCTGTGCCCACACCTCCTCCCTCACCTCCATCCAAGGCCCTAAAGGAGCCTTCCACATCCATCAAAGTTTTACCTGCACATCCACCAATATCATTTATTGTATCCGTTGCTCCCGATGCGGTCTCCTCTACATTGGGGAGACTGGACGCCTCCTAGCAGAGCGCTTTAGGGAACATCTCCGAGACACCCGCACCAATCAACCACATCGCCCAGTGGCTCAACATTTCAACTCCCCCTCCCACTCTGCCGAGGATATGGAGGTGCTGGGCCTCCTCCACCGCCGCTCCCTCACCACCAGACGCCTGGAGGAAGAACGCCTCATCTTCCGCCTCGGAACACTTCAACCCCAGGGCATCAATGTGGATTTTAACAGTTTCCTCATTTCCCCTTCCCCCACCTCATCCTAGCTTCTAACCTCCAGAAACTCGATCCCCTGACCTGTCCGGACTTGTCCGACCTGCCCAGCTCCTTTTCCACCTATCCACTCCACCCTCTCCTCCCTGACCTATCACCTTCATCTCCTTCCCCACTGACCTATTGTACTCTATGCCACTCTCTCCCCACCCCCACTCTCCTCTAGCTTATCTCTCCACGCTTCAGGCTCTCTGCCTTTATTCCTGATGAAGGGCTTTTGCCCGAAACGTCGATTTTGCCTGTCCTCGGATGCTGCCTGAATTGCTGTGCTCTTCCAGCACCACTGATCCAGAATCCATCCCTGGAATCAGCCTGGTAAACCTTCACTGCACTCCCTCAAGAGCAAGAGCTTCCTTTCTCAGAAAAGGAGAACAAAACTACACACAATATTCTCGATGTGGCCTCACCAAGGCCCTGTATAACTGCAACAACACATCCCTGCTCCTGTATTCGAAACCTCTCACAACGAAGGTCAACATACCATTTGTCTTCTTCACCACCAGCTGTACCTGCATGCTTACCTTCAGCAACTGGTGCACAAGGAAACCCATATCCCATTGCACACTCCCTTCTCCCAATTTATAGCCAATCAGGTCGTGATCTGCCTTCTTGTTTTTGTTTCCAAAGTGAATAACCTCACATTTATCCAAATTATACTGCACCTGCTATTGATTTGCCCACTCACCCAACCTGTCCAGATCATGCTGAAGGATCCTTGCATCCTTGTTACAGTTTACCCTCCCACCCAACTTGGAATCATCTGCAAACTTTGAGATGTTACATTTTGTTCCCTCATCCAAATCATTAATATACATTGTAAATGGCTGGGTCCTGTGGAACTCCACCTGCTAACTTGAAAAGGACCTATTAATTTCTGCTCTTTATTTCCTCTCTGCCAACCAGTTTTCCATCCATCTCAATACACTTCCCCCACTCCCATCCACTTTAATATTGCAAAATAATATCTTATGCGGGACTTTGTCAAATTCTTTCTGAAAGTCCAAATATATCACATCAACTGGCTCTTCCTTGTCAATTTTACTTATTTCATCTTCATAGAATTCCAACAGATTTGTCAAACATGATTTCTCCTTCATAAATCCATGCTGACTCAGTCTGATCCTGCCACTGCTTTCAAAATGCTCTGCTATAAAGTCCTCACTACCAATGTTGGGCATACTGGTCTATGATTCCCTGGTTTCTCAGATTCTATAGAAGCCTGGAAGATGACCACCAATGCATCCATTATTTCTAGACCCACTTTCTTAAGCACTCTGGGATGTAGATTATCAGGCCCTGAGGATTTATTGGCCTTCAATCCCCTCAATTTTCCCAGCACCATTTCTCTACTAATATTGATCTCCCTCAGTTCTTCCCGCTCACTAAATCTTATATTCTCCAACATTTCCCCTATCTGATTTTTGTCCTCCTTTGAAGGCAGAGCCAAAATATATGAAACTTTGGGCAAAATTGTATAATGATGGCACAATCAACACTGATGGCAGCATGACTTGATTGATGATCAGATGAAGCCCCTAATTGGCAGTGGAACATTGCCACAGTGGCTCTCAGTTCCATGGGTCACATTTAGTTACAGGGCATAGAGGTTGAAATTTCCAACCCTAACGTCCACCAGCCAAACATAAGACGTTCACCAGATCATAGCAGCAGCTGTCTATTCGACACATTGAGTTTGCTCTGCCATTCGATAATATCATAGCTGATGTGCTGGCAGCCTCAACTCCATGTTCCTGCCTATTCCTCATAACTCTGAGCACCCATACGACTATGATCCATCTAAAGCAGCCTTGAATATATACAATAGCCTAGATTCCATTACCACCTGTGATCTAATTGCTTCTTCTTAAAATGAAAAGAAAACTGTGTTGATGCATTTGGAATGGAAGCAGATTTAATTACAGCTTTCAGAAGTGAATTGAGAAAACATGTGAAGGTCAAAAGCATTACAGTGTTATAAAGAAAGGATTTTGAATTATTTTTGCAAAGTTTCGGCGTGAATTTGATGAACCAAATCATCTCCTTCTGTGCCATAGCCACTTTCCATAATTTGCTGATTCTCAGGAAAATGTTCCCCCTGCAAAACATCTTAAGAAATTCATGTTTATAAGTGATCACTTTACATTTTTCTGGACACATAAGAGCACAGGCTTAGTGTATGCAATCTGTTCTCAAAAGAAAGTCCCTTCTTCTGAGAGATGACAAACCTCTGTTACACTCCCTCACTTGAGGGAAAGTGTATCCGCTGCAAAACCAAAACTGGGGAGAGATTGGTCTTACTTATCTATTGCAACACATTGGGATCTAACTGGCATTTATTATATATTAAAAACAGTTGTGTATTAATGGAGTTATTGCCCTTGTTGGAGATGATGTGAACGTAATTTTATGTAGTCTTCTTAGGTAGGCCCTCAAAAATGAGGATGAGTATGTTCCTCCAGGGCTGTCAGTCTGGAAATGACTAAACAATTCAATACTGGGTCCTTATACTCTAGGACTATTGAGGCAAATGGTTTGTGAAGATAAAAGTGGTGGGACATTTATATTTTTGCATGCTCTTTCTGTTGTTTGCACGTGAATTCTACCTGGGTCTATTGGAGATGCTCCATATCATTGTCACCTCCTTGAATGCTTACTCTCTAAACTGGGTAGTCAGAAGGTCAGTGAAGATATTGAATGTCTTCAGGGACCTCTTCCTTCCCAGTAGCTGCTTCACATGACATAGCCTGTAATACAGACTTAAAGAAACAGAAATTTCTGAAGAAACTCAAAGGGTGTGTCAGCATCTGTAGAGAGAAAGCAGAGCCAACGTTTTGAGTCCAGTGATCATCTTTCAGAACTATGAATGTTTTCATGTCAAGAGTGCTGTTCCATTGGATGTTAGTATTTCAGCAAGAATTCACTCTCTTCCAGAAGCCTGGTAGCTACTCAGCTGTCAGATGCCCTTTTCAGTCTCATGTTGGTTTGGGTTTATGTTGAGATAGTGACAGATAACATGCTCCTGGATGTGGCCAAGGGCACTCAGTACATTGAGGACTAACTCTTGGTTAGGGAGACCCTCAAAGTTCTCCTTCCAAAGAATCTCAACTGCTCCTTTGTCCTTGATGAGTACCATTCAGTTCTCTCAGTAACGTTTGGGTGCTGGAGTCATAGCTAACCTTGACTGTACTGAAGAATTCATGCACAAAATGGCTGTTGGTGAGTTGTTGAGTTTCCTGCACTCTTCCTTCTCACTGTCTGTTCTTTAAATTACAGGTTTTAGTTGGGCCGTGGCCTTCATTTGTCTGAAGATGTCATTTCTTTACTCACACACTCCTATATGACAAGATTGACTGAAACAAATTTACATAACTAACTACAAGGGAAAAACAACTTAACTCTTCGCTCATCATGCTTGACTCTAATCCAAGTAACCTCTCTCTACATTTTCATAATTTAATTATGAGACTTTTCTGGTTAACCTACATTTCAGCCTCTTGATTCACTGAAATAAATTCATGAACACTCCCTCTCCTTGAATTGAAACATCCATCAAGGACACATCCATTCCACCTTTGTTCTTTCTATTCTTTCTTTATCTTTATTGTTTTCACTTTCCTAATTTTCTTCTCTTGCATTTCTCCTTTCAGTCTTCAATATCTCTGCCTTTTTCCTTTCCTTTCATCTTCTCCTTCCTCCTTAACTCCCACATTTTCCCTTCACATCTCTCATTTGGGTTTCATATCTTTATCTTTTTTCCTCTCCTGTCATCCATCTCTTTATTCTCTCCTCTACCTCTTCTTTGCTTCTCCTTCACCTCTCTGCTCCTTCCTCTTCTTTCAACTTAGCATGGTATTCTCTTTTGGTGCTCACCTTATCCTTACCCTCACCCACTTCCCTTCTCTCTTCCACATTTTTTATTCTTTATTCCTCCTTCTTCTCACTCTCCCACTCAATTTTCATATCCTTCCTTCCTGACTATTTAGTGTATTATGCTCTTCCTCCCTTTTCCATCTATTCATTGTCCCTTTCTCTGCTTTGATTCAATCATCTTCCTTCCCTCCAACACAATATGATCTGAAAGGTCTTTTTTGATTATTAGTCTATTTTTAATGTTAGAAAACATTGGGAACAAAACTCAATGCCTGAAGTTTTCAATTCTCCAACTTGATTAAGCCTTCTTTATACAAAGGGAGAATTCTGCCAAACTATTACAAAAATCGTGAGATTAGCTATAGATTTTTTGTTGTTGTTGAGGGTTGTATAATTTATATTAAATAAACAACATAAAATTGACTTTAAGGGTGAATTATTATGTTCAAGACAATTTGCTGATCTCATTAGAAATTTTGACAAGCATTGGGAAAGCTGACTACTTGAAAGATCATAAATATATTTAGGCAACAATTGGCCGTCTTTAATTTTACAATGATCAGCTGCAAAATTTGAAACATATGGACATCTGTAATATATTTGACTATGGACATCTTTTGTTTTAGAGGAAGGCAAGAGAAGAAGTCTTGGCTATATCAAGCACACGAAATGAAATAAAGCAGAAACAAGCATTCTATTAATTGATTGAAATATGATTCTTATTTGGCCAAGCAGTGTGGTTTCCTCACAAGCTTTTTGATAATGTTAACTCCCATCTGCAGGAAGTCAGCACTCCAAATAATGCTCAACCATTCTTGACTTCATTCCTTTTCTGTTGATTTTACTTGTAGAAGGAAATGCTGGAAAGGAACTCAGTTTTGGACAATAATTAAGGCATTTTAGACAATTTATCAGTGTACACGCTGTCAGCTTGGCTCAATCACACTCATCTCTGAGTCAAAAGGCTGTGAGTTCCACCCAGACACCAGAGGCTTGTGAATATATTCCAGGACCACACTATAGTGTGAAACTTGGGGAGGGCTGCACAGTTAGAATCACTACAGTGTGAAAAGAGGCCATTCAGTCCATTAAGTCTGCAACAATCCTCCAAAGAACATCTCATCCACACGTCTACCCTATTCCAGTAACCGTGCATTAAAAATGGCTAATCTACATATCAAAAGGGAATCTGCTACGGCCAATCCACTGGACCTGCACATTTTTGGACTGTAGAAGGAAACTAGAGCACCCAGAGGAAATGAGGAGAATGTGCAAACTCTACACAGACTAGAGGCTAGAATCAAACCCGGGTCTCTGGCACTGTGAGGCAGCAGTGCTAACCACTGAGCCATCATGCCACATTTGAGATACTGTCTTCAGATAAAAGTTTAAAACAAGACTCCTGACTAGTCTCTCAGATGCACATAAAAGATCCCAATTAAAGAGCAGTCAAGGGTTTCTAGTTGTTTTGTCAATATTTATCCCCTAACCAATATTCTGCTTTGGTTAATTTATTATCACGGACTAACATTCACTAACTGTTTTTTAAATGAATGTAACAGCAATGTGCTAATGACTGGATAATCTGTTATTTCTTGATTTTGATTAAGGGATAGATATTGGCTAGGACATTAGTTCTTCAAGACAGTGAATTGGGATCTTCCCACAGCCACACAATTGGCATGTGGAACCTCTGTTGAGCATCTTATCAAAAGCAAGCACCTCTAACAGTGTAGGATGCCCTCAGTACTGCAGGCATTACTCTTCAATTATTTTGCATTCAACCCCAGACAGATGCTTGAACCCACAACATTGTGATTCATAGTCAAGCATTTTACCAAGTGAGCCACAGCTGACAGCTGCTGTGGTCTGAGATTCTTTTGCTGACAAATTTGCACTCTGTAACCAGAATGCTGGATATTCTCCAAAGCTCAATCTCTGACTTGTGCTCCAGATTGAACAACTGAATGAAACTCACCATGCATGAACTCAGAGTTAAAAAGGAACTTACTTAAATATTTCCAATAAACTTCTTCAATAATACTTGTGTAATTTTGTAAAATGCTTTGCTTGTGGCTGGATCTGGCAGACAATTGATTCTGCAAACAAAACTATAACCTCCTGGATTGGTTTAATTTCTTACTGTACTTAAAAAAAGTTTGTGGAATGCAATTTGTTCTTTGGGTGCCACATTACTAAGATAAGTTTCTTTATTGTTTTTGGTTGATTATGGGAATTCCACTACAAGTCCATCATTTATTATCCAGCCCTTATTGCACTTGAGAAGATGGAATTGTGCTCTCTTCTTGAACCACTGTAGTCTGTTTGATGTAAATACACCGACTTTGCTTGGAATCTATAGAATATAGGAGTAAAACATTTCACCCCTTGAGCCTGCACTGCTATTTATATCATGACTGATCTGGTTGTGGTCTCAACTCTACTGTCCACACCCTTGGCTCCATTGTCTATCAAAATTCCATCTAATTCAGCCTTGAATACATTCAGTGACCCAACATCACTGTTTTCTGGGGAAGAGAATTCCACAGACTAATAATCCTTTGGGCAAAAAGAAAATCTACATCCTAAAATCAAAACCTCTTACTCTTAAAATGTTATAGGCTCTCTTGCACAGAGAAACACCTCTCAGGATTTTAAATGTTTCAATAAGTGACCCCACATTCTTCTAAATTCCAGTGAGTAAAGTTCCTACCGTTTGACCATTATTTATAAAATAAGCCCTTCTTTATAGGAATGAGTGAAGTGAATATTCTCTGCACTGTTTCAAATACAATTGCATCCTTTGTCAAAAAAGTTCAAATCTGTACCTAGTACTTTAGATGTGGTCTCATCAATGCCAAGTACAGTTATGATAAAACCTACCTTCTCTGATATACTGTTCTCCTTCCATAAACCTCAATCATTCCATTTGCCTTTCTAACCACTTGCTGTACCTGCAAACTATTTTCTTTTGGGGTTCATGTACTATGACTTCTAGATCCCTCTGTATTTCTAAATTTTACAATCTGTCATCATTTAAATAACAGATTGCATTTCAATTTTTTCTATCAGTGGGCACGTTTTCTGATATTATACTTCATCTGCCAAATATTTGCTCACAAATACTGTGTCAATATCCCCTTGTATGCTCTGTACTTTTTATTCAAAACCTATCATGGTATCATCAGTAAATTGAACTAGCATACAGTGGATCATATCCTAGTTAATGATATAAATTGAGTTGTAAGTTAAGACCCCAATACCCTCAAGTTCAACAGCATCATGATCAGATGGGTCAATGGGCCAAGGAGTGGCAGATGGAGTTTAATTTAGATAAATGTGAGATGCTGCATTTTGGAAAAGCAAATCAGAGCAGGACTTATACACTTAATTGTAAGGTCTTGGAGAGTGTTGCTGAATGAAGAGACCTTGGAGTGCAGGTTCATAGTTTCTTGAAAGTGGAGTCACAAGTAGATTGGATAGTGAAGTAGGCATTTGGTATGCTTTCCTATATTGGTCAGAACATTCAGTATAGGAGTTGGGAGGTCATGTTGCGGCTGTACAGGACAGTGGTTAGGCCTCTTTTGGAATATTGTGTGCAATTCTGGTCTCCCTCCTATCAGAAGGATGTTGTGAAACTTGAAAGGGTTCAGAAAAGATTTCCAAGGATGTTGCCTGGGTTGGAGGATTTGAGCTGCAGGGAGACACTGAATAGGTTGGGGCTGTTTTCCCTGGAGCTTTGGAGACTCTGGGGTGATCTTATATAGGTTTATAAAATCATGAGGGGAATGGATAGGGTAAATAGACAATGTCTTTTCCCTGGAGTGGGAGAATTAGAGGGCATAGGTTTAGACCTTAAGACTATAAGACATAGGAGTGGAAGTAAGACCATTCGGCCCATTGAGTCCACTCCACCATTTAATCATGGCGGATGGGCATTTCAACTCCTCTTACCCGCACTCTCCCTTAACCCTTAAATCCTTGTGAGATTAAAAATTTATCAATCTCTGCCTTGAAGACATTTAACGTCCCGGCCTCCACTGCGCTCCATGGCAATGAATTTCACAGGACCACCAGTCTTTGGCTGAAGTAACATCTCCTCATTTCCGTTCTAAATTGACCCCCCTCTAATTCTAAGGCTGTGCCCACGTGTTCTCCACTTAACGGAAACAACTTCCCAGCATCCGCCCTTTCTAATCCATGCATTATCTTGTAAGTTTCTATTTGATCTCCCCTCAACCTTCTAAACTCTAATGAATACAATCCCTGGATCCTCAGCCATTCATTGTATGTTAGGCCTACCATTCCAGAGATCATCCGTGTGAATCTCCTCTGGACATGCTCCAGTGCCAATATGTCCTTCCTGAGGTGTGGGTCCAAACTTGGACACAGTATTCGAAATGGGACCTAACTAGAACTTTATAAAGTCTCAGTAGCACATCACTGCTTTTATATTTCAACCCTCTTGAGATAAATGGCAACATTACATTCGCTTTCTTCATCACGGGCTCAATCTGCAAGTAAGCCTTTCGAGAATCCTGGACTAGCACTCCTGGATCACTTTATACTTTGGCTTTATGAATTTTTAGAAAATAGTCCATGCCTGTATTCTTTTTTTTCCAAAGTGCAAGAACTCACATTTGCTCAGGTTGAATTTCATCAGCCATTTCCTGGACCACTCTCCTATACTGTCTAAACCTTTCTGTAACCTCCCCACCTCCTCAGTACTACCTGCCTGTCCACCTAACTTCATATCATTGGCAAACTTCACCAGAATGCCCCCAGTCCCTTCATCCATATCACTAATATATAAAGTGAACAGCTGTGGCCCCAACACTGAACCCTACGGGACACTACTTGTCACCGGCTGCAATTCCAAAAAAGAACCTTTTATCCCAACTCTCTGCCTTCTGTCAGACAGCCAATCCTCAATCCATACTAGTAGCTCACCTTGAACACCATGGGCCCTCACCTTCCTCAGCAGCCTCCCATAAGGCACCTTATCAAGGGCCTTTTGGAAGTCAAGATAGATAGCATCCACTGGGTTTCCCTGTTCCAACTTACTTGTTACCTCTTCAAAGAAATCTAACAGGTTTGTCAGGCATGACCTCTCTTTACTAAATCCATGCTGACTTGTTCTAATCTGACCCTGCACTTCCAAGAATTTAGAAATCTCATCCTTAACGATGGATTTTCTAGAATTTTGCCAACAACCGAGGTTAGGCTAATTAGCCTATAATTTTCCATCTTTTGTCTTGATCCTTTCTTGAACAAGGGGATTATGACAGCGATTTTCCAATCATCTAGAACTTTCCCTGACTCCAGTGACTTTTGGAAGATCACAACCAATGCCTTCACTATTCCCTCAGACCTCGAGGATGTAGCCCATCGGAGCCAGGAGATTTATCAATTTTTAGACCTTTCAGTTTTCTAGCACTTACTCTTTTGTAATGTCTATCATAATCAACTCTGCCCTCTGACTCTCCTTAATTGTTGGGATATTACTCCTGTCTTCCACTGTAAAGACTGACACAATGCACTTATTAAGTTTTTCAGCTGGTACCTTATCTCCCAGCAGTAGTCTTCCTGCATCAATCTGGAGCAGCCCAATATCTACTTTTGCCTCTCATTTGCTTCTTATGTATTGAAAGAATCTTTTACTATCATTTGTAATATTATTGGCTAGTCTACCTTCATATTTGATCCTCGCCTTCCTTATTTCTCTGTTTGTTATCCTCTGTTTGTTTTTGTAGCCTTCCTGATCTTCTGATTTCCCAGTGCTCTTGGCCACTTTTAAGGTTCTCTCTTTTCTTTGTCAGCCATAGCTGTCTAATCCCCAACCCCCCCGGATAATCTTTCTTTTCTTTGGGATAAACCTCTGTACTGTACCCTCCATTACACCCAGAAACTCCTGCCATTGTTGCCGTATTGCCTTCCCCACTAGGCTCTGCTTCCAGTCAATTTTCATCAGTTCCTCTCTCTTGCCCCTGTAATTATCTTTATTTAACTGTAACACCATTACATCTGATTTTACCTTCTCTCTTTCAAACTGCAGACTGAATTCTACCATATTATGATCACTGCTTCCTAAGTATTCCCTTACTTTAAGATCTTTTATAAAGACTGGTTCATTACATAGCATTAAGTCCAGAATAGCCTGCTCCCTTGTGGGCTCCATCACAAGCTGTTCCAAAAAGCCATCCTTTAAGCATTTCATGAATTCTCTTTCTTTCACTACATCGGTAACATTTTTCACCCAGTACACCTGCATATTGAAGTCCCCCATGATCACCGTGACCTTGCCTTTCTGACATGCCCTATCTATTTCCGGTATATCTTGGGTCCCTGGTCCTGACTACTCCTGGGAGGTCTGTACATAACTCCCATTATGGTTTTTTTTTTACCTTTGTGGTTCTTCAACTCCACCCACACAGACACCTCATCTTCTGACCTTACTTCATTCAGTACCATAGATTTAATTCATTCTTAACTAACAAAGCAACTCTGTCTCCTGTGCTACCTCCCTGTCTTTTCGATAAGTTGTAAATCCTTAGATGTTTAACTGCTAGTCCTGAACCCCCTGCAACCATGTCTCTGTGATTCCTACCGCATCATAATCATTCATGATGATTTGTGCCATTAATTCATCTACTTTGTTACGAATACTGTGAGCATTCAGGTAAAGCGCCTTAATGCTAATTTTCTTATCCTCATGATTTCCAACATCTCTAGTAATATGTCCTAAGTTATCCTTGGTTTTTGCTTCATTCCTAGTCTGCCTTGAACTTAAACCCTACACACATGCTTACCTGCTGCTTATCTTTCTGCTTGATTTCATACTCCCTGTCATTTTTCCTTTCCCTTCCTTCCCCCACCTCACAAGTTTAAAGTCCTAGTGATCACCCTATTTATCCTTTTTGCTCGAATACTGGTTCCATTGCTTCAGGTGGATGCAGTCCCATCGGTACAGATCCCCCCAGTTCCAAAACTGATGCCAATGTCCCTCTTTCCCATACCAATCCCTTAGCTACGTGTTTACTTCCCTAATTTTCTTATCCTTATGCCAATTAGCATGTGGCTCAGGCAGTGATCCAGAGATTATGACCATCGAGGACCTGTTCTTCAATTTCCTTCCTAATGCTTGATAATCCCCAAACAGGTCCTCCTTCTTAACCTTGCCTATGCTGTTTGTGCCAATGTGGAGCACAGCAACTGGATCTTCTCCCTCTTGCTCCAAAATCCTTTGAAGCCGGTCAGAGATGTCCTACATCCTGGGACCAGGCAGGCAACACACCATGTGGGACTCTGGATCCGGCTCACAAAGGATACTATCTGTCCATCTAATTATAGAATCCCCTGTAACAATTACTCGTCTTTTTGCTCCCGCCTTCTGAATGGCCTCCTGCACCATGGTGCTGGGTCAGTTGGCTCATCCTGTCCACAGCCCTTTTCCTCATCCATCCAGGGAGCAAAAATCTCATACCTGTTGGACAAGGTCAAGGGGTGAGTCTCCTCCACTCCTGAACTCAGAGTCCCCCTCCCTGCCTCACTTACAGTCACACACTGTTGTTCCTGATCACTAACTGAATTTGAATTACTTAATCTACCAGGTGTGACTGCCTCCTGAAACAAAGCGTCCAGGTAACTCTCCCCCTCCTGGATGTGCCACAGAGTTCGAAGCTCAGATTCAAGATTATCAATTCTTATCCGGAGCTCTTCCAGCAACCAACACTTGCTGCAGGTGTAGTCACTGCTGTTCACAATGGGATCAGCCAGCTCCCACACCATACAGATACAGTACATCGCCTGACCAGCTATCCCTACTTATTTAATAAGTGTATACAAACATATGAGTTAAATAATTTCTAGTACTTCTCTTTGGTCTTATTCAACTAACAAACCAACAATAAACTTTTAATCAATCACACAATACACAACAAATATCAATTGAAATGCCTTACCTTAGTAACGAAGGGGAGTCCTTTCTTTTGGTTAGAGGAGGAGGACAGGTGGGAGACACTACACGTACAGTGTCTCTGGATTCAGGGTTTACATTGGGGGGAAAAATTTAAAAGGGACCTAAGGGGAAACTTTTTCACACAGACAGTGGTGTATGTATGGAATGAGCTGCCAGAGGATGTGGTTGAGGTTGGTACAATTACAACATTTAAACAGCATCTGGATGGGTATTTGAATAGAAAGGGTTTAGATGGATGTGGACCAAGTGTTGGCAAATGGGACTAGATTAGATTAGGATATCTGATTGGCATGGACGAGTTGGACTGATGGGTCTGTTTCTGTGATATACATCTCTCTAACTCTATGATTCTGCTGATGCCTGTGATATTTCATTAGTTATAGCTTACAATTCTAAACGAGATTTTTATGCCTCCTCCCTACTTTCTATTAGCTGAGCAAACCTTTACCTCTGTTCATATATTACCCCTTATATCATAGCTCTTAGTTTGTGTAGTAACCTCTGATGTGGCATCATATGAAGTAGCTTTTGGAAATCATATACATCATTTGCACAGTTCCCATTTATCCATCTTGCTTGTTACTTCAACTCAAGTACAGACATTCACTGTTGAGGAGAAATCTCCAGGTTTTGGAGTCAGAAATAATAGCGAAAGGTAACTAACTGTGGTGAGTTTTATATCATGGAATATCTTGGGGTTTTATCATGTGTATGTATGTCACTAATTTTAACAGTTTTTTTTCATTATTTGTTAAATCACGGTGTTTCAGATCTAATACATAATTTTCAGATCTAATACATCTCACCAGGGTCTTACTTAGCTCCTGACCTCTTTACATCCTGGTCTCAACAGAGACAAAGGATCTGAACTAATTAGGTGAGGTGAGAGTAACTGCCCTTGACATCAGGGCAACATTTGACTTAATGTGGCATCAAGGAGCCCGAGCAAACTGGAGCCCATGGGATTCAGCATGGGGTACAAGTCTCTATTGGTTGCAATCATGCCTAGCACAAAGTAACTTGGTAGTGGCTCTTGAAGGTCAATCATCCCAATTCAAGGATATCACTGCAGGAAGTCCATTGCCGACTCCTCGACTCTCAACATCCCATTGACGTGAACCAGAAACTGAACTGGACAAGCCATTCAAATACAATGGCCACAAGAGCAGGTTTCAGGCTAGGAATTCTGAGTTGAGTAACTCATGTTTTTTGTTCTCAAAGCCTGTCCATCATCTATAATGCACAAGTCAGGAGTGTGATGAAATACTCCCTACTTACCTGGATGACTGCAGCTCCAGGAACACTCAAGAAATTTAACACCATCCTGAACAAAGCATCGTGCTTGATTGGCACTCCATTCATAATCTTCAACAATCACCATCTCCACACTAGCACAGTTTTTAAAAAATCAGTCATGGTATATGGCCATTGATGGCTAGGCTGGCATGATTACACATTCTTAATGTATAGTAAGGGAGATTGTATGGAAGTTATGGTAGTGAGCTGTCTTCTTGAACTATATACCATTTACAGTATGCACTGCAGAAACTCACTTATGCTCTTTCAATAACAATTTCCAAACCAGCAACCTCTACCACCTCGTAAGAATGGATACAGCACCATCTGCAAGTTCTGCTAAAGCTGCACACATTCTGACATGGAGCTTCATGCTCATTCCTTCACTGCTGTTTGGTCAATTTTCCCGAAACTCCCCTCCTGACAGCATTGTAGGTGTACCTACATTTCATAGATTGCAGCGGTTCAAGAAAGCAGCTCACCAGCATTTCTCCAGGGCATGGGCAATAAATACCAAAAGCAACCTAGCCAAAGGCAACCATATCTTGTGAGCATATGGAAAAAGTGCCATGGCCAAACTCTATTTTAATTGACTGTTGTTGCCAGATGGAGGGAGCAAAAATATACTCGATGTCATTTCTATCGTTGATTCTATAGCAGCATTGTATTTACTAGCTTATAGCTACAATGTTGCTCACATGATCTCTGCAGTTCTATTTAGCACACTGGGGATGGATCAAAATTCTTTGCATTTGCCAAATAGTACATTAGATAAGTTATTCAAAACAAAAATGGTTTTCTGTTGCTTAAAAATTGCAGTGGTGCACAAAATTAAATAGCCAAATGTAAACGCATTGGATTTTGTGGGCCTTACTTTCCACCTTTGACATTTTATTTATGTGTATGTGGGATATGGACATTGCTGGTTAAGCTCGTGTGGACCAGCATACTTTAACACTTTATACTGATGAGCCAGTAGAAATCTGTTATTTTAGGATGAACTGCTATTTCAAACTTCAGCTACAATTAGTAACAACTTACAGTAAATGCTATTTTTTTTGTGAATTTGAACATTTCAATAATGACATGCAATTTTAATAATTACATGCAACAGAACAAGATACAAATTATCTGTGTATAGCAAAACAGAATGAAACAGATAATTTGATTGTTGCACCAAATTGAACAGATTTTAAGTAAAACATAGGAATAAAGAGCAGGAATAAACCATTCAACTGAATGTCCAGCAAGTTAAATTGCGTAGATTTTAAAATGGGATTGTATTTGTTATGGACCAGATCAAACTCCCTTCAAATATATCAAGGAGATAGCCTAGATCATTATTATAATCCGTATTCCAAATGTAGGGTACTACATTCCAGATGTAACTCAATTGGTTACATTACTCGGTTTTAAACAAAACACTTTATTCTTACCCTACAGTTAAAATACAAACAAACGAGAGAAAAATTGGAATGGCTTAACTCAATTGGAAACCTTAACAGAATGCTAGATTATTTAACTACTAAATAGCAACTGTTCTAGTATAGTAACATCCCACAAACACACCCTGGGCAAAGACAACTTCAGTAAAATACGTTGTCTCACACGCAATTCTGGCAGCAAAGAGAACTCCAGCTTTAGTTGTAACAGAGAGAGGAACAGTAGGTTCCACATCCAGCTTTGAGACCACAGCAAATGCTGAAAGCTAAACTCAAACCTCAGTTCTGTGGGAGCCTGACTCCACCCATTCATGCTGCTTCTATTGTTCCAACTTTAAAAAATAATCCAAGGCCTCACGAGCTGTTTACTTTATTGGCTTGGAAGAGACCACTTGTCACTTCTGTTGCAACTTCTCTTCATAAACAAAAGGACAAATATACCTCTTAAAAGCCGTAGTATCATCAATTTCTTTTTGATTCTGGACATGAGGATAATGTCTGCTCTCATAATCATGCCAACCTTGAACAATGTGGGATATCAAGAAGCCCAAGCAAAATTGAAGTTAAGGTGAAAACCTTTCCTATAATTGAAATTTTAACTAACACAGAGGAAGATGGTTTTTGTTTGATGCTTCTGGAGATGAATCATTTCAGCACAAAGATATCGCATAGGAGTTCATCAGCATTGTGTCCTAGGTCCACCCACACTTAGCTGCTTCATCAATGAGCTTCCCTCCATCATAAATCAGGAATAGGAATGTTTGCTGATGATTACAGTGTTCAGTACCTTTTGCAACTTCTCAGATAATGAGGCAGTTTGAGCACCAGAGCAGCAAGACCTGGACAACAAATGTTAGACAATGGCCTTCTCCAACATTACTTCCCCATAGCAGTTATTGGCATTTCTATTGATGAATTACTGACCAACAACATCCCAGGGGTTACCATTGACCAGAAACTAATTAGTTCACACCTATAACGTGATTTTGAAAGCAGGTCAAGAGAGACTACTTTTCAGCAAATATCTCCCACTCTGTCTTTCCAAATTCATGCATGTGATTAAAAGTTCCCATCTGCCTGAATGAGTGCAACTCCAGCAATACGCAAGCTGTTCAACACAATACAGGACAAAACAGTTTGTTTGATCAGCACCCACCTACATATCACATTCAACATTTACTCTCTCCATTACTGACACATAGTAAGACACCTTCCAAACCCACAATCTCTACCATCTAGAAGGATGAAACAACCAATATGAGAACATAACCACCTCCAAATTCCACACCAAGCCACACACTATCCTGACTTGGAAATGTATCACCATTTCCTCACTGTGGATCAAAATCCTGACACACCCTCCAACAAATATTGTTGGTAAAACTATCCATCATAGATTGCACTGGTGCAAGGTAACTGCCCACCACCACTTTTTCCAGGGCAATCTGGGATGTGCAATAAATTCTGGCCTAGCCAATGATGCCCAAATCCTGTGAATTAATATAAAAGCAAATCCTCCAATTTATTTTAGAATAGATTCCTTACAATGTGGAAACAGGCCCTTTAGCCCAACCAGTCCACACCGTCCCTCCGAAGAGTAACCCACCCAGACCCATTTCCCTCTGACTAATGCACCTATCACTATGGGCAATTTAGCATGGCTAATTCACCTGACATGTACATCTTTGGACTGTGGGAGGAAACCAGAGCACCCGGAGGAAACCCACGCAGACACCACACAGACAGTCGCCCAAGGCCGGAATAGAACCTGGGGCCCTGATGCTGTGAGGCAGCAGTGCTAATCACTGAGCCAAAAGGAGAGCCCACAAACACTCTCCTACTTTATTTGACTTCCTGAAATGCATCACCTCATACTTTTCCAAGTGGGATTTTATTTGCCATTCTTTGACTCACTTGATCTTCCATTATGCTCCTGCAAAATATGAAGTCGATATAAAAACAATCAACTCAGTTTGAACCACGAGTATTTGCCATTTCTTTTCATCCAGAAACTATCCAGACAATCTTTAATTCGAGACAGTGGGCATGTTAATGAGGCAAAAAATAAAATCATTGCAGTTACCACTATAAGCTATGAACTATCTAATGGGATTCTGGTTAAGCTCTCTGAGCTAACCAAGTGGATATGAGTCATCCTTGCGGCAAGCATTGTTTTTCATCTATCAGCATCCAATTTCAAACTGATGTGCAGAAACATTTTTTTTAGCTTTGTTTAAACACCAAGACAATTAATTACTTCCACATCACCATCAATCATTACATTGCCACTATTGCCAAACCTCAACCTTCAGCTTTACTTTGTTTCAACTTTCCTTCTGTTCATTTACCAATCTTTTCCCATCAGAAGGATTGGAATTCAAACCAATTATACGTGAAAAGTTGACTTTGCGGGTGCTGCAGCTTTAAGTTAATTTTTATGGAACATATAGTAGTTGTAATCTTATAATAATGCCATTTATTTTTGGATAATTTGTTGCTTTTCATTTATTGAGATAAACTTTTAAATGAGTCAATCAACAGAAAGGCATCCCACAATACATATGACATTCATAAATTATGCTTAAATATCTTTTAATATATTTTTAGCAATTTAAATAAAGCAAAGCAAAAGATCACAAAATAATAAGTTTAAGAAACAGAAATATGTCATTTGATTCATTGAGTTTATTCCATAATTCAGAATGAATTGTGTTTGATCAGATTGTAGTCTTAACTGTCCCTTCCTACATATTACACTGCCCACCTCCATAACTCTTTACTGCCTTGGAAATCAAATATCTGTCTAATTCACCCTTGACAGTCACGTTATCTCTTTGGCACTGAACCTTCATAGACCTTCAAAGATGCATCAAATAAACATTACATTTGTTTTGCATTAGGTCTTTAAGGCATTATTGAAGGCCAATCTTGAGAGTTTAACTCCAAAGTAGGCCTATTGCCAGCAAGTTTAGCAAAGACAAGCTTCCGAGTATCACTGGGAATGATTGTTTATTTGCTATCTGAACAATGCCCAGGACATCAGAGGGCATAAGAATCTCAAGAAGTACAGTTTATCTACTACAAAAGAGTTAGTTAACTGTTCATGATGAATATATCATGGTTGTATGTACAACATCGCAAAAATCCATTTCGATTAATGGTTTCTGAAATATTGTCAGTATTCTTATACAAACAAATTTGTACAATCCTAATCTGAATGATACTGTTTGAGGAGTTGTGGACTACACCTCAGAGGAACAAATTGCTTATCTTTGAGAGTCGCTGTAGGCTGACAGTTTCTCAAATGACACCATTTGCATGATGCATTACAGTAACCACTTAAAATATTTCCAAGGGTTTTTAATGGCCCTCACTGGAATTGTGGGATTGAATTTCACACCCCACTACCTATGCCCCCGCCCCAAAACAAACACATTCCAGTTGCGGCTGATCTCCTGTGTTACTTCATCCACCCATATAACATGAGCAATAAGGTCACTTCCCTTAGGAAGTCAATGGCCAATAAAAGGTGTACCTCTGCCTTTGCTGCAATAATATGTGCAGCCAGGAGAGAAGAGGGAAAAGAAGGTGAATAGCCTGCTTTTCCAACAAACTATGTTAAAATACAAGAAGGAGGGAAAGGTGCCCTGTGTCTGGAGTGCCCTGTGTCCATTAGGTATCACGTGACCTCCCACAATAATTTCTTCTTTGTGTCCCCAGAATTCAACATCCAGCCACCTCCACTTTTGAGGGTCCCCTTCCACATCACAAACAAGAACCTGAGAATCATCTCCAAGCCTGGCATCCATGTTCTTCTTGGGTCTGATTTTAGTCCAGGCAGCACCCTTTCCAGTGACTACTCAGCTGCTGGCCAAAAGGATTCATCAACAGTTCACTTCCTATCTCTGAGGAGCTGAAGCCCACCCTCTGTTTTGTTATTGCTACCCCAGCATATTATCACTGCACTTCAGTCAGCTCATGGCTGACTTTTCTACTGGGAACTCCAACAATATGCCCCTGCATAAAGCCAAGCACATGGTGTGAGATTGCCAGAGGAAGAAGCAGTAAAATGAAACAATAATACTTGGAAATGTATGTACTTTTCATACTGGAATTCCATTTTAAAGAAGAGTCTGACCAGTATGCTTAATTGGCCTGTTCTACAGGTTTTCCATTTGGGTGGCAGGAACACAAGGAAGTTCCACTTTAGTAACTTCAGACCTTTGCTCTATTACCTACATATCAACAGTTAGGGACTGGGACTGTCAAGGCTGTTATGTTATCATCCAGGAGGAAGGGAGTAAAATTGAAGGAATTGAAGTTGTGAAAATTATCATTTGAAGCTTTTCTGGTTTTCACCATAAACTGCCTTTCCACAATGTTTTCCTTTGTAAGGTCTCAGCGATTTGCAGACACCTTTATGTTTAATGTTTTTCACTCCCTAAAATGATATTTTTGTATGAAGATTTGGAATTTCAGTTGCAGCAAGTTGCAGGGAGTGACTGTGGTGTGTGATTACCCTGAGGCTCTGTTGAAGCAGCTTTGAAACAAACTTCATGTTGCCTGCTTTTCTCAATGTGCAGATCAGTGTTAAACATGCAGCATACTCAGCAGAGCTGTCTGTAACAGCAGGGCAAGTTAACCCTTGTCTGCACTGCTTAAAGGAAAGGTGCATTGCAACTGCAGCAGTTGTTAGAACTGTCTCTGGAAATACCTTTCTCAAGATGAAAGGGGAAACAATGGAATAATAGGCCAGAGAACGACTTCCCAGGTTCTCCGATGTTGTGCTGGGAGCTAATGTTCTGGAAGTGCATAGGCTGAGAGACATTATGCTTCAGCAAGGGACAAGGAGGCCCTCCAGCAGGGAGTGGGAGAAAATATGGAAGTCAATAGAAACGTGACTGGCCCCAAAGATCATTGCAGTGCCAGAAAGATTTCAACGATATCACATATATGGTCAAAGTCAATAGATATATCTACAAGTGCCTTAACCCTTGAAATGCAGCACCAAACTCTCACACTACACAATTCATATCATTTAATTTACAGTCTCATCACTTACTCATCAGCAATCTCTATCAGAGTTCATATCCAAACTCAGATACTCTAATTCACCTTTGTACACTTCTTAACACTGAACGCATCACATTCACACCTTGCAGTGGCATATATCCCCAACTGTTCTACCATGACAGCATAAGGTTGTCCATAAATAGAACTAGCATGAGGAAGGCACACTCAAATATCCAGAGCCCTCTAAATGAGATGTGATCCACCACATTCCACTGAGGCTATTGCTGGTACCATCAAGGATAATCATAAAGTCACAAAAAATGAAGGCACATTCCTCCTTTATCCACCTTTTCAAATTGCACCTTCCCACATTACAACTCTCCCTTTATGCAACTAAACTTGCAAATACTCAAGAACTAATGCCTGACCCACCAAGTGGAGCCTAATGATAAAAGATGAAAACAACAGTACAAGCTTTATAAGAGTTGTAGAGGCTATATCTGACACTTTTAGCTTCCAGCTCAAGTACTGGCACTGCATTTAAATTAGAAGGTACATGGAGCAGGGATTGGCATGTGGTAAGACATAGGATATGACTGGGCCGCAGACAAATGTTTGCATGTTGTTCTTGTAGTCATACTGAAAATGATGATGAGCATGCACATAGCAATGGTTTGTGCATTGGGCATGCCTACCACATGTAAGGAACATAAAATCTGTTTACTTAAAGATTGCTTGTGGGTTTATTTATAGCTAAACTATTACATACAGTGCAAAGTAATCTCTAAACTCAGAATCTCTGCCTTGAGTGTTTCAGAGCAGAGAACCTGTAACCTGTAGCAACATGACAATCTCCAGGTACTTGAGTTATTTCCATGTTGAGCTCCAAATCTGATGTCAGAACACAAGGGAGTCTGTTGCTGCTGTCAAGGAGAATGGTGGATCCTGGTACAGGGTTGCATGCAAAGTTTAGAACCCTTTTTGTTTCTAATGTGGAAGCAGTACCCAGCTCCAGGATAGCATGTATGCACCTAGCTGATATCTAGAACCTGATGCTGATATCTAGGCTTATACTGCAGCACAGTCAGAAGTCACCCTATGTCTGAGTGCTGCTGCAAGAGTTCACACTGAAGTCCTGAGTTCTATGCCAGCATGCCAAGTAATCAAAGGATCATGGGTGGACTCAGGCACTTGGTAGATGATGGCAAGAGCGAGGTTGTGGTGTGCAGGTTATGGGAAAGAATGGGAAGAAGAGCCAGCAGCAAGGGCAGGACCCTGATGCCACATTCATTGATCAGGCACTGAGTCCTTTCGAAATACAAACCAATGAATTAGGGAAGGAGCAGGCCATTCAGTCCAACAAGCCTGTTCCACCATTCAAGGAAATCATGTCTGATCTGATTACTTCACATTTCCACCTACCCCCAATGATCTTTCATCCATTACTCATCAAGAATCAATTCACCTCTACATTTAGAATGTTCAATGACTCTACTTCCATTGCTTTTTGAGGAAAAGAATTCCAAAATCATGACCGCGTGTGACAAAAAACATTCCTCATTTCTGCCTTAAATGGGCAACCCCTTATTTTTAATCAGTGGCCCTTAGTTTTAGATTTTCCCATGTCAAGATCCTCTAGGAGAAAGTGAGGACTGCAGATGCTGGAGATCAGAGCTGAAAATGTGTTGCTGGAAAAGCGCAGCAGGTCAGACAGCATCCAAGGAGCAGGAGAATCGACGTTTCGGGCATGAGCCTGAAGAAGGGCTCATGCCTGAAACATTGATTCTCCCGCTCCTTGGATGCTGCTTGACCTGCTGCGCTTTTCCAGCAACACATTTTCAGCCATGTCAAGATCCCTCAGGATCTTATGTTTTTCAATCAATTTTGAAGAAGGAAACCCCCGGGAGATAGCTAGCAAAGTTTGCTTTTCATGCTCCCTGTATGGTGAATTTGCTGCCCGGCATTTGATTAGCACCAGGAATACTAGGAAGGAGACTTTAAGTTGGCCATGGTTTGTGCTAAATTGGGTTGAACATTGGAAGACAGCGCAGTGTCTCCCCATCATCCTTCCACCTTATTAAATGCCTGTCTGCCATTAAAATCACCATGAGCACAAGGTTCTGCCCAAAGTATGCAAACATCATGTGACTAATACCAATTTCCTTTAGCTGACATGTAATCCTTAAATTGAGGGACAAAATGCCTGATGATACAAGTTGAACTCTTTTTTATTTAAATGTTAGATTTAGTTTGTGCCAGTGACAGTATATGAACCAGAAATATGCATGCAATGTATTGTTACTCTTGTAACTACATTGAACTGTTCTGTATTGTAACAGCTTATTAATTATGACCTGAGATAACCTCATAATTTAGTTTCTGCAGTCACCATATGGGGACTTTAATGTGGGTGAGGACATGGGTTTAAGGCTGGGTTGAGGTTGAAATCCAAACTGTAAACCACTGACTTTCTTATTTCCTGGCAAAGGGCTAGGCTGCATACCTGCAATCCCTTTGGGAGAGGCAGGTTGTCAAGTTTCATATGTTCATCAATCAAGCGTGACACTATTATCTTGAGTTTTACGGTTTACTTTGGTTTCATGGTTTCCAAAGCTTCCTGCAACTCACCGATGAAAGCAAAGTGAGAAGACAATGGCAACTGAATGGAGCTGGAGCCACAGGAAGAAAATATGTCAATAAACATTCAGAACCCACAGATGCTTAACCCATTTGTGTGAAAGGGTTTGTTCACAGATTGTGTGTACTGAGAAATGACTTTACATACTCTCTGCAATTTGGACTTTCAGTGATATGATCCAACTTTTGAAGCTTTTATCTATCAGATCAACATGCCCGCCCATCTTACAGAGTGCTACTATGTATCAGGATTTGCAAGAGCAAAGGGTTCAGAGCCCTCAGGTTCACAGGACAGAGTGGGTCAGCAAAGCAATCCACTTGGACGAGTTGTAGCCCACTCCACCCTCCCCCTACCCATCCCCTCCCCTCTCCTCCTGAATATACCAGAGTACAAACATTTGTGAAGTCCCAGGTTGCTCCATCAACTGGTGACTGATGTTTGGAACAAGACGTGCATCATCATCAGTGCCTCTACAATTTTCCCAACTATCTCCTTTAGAACCCTGGGGTTTAGTCCACCTGGTCCAAGTGATTTATCCACCTTCAGATCTTTCAGCTTTTCCAGCACTTTCTTGTGAGTGATAGCCACGACACTCACCTCTGTTCCTGACTCACTTGAATCTCTGGTATGCTGCTGGTGTCTGTCACTGTGAAAATTGAACAAAGTACATCATCAGTTCCTCCACCTCTTTGTTCCCTATTACTACAACTCCAATGTCATTTTCTGTGGTCTAGTGTCCATTCTTACCTCCCTCTTACTTTTTAGATATCTAAAAAATAACTTGTAATCTTCTTTTATATTACTAGCTATTCTGTTCTTATATTTTATCTTCTGTCCCTTTTTTTTAGTTATCCACCATTACTTTTTAAAGATTTCCCAATCCTTTGGCTTCCCACTAATCCTCACCACATTGTATACTTTTTCATTTGCTTTTATGTTGTTCCTGACTTTCCTTATCAACCATGGTTGCTTCATACTCCTCTTAGTATGTTTTTTTTTCTCTTGGGATGAATTCTACTCTGCTTCCTGAAATACCTGCAGATACTCCTGTCATTGCAACTCTACTGTCTTTATTGCTAGGCTCCCTATCCAATCAACACTGGCCAGCTCTTCCTTCATGTCTTTGTAGTTACCTTTACTCAATTGTAATATTGTTACTTCTGATTTCAGTTTCTTTCTCCCAAAATGCTGTGTTAGTTTTATCATATTATGGTCACTGCCCCTTAGTGATTCTTTCATCTTAAACTCACTGATCATGTCGGTCTCATTAAGCATCCGGAATCGCCTGGTCCTTAGTGGAATTTGCCACAAGCCTGTTCCAAAAAAACATCTTGTTGACATTCCACAAATTCCTTTTGTTGAAATCCATTACCAACCTGATTTTTCCAGTCCACCTGCAAATTGAAATCCCTCACGAATATTGTAATTGTGCCTTTTTTCCATGCCTTTTCTAACTCCTGATTTACTTTCTTCCCCACATCCTGAGTACTGCGAGGAAGTCTGTGCACAACTTCTATCAGGTCTTTTTTTTTATGGTTCCTCAACTTTACCCACACAGATTATATGCCTTCTGACTCTGTATCACATCTTGCAATTGCTTTAATTTCATGTTTACTAACAAGGCTTCATTAACCCCCCCACCCCCTGCTCATCTGCCTTGCCTTTCAATTTGACAGGTATCCTTGGTTATTTGGTTTCCAATCTTGATCCCATTGCAGCCATGTCTCTGTGATGTTCACAACATCATGCCTGTGAATTTCAATTTGCGCTATAAGCTCATTTACTTTGTTTTGTGTACTGTGTGCATTTAAATACAACATTCTCAGTCCTGAGTTGACTGCCCCCTTTCTTCTAGTTATCTCCTCATCTGCTATGCATGAAGTTAGATTCCTGATCCTTCCCATACTCCCTGATCTAGTACATTTTCTGAAAGCCCTACCCAAAGCCCTGGGTTATGCAATTCACCAGGATTCTGGTCCCAGTATGATTCAGGTGGAGCCCATCCCATCGAAACAGCTCCCTCCTTCCCTAGTTCTGGTGCCAACGTCCCTGGAATTCAAACACCAATCTTTGAGCCACACAATTATCTCTTTACTCTTGTTGACACTGTGCGAATTTGCTCATGGCACAGATAGTAATCCAGAGATTATTACGTTTTTGGTTACACTTTTTAATTTAGCCCTCAGCTGCTCATATTCCCTCAGCAGAACCTCTTTCTTCTTTCCATTTTGTGATTAATTGAACTTTTAAAAATTGATATTTTTGGCCCAACATTTTTAAAACTCTTTAGTGCCAGTATAAGCTAAGTGAAGTGGACCTCCACTTTTCTTATGTTCACAGACATAAATCAATTTCAGGAGTAAGCTTCTATATATTTGAAGTCATTAGAACTTGAAAAGGTGCATCAGTGGCAACCAAGCCCATCCATATTTGTGAGCCTTTTCCAAGCCAAGGTTAAAGGTGCCCTCTGAATGTTCTCAACAACACTTAGTAGCAGGACAAAGGTGACCATTCACTGCTGAGATCAACTAACCACATCTGGAAAATTTGGGGGGCCAATACTGTGGAAAATTTTAATCAATGTTAATGTCTTGGATATGGGGATAGAAAGCACTATGTCCAAATTTGCAGATGATACTAAAATAGCAGGGAAAATAAATTGTAATGAAGAAATAAGAATTTTCCAAATATATGGTCCAAAGTTTGGTAGATAGTATTTTATATCGATAACTGTGAAGTTATCCACTTTGGTTGGAACAATAAAAGGAGAACATATTATCTAAATTGAGACAAACCTAAACATATTTTGGTTCAGAGGGATTTGAGTCTCCTCATTCATGAGTTACAGGAAGCTAGTCTGCAGGTACAGCGGGTCATAAGGAGGCAAATGGAATATTTGCATTTGTTGCTAAAGGAATGGTGTATGAAATTAGGAAAGTGGTGTTGTTAATGCAGAAGGCATTGTTGATACCAAATTTAGAGGACTGCATACAGTTTTGTTCTCTTACTTGAGGAAGGATGTCATTGTACTAGATGCAATTCTGAGAAGGTTCACAAGATGAATTTCACAGATGAGGGATTTGATTTATGAAGAGATATTGAGTAATTTATGCGTATACTCACTCTCATTTAGAAGGCTATGAGGAGATGGGCAAAGTAGATATAACATGGGTGTTTCTCCTTGTGAGGCAATCTAGAACAAGCAATCATGGAGTTACGCTAAAGAAGTGCAGAAACAAAACAGAGACAAGGAGAAATTACTTTTCTCAAAGGGTCATGAATTTGTGTAATTCACTCAGTGGACATTGGGACACTGAGTGAATTTAAAGAAGAGATAGACAGATTTTTAATTAATAATGGTTCGAAGGGTTATGGAGAGCAGGTAGGAAAATGCAAATGTGGCTGAGATTAGATAAGCCATGATCGTACTGAATGATATAGCACACTCAAGAGGCTGAATTGCCTACTCCTGATCCTGATTTATGTTATGTTGTTAAGTTAATTTGGAATTCTGTTCATGCATTGAATTGGTACAAAGGACAGAATTGTAAATATAGCCTGGGAGTTCACCAAACATAAAACATTGGGAAGAAGATGGGGCATGACAAATCAGCTTATCCCTTTGCACTGAAAAGTAAGAAACTTCAAGGAATGGGTGGAATCTCAGCAGTTTTGTTTTTTCCATATTCCGGCCACCAACAGACAATTCTCCATTTCCTGTTCATGGCCCCGTCTGGAATTTCAGCATCTTTATTTTTAGCACAATGAAAGAAACCAGAAGTAAATTAATGTCCAATGGAAGTGGTGTATTTATTTACAATGTGGTTATCTCAAATTCATCCATGCTGTTTTTTTTCATACATGCAATTCACAAAATGTTTAGCTCTGAAGAATGTCAGAAGACCTCATCTGTAGATTCAAATGCCTCTGTATATGCAGCTGGATGAGAAACTCGCTTCTCTAGAATTATTTGATCGACTTAATTAGATTTTATTCTTTCAAAGGCAGCACCTACTGTCACTTCTTTCGGATATTGTAAGACTGCAAAAGATTTGAATGCCAAACTGTGTTAATCCCACTGATAACTGTGAATGGAGAAGAGTGGGCATGTGTGACACACACTTGGAGACTAGCGACGAAAAAACTGTTCTCCAAGTTATTTAAAACTGAGCAAAATCATACCTTGGAATCTGGATACCAAAGCACTGGAAGCATTTATAAACAATGATCCTACAGTGCTTCTCATTTAAGTAATTTAGGATTCAACTGTAAAAATAGTTTCTCTGTGCTTGGTGTTGAACTGAATTTCAGATAACCATTGTATTAGAAAAGATAACAGGGTAGTCTGGGAACTGGATTCCTCCATTGTAACTAGACCACTTGTTACTCCTCAATATGACTCTGGAAATAGCTATATGATCTTTTCTGCAAACAAATTTGATTGAGCATTCAGGAAATTGGTCTCTACCCTGTATCACTTCAAGTTACCATTGCTCACTGTGTTTCCGCCTTAGCATTAGCAATAATTCATCTGCAACATGTTTATTCTTGCCTTGGTGTCTGCTTCAAGTGAAAATATCAGCAGTTAGTGCTTTGACATAAGTTTAATCGGCAAGGCAGATGATTCTGCGCGTTCTGTAAAGAAATTGAATTTTATTTCATTCATTCACAGGGTGTGGATAGGACAATTAAGAGATAATCATATTGCTATGGAGCTGGAATCACATATAGGCTAGACATGGTGGGGCTGGTAGACTTCCTTTCCTAAAGGACATTCGTGAACCAAAAGGCCTTTTCCAACAATTGATGGTGGTTACATGATTGCTGTTGGCTAACTTTTTGTCCTTTTCTTTATTGAATTCAGATTTTAGCATTTTCCATGATGGGATTCAAACCCATGTCACCAAATACTTAACATGGGATTCTGAGTTACTTGTCCAGTGACATAACCACTCTGCGACCTTCTTCGCTTAATTTGAGCAAATAAACCCATTTCTCTGAATAACACATTACTTTGAGGATTTCAGTACTGGAATAAGGAAGTCTTGCTAAAATTCTATCTGAAATACTATGTGCAGTTTTGGTCTCCTTGTGTAAGGAAGAAGACATTTGCATTGAAGGTGGCATGGTAAGAGAGAGAAGTCTTGGCCCTAGTATTTCAAGTATTATTTTCCCTTTTTAACCATTGCCTTCGCATCTTTTAATTGCCCAGAATTTGGAAACATTGTCAGAATGGGGTTTGATAAAATTATGAATTTAAAGTACTGACATTTGTACTCTATGCCTTTATGTATAAAACTTAGCAAAAGCTCAGTTTCAGTATGATACACTTTACAAACACTGCTCTATCAGACAAATACATAGAATTGTATCATTCATACGATATGAAGCATTTAGATGGACACTTGGAACACCAAGGCTATGGGCCAGAAGTTGGAAAATGTGATAATAATAGTTATTTATTTTTGACTGGCACAAAATCAGTGGGCCAAAGGGCCTTTTTTTTGTGCCATAGATCTCAAAGAGTCTATGACTTTATTATATTTCCAGCTCTACTCCTCTGAACCCAGCCCTATGCAGTAATTGGACAGTAACATCCAAAAGACTCGAACCTCACATGGACTGCAAATAAAAATCTCAGATACAAATGAGAATATCTTGAACTAACATTGACATATTCAACTGACACAAAACTCCTGCTTTTCAATTCCAAAGTTTGAAAATGTCCAAATGTTTCACTAAATTAACATCAATCAATTCACCTGCAATGTTGTACTGTTTTTAACCACACAAGTGGGCTTTGATAACACAACAATTATGCTTTGCAATGAGAGACAAATATTTTCTCATGGTAAATTAAACTGACCACACACAGTAATGCTCAGCGTGGACTGAATAACAAAAATGCAAAGTGAAGGCAGGTGCTGGAAATCTGAAATATAAATAGAAAATGTTGAAGTAACTCTATAAACATGTGGATCTGAGAGAGAGAAAGTGAGTCAATGAAAGGGTCATGGATCTTGCTCAGATTATACTGGATTTTCCAACACTTCCTGTTTCTCTTGGAGCAAAAATAATCCTAATTGCCAATTCTGCAAGAAGCAGTTAAAAATATATTAAGTCCTCATTCCCTATCAGTAAGAAACCCAGCAACAGTTGTCTACAATTTAGTTTGGCATGACATTAAATAAGAATTGTTTAAAAAACATTGAAGTCTGTAGAAAACGTAAAGAACTAGCTAAGCAAAAATATTGGTGTTAAAGCAATAAACTAATCCTTCAAAAAATTGAGTGATTAATAAAAACAATGAATAAAATTGCCAAACTGTAGATCTAGCAAATAAAAACTTTTCTGTTCCCTTTATGCTGAAGGAGCAAAGTGAGAATGAGACAGAGTAATCACTGGGTCCTGTCTACCAGAAATCACAGGCCTCAGTGATTAGCAATGCATGCTCCCAATCTCCCAGGCTCCACATGTGCAGTGAAGATTCAGTAAATTCCTTCCTGGGAATTACAAGGTTTTCTTATAAATCCAGCCTATATCCTCTGGAATTTAGATGAATGAGAAGCAACCACATTGAAACATGCAAGATTTTGAAAATGCTTGATGGTGCAGATACAGAGATTGATTCTCAATCTTGAATCCTTGGAATGCTCTACCTGAAAGCTTTGTGGATGTTCCATTGCTGTGGATAGCCCATTGTTGTGGATGTTCCATCGTTGAGTAAACTTTAGCTGAGACTAACAAATGTTTTGTGACTCAAGGAATCAGTAGAGTGGAGCTATAGTTCAAGATCGTTCATGATTGTAGTGAATAGCAGAGCAGGCCTAATGGGCTGTATGATCTACTTCTGCTCCTATTTATTATGTAATTGTATGTGCTCACGTTTGTATTGCAAATTATACCATAAGCTGTTATTTGGAATTTTCTCTGGGATCTCTGAGTCATTAAAATGGTTGCATCTTTCTGTAGAAAAACTCATGCAGATGTATTTGAGATTACACAGATGAAATATTGATACATTCTAAGACCTTATATTGAATATAGTCCTTGCATTCACCTTGCCCAATAAAAGTGTAGCTCATTGCTACCTATGTACTCAGCAAAAAATTAAGCTGAAAAATATATTAATCCTTTGCACACGCCTTTGTGGCGCCAATGCCGAAACATTGATAAATGGTTGACAGATTTATTTTGGCACTGAGTCCTTATTCTTGGTTATTTAGTTCTTTCAGCATTTGTTGAAATAAAGTGACAGGGTTTGTACAGTTTGGATTGGGAGGGGGAAGCTATGCTTGCTTCCAAGATGTGCATTACATCATTGTCTTTTTCAGTATATTACATCATTCCAATCAATTCTATGTACAGAAAGTTTATTCTGACAACTAGTTTAAACCAGTCCTGCTGCTGTATAAATATGATTGTTCGGTTTTTTTGTCAAAAACCATGAAGGGTTGACTTATTTATGACTTGTCAAAACAATTTCACCCTGATAAACACATAACTCAGCACACATGGTTTTGAGGGAAGTAATCGTGAGTGAAAATATAAAAGTAGTCCTGAAACCCTCCACAGAAATCCAGTCTTTATTTAACAGTCAGTAGCTGCTGCAACTCTCAGTTGGTTGTTAATGAATTTCTGCAAGGTATTAGCAACTTTAAAAGATCTTAATTAGTAAGATACACTACATCTGTATACCTCTGCAACAGAATACATGGTTTATTGAGCATTCAATGGTCCTTTAGTCTTCAGTTCTGTCTTTTAATTCACATGTTGATACCCGAGAACAGATCAGTTCCACATGAGGAGTAGGGGGTAAGGTTAATATTTATTTTAAATGGGAAGAAAGCCACTTGTTTAAGCAACTTCTGCCTTTTAGAATCACAACTCTGTTATACCACTAGAGGTTAATGGCTACTTGTATTTATTTTGCAATTTATCTATTTTACTAGTGCTTTATATATAAACAATGTTGAATATAGGACTTTAAGTGTACAGGCTTTAAATATAAAATATATAAAGGATCCTTGTGAGAAAGTAAAGACTGACTGAAAAGAAAGATTTGTTTTATATTAAAGATGGAGAAAAACATTTTCAAAACTCTGGAGTGGATCATGACTGTTTGCCAATTGCCACAAGGCTAGTTTGCCAAAGCCTGTGGATTAGCTGGACTAAAGCCAATCTACTTTGTCACACAAGATTAGTTCCCTGTGCTAAGTAATCCCCAGGTGGAGTACACCGCTTGCTTGACATGTAAAATTCTGCATCTTCGAGCATTAAGAAAGTGAATACGTGGGGATCGGAGGAGGTCAGTAAAGATAATCAGTATAGTCCAAACTTGTTCTTTATAAATATGCAGTATCATTACAAATTCTGAGAAATTTTTAGAAACCCTTCTCAAAATATTTAATGCAAAACTAAAGAAACAGAAATCTATCTTAATTTTATTCCAATATTCTAATGCAACATTTGTAATTATTTTGTACAAATTCTATTTTATATGCAAGTTACAAATGAACAACTATTGCCAATTTTTGACAATTTTGGTTACTCCAATTCTCAACTATGATCTCAGCCTCAGGACCTTGGTGGGTTTTTCTTGTGAATGAATACTCTTCCCCACATCCACTATCTGACTATTTCAAACTACAATTATTCTTGTCTTCCAGCTTCATGAAAACATCAACCTTGTAAAAATGTTAATTGATATCATTTCCAGAAGTCCACAGTGCACACTTTTCCCATACATCCATGCAACCCTTGACATTGCTCACGGTTGTGGGTTAATTTCCACTCCAAAATTTAAATTATTAAAATCAGCTAATAATTCAGTTCAGTATTTAGAAGCTTATGGCTTATTGGAAATGCCTTGAACCTCAAAACCTTTGATCCAGTTGTAAATGTCATATACTTATATATCATTATAGGGTAGGTCACTGAATTTAGATAGTCCATACAAGTGTCCATTCCATATGGGGTGCATCTCACATATTCAACATAATTAGAACATGAGAAAATAATTAATGGGACTAGATTACTTGACCCCTTGAGCCTGATCTGCAATTTAACAAGGTCAGGGTTTAAAATGATGGTGGCCTTTACACCATATTCCTGTCTGCCCCTCATAAGCCTTAGCTCCTTTGTTGATTGAGCTTAATCAAACTCTGTACTGAATACAATAGTACCCCCCGTACCCTCGGCGGATAGGTTCCAAGACACATCATGGATGTCCGACACCGCTAATCGGATCAAACCCATTCATTTAAATGGGGAACTTACCTTCCCGGCAGCCCCCGGACCCTGGTTCTGGAATGTTCCCTGGAATGTTCGGGCCACGGTAAACTGTGGGTAATTGAAACCGTGGTAACAGGACCCTCGGATATGGGAGTCGCCCTGTATATTCAAATGCTCAGTTTCTACTGTACTTAATGGAAGAGAATTGCAAAGTCTAAAAGAAATAAATTCTCCTCATCCCAGATTTAAGTGTGAGATATATTCACATTTTAAACTATATCCTCTAGTTATAGATTCCACTAAAAGGGAAAACATCTGCTCAGCTATAAAGTATGATTTCATCCTATGGCTTTATTCTGCCACTGCATCTTATGGTCCATTTTAACAGTTCACATCTCATTCTTCTAAGTGCCAACATACCTAAGCTGCTCAACCTGTCCCCATATGACAATCTCTTTATTCTAGTCCTGTAAAAACTACTGCTAAAAGTAAAGAGTCAGAAACTTCCTTGCAAAAAATGGGGCTCTCACTCTATAAAGATGTTTGTTAACATAATGGTTTAGTAACTAACCGTATAATCCAGATTATTTGACTAATAGTCTGAGAAAATAAGTTTTAATTCTCCTGTTCAGTTTGGAAATGTCTATTCAGCTTGACAAAATTTGGAAAGTAACCATGAAGTTCTCAGATTATTGACACATCAATAATTCAATAAATACCTTGAAAAAAACTTGCCTTATTACTTTCACTGGCCTTTATATGACTTCAGTCCTGCACCAATGTGATTGGTTAATCTTACTTACCTTTTAGTTGTATCAAGCTACGACAAACAAACAACATTCTACAAAAATATGTTATGATTCTAGGCTTTAACCAAGGCCAATATCACCAAGTGGATTTCAGTTCTATGGATCAAGAGATTGTATATCTCTATTTGAAAATCCCATATGGAATTCCCTCCTTAAGGGCATTATGGGTCTATCTACAGCATATTGACTGCAGAAGTTCAAGGCAGCAACTCACCACCAATCCTCAAGGGCAACTAAAGATGGCAATAAATGATGGCCCAGCACTGACACCCATATCCCACAAGCACATAAAAAAGAACTCTCTTTTGGTATACCAGCCCACTGTTGGCCTATCAGGCTGGAGAGTCAGAGTCCCTGTCCATGCAAAATCTTTCTTACTCTTCAGGCATTACCCAGAGAGTAGTAGGGGCGTGGAATGCTGTGCCTGCAACAGTAGTAGACTCTTCGAGGAGAAAGTGAGGACTGCAGATGCTGGAGATCAGAGCTGAAAATGTGTTGCTGGAAAAGCGCAGCAGGTCAGGCAGCATCCAAGGAACAGGAGATTCTCCTGTTCCTTGGATGCTGCCTGACCTGCTGCACTTTTCCAGCAACACATTTTCAACAGTAGTAGACTCACCAACTTTAAGGGCATTTAAATGGTCATTAGATAGGCATATGGACAAGAATGGAATAGAGTAGGTTAGATAGGCTTCGGATTGTTTTCATAGGTCGGCGCAACATCAAGGGCTGAAGGGCCAGTACTGTAATGTTCTGTGTTCTATGTTCTATGTTCAGGCATTGCGTGCACTGTATAGACCTTACGCCTAGCAAGGTCTTATAGAAACCACTTAAGAGGTTCAGGATCTCTTAATATCCAGAGCTTCTGCTATCTTTTATAAAAATAACTAAAGCCAGAGCTAACATGTTTGTCCTCAGGAAGGTATATAAAGATCTCAAGCCAATATTTAAAAAATAACTGGGATCTGTCTGAGCCAACTTCCATCCCTCATCACGGCAAATACAGGTTATTAGTTACTTGCACGAGTTGTTCATGGCTAGTCTTGTCAATTTTATGCATTAAGCTACTGACTATTTAGTTACAAATTATAATGGATCATCTATAAGCAGTTTGGAAAGATGTGAGGAAAGAAAATGTATTCTGTAAGCACAGTTTATTTGTTCCTTTTATTGAATTCTATTAGCTTTCAGAAAATGTTCTGACCATAAAGCTGCGAATAAATTCTTAGATCCTCTATGTGATTGAAATATTGAAGCTGAGTTAAAATAATAGAAATAAGGAGAGGAGATCAAAGTGCCTTTAAAACAAACGTGTGATGTTTGTTTCAATTAGGCATAAATTTAAAGTTGAAATGATATCACGGAACAGAAGTTGGAAGGAGAAATTTCAGTACCATAAATTAAGTGGGAGATGGCAGCTAACTGAAATGAAGGGTGAGAGTTTTGTGGGTTGGAAAGCAGATGACTCACTGAGGACCACAGAAACATTATGGGAAAAATGTCCATTCAGTTCATCACGTCTGCACTAGCAGAGAAAGAAAGAAAGATTACCCACCCATTCTAATCCCACCTTCCATAGCCTTGCAGGGTATAGAATTCCAGATGCAGGTCCAAGGATTTTAAGTGAGTTGACAGTTTCTGTCTCCACCATCAAACCTCACAGTGAATTCTAAACACGCCCCAACTTCTTGACAAAGTTTTTCCTCACTTTGTCTAATCCTCCTACCCATTTCCTCCTAATTAACCTCCTCACTTACTCATAGTATCCTTTTTCTGTCCACTCTATCTAGATGCCTCATCATTTTATGCAATTAAGTTATTTTAAGTCAATAAGTTACCCCTTAGTTTCCTCTAAGGAAAACAACCCTAGTCTATTCAATCTTTTCTCATAGCTGCAATTTTCAAGCCCTGTCAATATTCCTGCAAATCTTCTCAGTATTTTTTTCTCAAGCAAGTCTGTTTCTTATGGTGAACAGATCTATCCACAAATGAAGGGTGAGAGTTTTGTGGGTTGGAAAGCAGATGACTCACTGAGGACCACAGAAACATTATGGGAAAAATGTCCATTCAGTTCATCACGTCTGCACTAGCAGAGAAAGAAAGAAAGATTACCCACCCTCAGGCGACTGACTGTGTGGAGTTTGCACGTTCTCCCCGTGTCTGCGTGGGTTTCCTTCGGGTGCTCCGATTTCCTCCCACAGTCCAAAGATGTGCAGGGTCAGGTGAATTGGCCATACTAAATTGCCCGTAGTGTTAGGTAAGGGGTAAATGTAGGGGTATGGGTTGTTTCGCTTCGGCGGATCGGTGTGGACTTGTTGGGCCGAAGGGCCTGTTTCCACACTGTAATCTAATCTAATCTAATCTAATCTAATTTAATCTAATCTAATCTAAAAACTCTAACAGCAGCTTTAGTAGTGTCCCGTGTAGTTCCAGCATTACTTCACTTCTCTTGTATTCAGTACCTCGTGCAATGAAAGAAAATAATCTATATGCTTTTTTAAAATCTTTCTTTACCTGTCTTGCCATCTTCAAAGATCTGTGGACATGCATTCCAAACTTTTTAACTTCTCCTAAATATTTTTCCCTTTATTGTGTATTCCTTAACTCTATTTGACTCACCCACTCCAACACATTACATCAGATATCTTGAGACTGAAATTCATTTCCCTGTTTTCCATTCACTCAACTAAACAAGTATTATAATTGCAGAGATGATATTTTACCCTCTTCATTATCAACTTCTTACCTTTATTTGCTGCACACTTTTCACCTACATGTATCTATTCCTTTTAACACGGCAAGATATTGAGCTGCGCACATTTCAAATTTTGCTTCTTCAGTCTGTTAGTCACTCAGGAATTATCTATCTTCTGTTCACTCTCAATTTGTGCCATCAGAATCAGTCCTCAGGTTCTCTTCTCCTTGCCAATCCAGTTTAAACCCTGCCCAACAGCAGTAGCAAAATCCCTGTCAGGATATTTCTTCCTGACCTGTTCAAGTGGAGGCCGAAAGTCTTGTACAGGTCCCATCTTCCTCATAAATAGCCCCAATACTTCAGAAATGTGGTCCTGTCTCTTCAGCACCAGCTTTGCAGTCACCTTTTGATTACCCAATTCTTCTATTTCTATGCTTGTATGCATATGGGACTGAGAATAATCTTAAGAATATTGCTTCAGAAGTCCTACTTTTAGGCTCCTTCCTAGATCTCTAAAATCTATTTTCCATAATATTTGTTTTACAAATTCTATAAATCAGCTTATCATTCTATCTCCTACCAATTCATTGGAACAACATAGACCATGACCTCTGGCTATTCACCCTCCCTGCAGCTTCTCTCTGAAATTCTTGACCTTGGCATCAGGGAGTTATGACAATGGTCATAGAAATGCTTCCTCTTGAGCAACAGGAGACAGAGAGTAGTAGTTGAAGGGAGTTTCTCAAAATGGAGAAAGGTGACCAGTGGTGTTCCGCAGAGGTCAGTGTTGGGGCCACTGTTATTTACAATATGCATAAATGATCTGGAAGAGGGCACTGTTGGTATGATCAACACGTTTGCAGATGACATGAAGATTAGTGGAGTAGCAGAAAGCATAAGGGACTGTCAGAGAATACAGGAGGATATAGATAGACTGGGGAGTTGGGCAGAGAAGTGGCAGATGGATTTCAATCCAGACAAATGTTAGGTGATGCATTTAGGCAAGACTAATTCTAGAGCAAATGATACAATGAATGGAAGAACCTTGGAAAAGTTGATGGGCAGAGTGATCTGGGAGTGCAGGTCCATTGTACCCTGAAGGTTGCTGCACAGGTGGATAGAGTGGTCAAGAAGGCACATAGTATGCTTGCCTTCATTGGATGGGGTATTGAGTATAAGAGCTGGCAAGTTATGTTAAAATTGTACAAGACATTGGTTCAGCCTCATTTAGAATACTGTGTACAGTTCTGGTTGCCACATTACCAAAAGGATGTGGATGGTTTGGAGAGGGTGCAGAAAAGGTTTACAAGGATGTTGCCTGGTATGGAAGGTACTAGCTATGAAGAGAGGTTGAGTAGATGAGGTTTATTTTCATTAGAAAAAAGGAGATTGAGGGGGGACCTGACTGAGGTTTACAAAATCATGAAGGATATAGACAGGGTGGATATAGCCAAGCTTTTTCCCAGGGTGAAGGATTCAATAACGAGAAGTCACGCTTTCGAGGTGAGAAGTGGAAAATTTAAGGGGGATACACGTGGTAAGTACTTCACGCAGAGGGTGGTGGGCATCTGGAATGTGTTGCCAGCAGAGGTGGTAGAGACAGGGATGGTAGATTCATTTAAGCTGTGTCTGGACAGATGCATGAGTAGGTGGGGAGCAGAGGGATACAGATGTTTAGGAATCGACCGACAGGTTTAGAGAGTACATTTTGTTTGGCTTAGGCTTGGAGGGCCAAAGGGACTGTTCCTGGGCTGTAAACCTTCTTTGTTCTTTACTCTACCCTGTCACAACTGCTCTTTCTTCCTTTTTGTCCACTCCTATGCAGCTGAGCCACTTATGGTGCAATATATGTGGCTGAATCTGACTCCTCTGAGGAACCAATACCTCAACATGGCAGATTGTTACACTAGTTGCCTTATTCTCTTGGATGGTCTGGCAGTTACCCATTCTGTTTCTGCCTGCATCCACCTAACCTGTATGGGACCACCTTTTGAATGCGCTATCGACATAATTCTCAGTCTTGTGAATGCATTAAAGTGTCTCTAAGAAGGAGAATTGTTGATATAGTGAGTAGAAGGATTCTTTCACAAGCAAGTAGAATGTACATTAATCTTAGTAAAGTAACAAAGCAGCTAAGAGTCATAAATTAAAATGGATGAATATTAAAGATACAAGTATAATTTATTGTGGAGTTATTGGTGAAACAAATTCCACTGACTTAAGGAAGGCATATTTAAGTGTAGAACATTGAGAGAATGGATTTTACAGAAAATTACAGAAAGTACCTTGGGAGTCTCAAGCACTGAGGATGTCACCTAGACAGAGGACGAAACGTCTGCAACACAAATTCCCAACCTCGGCGAACAGAACCACGACAACGAGCACCCGAGCTACAAATCTTCTCACAAACTTTGAATTTTTCACCTTCACATAAACTAGAATTCAAGAAATACATAAAATGTTTTATCATGGCACCACTTAATTAAGTCTGTTAAGTGGTGATTTAAGTCCATGGAGAGATGATGTAAAGCCATGTTTCAACTTTGTATCACTTTTCAATTCAGAGAAATAGATTTGAATATATGCAATAATATAAGGCAGATTATATCAAGTTAACAACCAAATTTACATCTCACTCAATGGAATTAAAAATCAGAAGAGGTGTAAAATAGACTGCTGTCATTATGTTACTTGCTACACTACAAAAAGCCAAGATTTACGTCAATCTACTTTCATTTTTCTCAGTGAGTGTCTTATCTCAATTTACATCAGTGTGTGATTGAATGTGGTTCTGAAAGTTAGCATCAAATTGTAAAAGATGCTGCAAAAGGCTACACCCATGGATGTAATTTATCAAATATTATACTCAGAGTCATAACATAAAAACTGGCTGAAAAGAGCAACAAAAACAGTAAAGGAGAAAGTTGGTTTTATTTCAATTTAGCGAATGGTTTCAAAACCCTGGAATAAGAATAAACAGTGTTTTTTTTAGATCACCTCAAAACAAGAGAAGCAAAGAGAATGATTAAATCCAATATGCCTTCTCTTGGATATAAGATTCTTAGGGGTCTTGAAAGGGTAGTGGTGAATAAGTTGCTTCCTTCTGTGAGAAAGTGTCGGACCAGAGAGTATACTCTCAGAATAAGGGATCACACGTTTAAAACAGTGTTGAGGAGGAATTTCTTCTCTCTGAGACTAGTGAATCCCTAGAATTCAGCAAGAGGCTTTGAAGGCTGGGTCATGTTCAAGGCTGAGCTAGACAGATTTTCAATCAATAAGGGAATCAAGGGTTAATGGGGAGGAAGCCAGCTCAATGGAATTGAAGATTATTAGATGAGCCATGGTTATATTGAATGGCGGAGCTAATTCAATGGATTGAATGGCTTAGATCTGCCCTTTCATCTTAGAAAATGTTCTTGATATTGATAGGTAAATACATTAATTGACATGGCATAGCCATATGATAATCACGTGCTAATTTTAAATTGATCAATACCTCTATTGAAGAAATACACCAAGAAATGCCAAAAAGAACACAAACCATTCAACCACTAATATGGGAAACAATATTCTCTGGAAAATGCTCTCAGCGCAAGTTTTCAGAGGGAATTATTATAACTTCAATTTCAATACTTCTTCCTGTTATATGAGCTTGTTTCACAAAACAATAACCTTTGGTTCAAAATATTTGTGGTTGTGATTGCTCAGGAGAGAATTATAATTTTAACCAGTAAAAGTTAAATACAGATAAGCAGTAGTTTAGATAGGTTATTGTAGATAATATTCTATTGGCAATAAAATATATGTATTAAACACAAAATTTAACTCCAGACATTGCTCCAGGCAAATAAGCTTGTGTGTTGGGGGTGGAGAGGAGATAGAGGGTGAGGGTTCAAATAATTCACATTCAGACCTAGCTAGAACTTTATCCAAATGCAGTCTAGTCTTTTTGAATTAAAGGAGAGGTGAGAGAGGTTAGCCATAATTGCCTGTACATGACAAACAACTGTCTGGAGCTTTTAGACAACATTGTCATCTGTCAAAACTTCTTTGGATGCAAAACACAAAATTATTTGTTATGTCACAATCTCAGTCTACAGTAAGCCACCTCACAAGAAAAGCAGTTGTAAGTTTATGAAGACAACTGTGTTAGATAAAGCATTTATTTTTAATTTAAAGGTGGCTGTGAACAAAGTTCCCTCAGAACTATGTTTGCAACAGTTTAATGTGTTAAAATTCTTTGGCAAGGAAAACCATACTCTTGAGTTATTTACTGAGTAGATAAGTACAGCTCAAGCAGGGTGTGAACATTTAGAGAATTTCAAGAGTTTATTTAAGGTAGACAATAGAGTTCTTGTACTAACATGCATCCCAAATTTAAAAGAGGCACCACTTTGCAGATTTGCTGCTAGAAAGGGCCATGACTTTGGAATCGAATGTTTTGAAATAGTTATGTTAATATCCTATGTATGATATCAAAGGTGAGAGCACAAATGTTTGATTGATATGTATCTGTGTGAGAGCTGAAATATCTTTTTATTAAATTGTTCTTGAGTTATTTATTGGTAGCAAGTATTAATATCCTGGGACAAGATTAAGGAAACGCATGATATGGTTAAGAATTGGCATGATCCTAACACGTGCTCTCATGATTTTGACGAATTAGTTTCAAACATTGAAATTGATGCAAGGTTCCACCCAGAACATTACTACATGCAGATTACCACTCAAAAATACATATTCTATTCAGAAAAGTTGAAACATCCGAATTCCATTAGCAGCTACATTTTCCTCCCTGTCAACTCAAAGAGATGATGGGGGTGGAGGGGGTGGGGCAATGTGTTAGTAGATTGTTGTTATGTAGAGTCCTCCAAAATTCAGAAGATTTCAGAAAATTTAGGAGAATGGAAATTTGACTGGGAAATTGCCAATTATCTATCTAGTACAAGATTAGAGAGAAATGACACTGGTTATCCCCTTTGCTATGTAACAAATGCTTTTCAACTAATGCTGCAGAAGTTGGAAATCGTATATAGGCTATTAAAGGAACTGGACACATTTATCATTGCTGGTTTGCCAGTGAACAAATGTACATCTACTGCTATAAAAAATACAGTACTTTTCCCCCTATTGGTAGTTTCCCCTAAACTGGAAATTTGTTGCTGTCAATATTAGATTGTTGGGCATTGAGCGATATATCTATTCTGTTATCAGACTTCTAGTTAGTCAGTCAGGTACTTAATTGTAATTTGTTTTGAAATAGCAATTGTACTAATTGTGCTTTTAAAAGCTAGCAGTAATTTTGCTACACTGTTAATTAAGTCAGTGCTATCTCTTAAATGATTTTAAACTTACTCAAAGAAATCTGCATTTCTAATATGTGATCCAGCATTAATAATTAGATTAGATCACTTACAGTGTGGAAACAGGCCCTTCAGCCCAACAAGTCCACTCAGACCCTCTGAAGAACAACCCACCAGACCCATTCCCCTACATTTTACTCCTTCACCTAACACAACGGGCCATTGAGCATGGCCAATTCACCTAACCTGCACATTTTTGGACTGTGGGAGGAAACCTGAGCACCCGGAGGAGCCCACGCAGACACGGGGAGAATGTGCAAACTCCACACAGACAGTTGCCTGAGGTGGGAATTGAACCCAGGTCTCTGGCGCTGTGAGGCAGCAGTGATAGCCACTGTGCCGTCCCCAATAGTCATTTGTTTAGTTTCCTGCCAATGTAGTTCTTGTATAAGATGTAAGCATATTTAGATTGACTTTTCTGTCATTTCCACCCAGTTCATGAAATTAAGAAAGAGTAAGTTCCAAGGGTTAACAGAACAGATCATCCTTATATCCCAATGCTGTGGCTGAATCCTCCTCTTACACTATCAGTTTACCCTACCAGCCCATCCTTTTCCTTGCTTCAATATTAAAATTGGGAATACTAAGTTCTCAGTCTTAAACATCATATCATTCGCCTTCATAAACATGTATTTACAGTAATGCACATGAATCATAAATAGGCAGTGCATAGATAATTCCAGTAAAAATGTGCACACTTCAGAAGAATGATATCAATTCCTGTTTACTGCAAATGGTTAACAGATACAGGAAGAGACTTGACCACCCCTTTCTTCTCAATAATTGAAGGATAATTTGTATGATTAATGTGGTTGAAGATCCTTTCGTAGTCAACGAGCACCATACTTGCAATTTTACTGTTTCAGTTGCATAATCACGCGTGAGTCATGACGGCCTGTATACATGATGGACTTCTAAGAGAATCAGATTGATTTGAGTTAGTGCTATACTTGATCTGTTCAAATTTCCTCCCAACTATAAATCTTTTATGCACTTTTATAGGTTCTGGATTAAATAAATCTTAGCTCATTTACTGAATGTAACATGACACAAACTTTTAATAACAGCATATCACCCTAGTAACTCACTACCAGAAGTTATTCCTCAATCTCTAACAATTTAATAAAATTGTTATTCAGAACAAATATTGAGAAAATAGTCCATCTTACTGACGGTTATATTATTGCATGATATTTTGCACCTGACTTTTTTGTTTACTGGATTTATAAATCCCATTTAAAGGCTCACATTTCAATGTGACATTTCCCACAGGGGCGGTCAGGCAATATATCTTCTGCTGCAAGCAGCAAATGTAATTTGTGGTTGTTGTATGCACAAGAACAGAGTGAATATTTCCCAATACCTGACCTAGTACTGATTAAAAACAACCAGCTACACAAAGACAAATCTACTTTAAACAACGTTCTACCCTGTTTATAAAATGCAAGGTTTGAGCAACTTCTGTTGCAGATCGAAGAACTGAAAACAAGTTTTTTCTTGCAATGCAGACTTAATAATACAATGCCAATACATGGAGGTGAGGATCATTACTGTTTGGTTACTGTGTATACCCACAGTACAATAAGCTGACACAATCTGCTCTATCTAGAATCATTCTTTGTGGGGAATCAAATAACACAAGGCTACAAGATAGTGCTTCTGGTCCAGTTGTTTGTTCCCACATGAGTCCATGTCTGTGATGAGGAAGTGTCACAGCAGAAAGAGAAAAGGAGTGGTAGCGATCACGAAATGAATCTCAGTAAAAAATCACTTCTGAACCACTAGGTTCTTACATTCTAGCAATCAGTTGATTAGCAATGGCATTCATTGTAATGCAAGTAAAGAGAGTTCTGCACTGGACTTGCAGTTGCCGAGTTCTCTACTGACACAACAGGTCATTCCTCAAGACAGACACTGGCAGATTCTAACTGCATACCTCACAGCCTCCTTGTAATGTGAAAATACATATGGCTAAGAAGGAGAAGCTATACATCAAACACTTCAATTAAGGGGCAAAAAAGCACCGAGCGGACGACTGTTAGGTGAAAATGTGGTTTGACTGGTACTCTGATCTATAGAAATACACTGGCTGTATTAGCAGTATTTTTCTTGCGTTTAAGCACGTGAAGTAATAAATAAGCTTATTGCATGATCTAACTGCATCAGACTGTAGTTAGACACACGCCCATAATATAAGGAACCAGTGCCCAAAGCACATATAGTTATGAAAGACTGATGACTACAGACTGAATACTCCTGACTAATTGGTAACAGTTGAGAGGTAGAGGCAACATAATAGGTTGGATCTTTGGGAAGAGAGCCTAATAGCTCCCTGCCACTGTGAGATATTGCCAGTGGTATGAAACTACAAGTGATCAGTTCGAGTCATACAGCATGGAAACAGACCCTTTAACACAACATGTCCAGCTGACCAGGTTTCCTAAACTAAACTAGTCCCATTTGTCTGCCTCTAGATTTGGACTCCATTACTCTAGGGAAAAGACCTTGGCTGTTCACCTATGTGCCTCTCATGATTTTATAAATCTCTATAAGGTCACCCCTAAGCCTCCTATGCTCCAAGGAAAAAAGTCCCAGCCTATCCAGCCTTTCTTTATAACTCAAATTTTCCAGTCTTAGTAACATTTTTATAAATCTTTTTTGTGTCCTTTCCAGTTTAGTAACAACTGTCTTATAGCAGGATGCCCACAATTGTACACATTACTCCAAATGTGACTCTACCAATGTCTTGTACAGTCATTGTTCCAACTCCTGGATTTAAATTTTTTGACTGTTGCGACAAGCATGCCAAATGCTTTGGTCACCATCCTGTCTACCTGAGACGCCAGTTTCAAAGGATTATGTACTTACTTCCCTCAGAATCTCCATTCAACAACATTCCCCAGGGCCTGACCATTAACTGTATAAGTCCTGCCCTTGTTTATATTAACAAAACTGGGCCAGTGCGGCAAGATGGAGTTTAATACAGATAAATGCAAAGTGTTGTACTTTGGTAAGACATAGGTTTTAGGTGAGAGGGGAAAATTTTAAAAGAGACCTGAGGGGTAAATTTTTCACATAGAAAATGATTCACAGGGAATGAACTGCCAGAAGAAGTGGTCAAGGTGAGTACAATTATAACATTTAAAAGATATTTGGACAAGTGCATGGATATTATGTTTAAAGGGATTTAAGCCAAATGCAAGCAGATGTGACTAGTTCAGCACAGGAAACTGGCATGGATAATTTGGGCCAAAGGGTCTGTTTCCATGCTGTATGACTCCATTACTCTATGACAAAATACAACACCTTGCATGTATTAAGCCACCCAAGTACTGTGGAGACTGGCAGTTAAACTTGGAGGCAGGTGCTGTGGGGAACATTCTCTTTGATGGGTACTCCATAGCTAATACAATGGGCCCCTCCTGTAGTAATGGCTGTTCTTAACTGCACTGGAATCTCCATTGCTCTGCTATTTCCTCATGCAATTACTAGGGTTTAACTGCTTCACTCCATCTTTCCCCAAACAAACCTGTGTCTGTTCTCCCTGGCTTCTCCCAGCTCTTGTATCCTCAGCAATGCTCAAACCTACTTGAGAGGCTGCTGGGATCTCTGAGTTATGGGCATTCTAATTACATAATGGCCTTCATTGAATAGCAATAAAACATAGAACAATACAGCACAGTACAGGCCCTTCGGCCCATGATGCTGTGCCGAGCATTTATCTTAATCTAAGATCAACTTAACCTGCACACCCCTCAATTTACTGCCAAGCTTGTTTACCAGTTGCTTAAATGTCCCTAATGTCTCTGACTCTACTGCCATTGCTGGCAGTGCATTCCAAGCACCCATCACATTCTGTGTGAAGAACCGACCTCTGACATTTCCCCAATACCTTCCTCCAATCACCCTAAAATTATGACCCCGCATGAGAGCCATTTCTGCCCCGGGGAAACGTCTCTGGCTATCTACACTATCTATGCCTCTCATCACTGTGTACACATCCATCAAGTCACCTCTCGTCTTCTCTCCAATGTGAAAAGCCCAAGCTCATTGAACCTCTCTTCATATGACAAGCCCTCTAATTCAGGCAGCAACCTGGTAAATCTCCTCTGCACCCTCTCTAAAGTATCCTTCCTATAATGAGGCAATCAGAACTGGACACAATATTCCAAGTGTGGTCTAACCAAGGTTTTATAGAGCTGCAGCAAAACCTCATGGCTCTTAAACTCAATCCCTGTGTTAATGGATGCCAAAACATCATATGCCTTCTTAGCAACCCAGTCAACTTGGGTGGCAACTTTTAGGGATCTATGTACGTGGACCTCAAGATCCCTCTGTTCCTCCACACTGCCAAGAATTCGGTTTTTAACCCTCTATTCAGCATTCAAATTTGACCTTCCAAAATGAATCACTTCACATTTATCCAGGTTGAACTCCATCTGCCACTTCTCAGCCCAGCTCTGCATCCTGTCAATATTTTGTTGGCGCCTGCAAAACAATCTACAACACCACTGAATTGTGTATCATCGGCAAACTTACTAACCCACCCTTCAACTTCATCTAAGTAATTTATAAAAACTACAAAGAGCAGAGGCCCAAGAACAGATGCCTGCAGGACACCACTGGTCACCTACCTCCAGACAGAATAGTTTCCATCCACTACCACTCGCTAACTTCATTTGGCAAGATAATTCTGTATCCAGAAAGCCATATTTCCCTGTATCCTATACTTTCTAACTTTCTGAATTAGCTTACTGTGGGGAACCTTATCAAATGCCTTACTGAAATCCATATAAACCATATCCACTTCATCAACTTGCCTCCTCACATCCTCAAAGAACTCAATAAGACTGTGAGGCATGACCTGCCAATCACAAAGCCATGCTAACTATCTTTAATCAAACTATGCTTTTTTTCAAATAGTCATAAATCCTATCTCTCAGAATCTTTTTCAGTACTTTGCTGACCACAGATGTAAGACTGACTGGTCTGCAATTCCCAGGGATTTCCTATTCCTTTTCTTGAACAGAAGAACAACATTCACCTCCCTGCAATCATCCAGTACTACTCCCATGGAGAGTGAGGATGCAAAGATCATTGCAGCAATCTCATTCCTCACTTCCCGTAGTAACCTTGGATATATCTGGTCTGGCCCTGGATACTTATCAATCTTGATGCTTCCCAGAATTTCCTGCACATCCACTTCCTTAATATCAACCTCTTCAAGCCTATTCACCTGCTCCACAGTGTTATCACTATTAACAAGGTCCCTCTCTCTGAAGCAAAAAACCAATTGAGGGCCTCCCCTACCTCTTCAGACTCCAGGCACAAGTTCCCTTCAATATCCCTGATTGGCCCGACCCTCTGTCTGATCATTCTCTTATTCCTCATGTAAGTGTAGAATGCCTTTGGGTTTTCCTTAAGCCTTCCCGCCAAGGCTTTTTCGTGCCACCTCCTAGCTCTCCTCAGTCCATTTTTGAGTTCTTTTCAAGCATAAGGTGAGAGAAGGTGAGTCATGGCTCCAGAAGCAAAGGTAGCAATAAATACTTTCCCATATTGTCCTTCCGCAAGTTCAGAACGCCCCAACCCCCCCACCCCCTGGTTCTCACCTTCCACCCCACTGACATCCGCATAAATCGCATAATCCGCTGACATTTCCGCCACTTACAAACAGACCCCATCACCAGGCATATATTTCCCTCCCCATCTCTCAGCCTCGTATAATACCTCCCTATTTCTCCCTTTTTTGTAGTTTTGACAAAGGGTCAGTTAGACTCGAAATGTCAGCTCTTTTCTCTCCTTACAGATGCTGCCGGACCTGCTGAGATTTTCCAGCATTTTATCTTCTGGTATTTTCAGTCTGGATTTGTCAGAATCTGTGCTGTTGATGATTCAAACAGCTTTACCATTGTTAGGCATCTTTCTGTTCATTTCTTCCAAGCATAAATACTGACTAGTTTTTCATCTGTAAGAAGGACCAGGCACAAGTGATGGAATCTTCCCAGGCCCTGAACAACGTAGGCTATGGTGAGAAATTTGGGAAAATCAGGTGAGATATTCAGTGAGGCCTTTCTAGTTGTTGAAACCAAAAAGCCTCATTCTACAACTCAGTGTTATATGTTGAGATGAGATTTTCACTACTGATAGTGAGAAGACTATTAACATGGATTATCAATCATTATCACCCTCATTATTATTTAATCTTTTCTAATACACAGTCTCCCATTTTCTCACTCACTGGATAGAAACTAGACACTGCAAATTCCTGGCATGAAAGTTAGAATGCTATCTGGCAAATCCAGCTTGCACACTACTCACCAGTATTTGAAGGCATCCTCCATGGGTAGTGACAGTAAGTGCCCCACATCCATGAACATTGGCAGTCAACATCTATGATCTACTTACAGTATGATTCTGAACTTCAAAGCTGCTCATTGGAGCACAGCTACACCTCTCATTGTAAGGCTGTGATGTGTGCACTTGGACAGGCAAATACCTAAGTTTTTAATGAGGCTGTTTCTCTGGATTGCTTACTCACTCCCTTAACACTTACTCACTCTGTTCACTTTGAGACATCTAGATGCTCACAGTATCCCTGCCTTGTCCTGTCTTGCCTTGCTGTTTGGCACTTTGCTCCCTCAGCCAGACCTTCTAGCTTGCCATGTCGTTCAACACAACCACAAAGCCGGTCAAAGCAGTGGACTTGCAGCTCTACGGCACGATGCTACATCAGAGTTATACTTGTGACTTATGCCAGCTGCATACGCATCAAAGATAGTGCATGTGCTTTAAAACAACCACATATCAACGTCAGTGGTCCAAAGCCAAGCTCAAGGAGATACCAGTAAGTAGGCATTTCCAGCGCAATACTTTGAGAGCAGTCTCCGATATTTGTCCAGGGACTTAGGCATGGTCAATCAGTTGCTCAAGGTGATTAGCATCTGAGGGTCTGAACTTCTGCAGTCTAAGGAATAGGCCATAAGCTACCCTCTGGAACCAGTGCAACTGGCCTGTGGAGTCACAGGAATGCAGTCGGACAGTTGCACTGATATCAGTCAGGAATCTGGTCACTCATCATTTGGGACTGATTGGCTATGTCATCCATGATATGGGTCATAGTGAAGCATGGGGATCTGGCCATTGAAAGTCAAGCAGCTTATCAGAGGCTGCTGTTACAGGAAGGAAATTGGGGAACTTAATTGTGGGAATTGGAGTCTAAATGCAGATGGAATTATAATATTGGGGGGGGGGGGAGATCTCAATATATAATTGGGTAATCAATAGAGCATGAAATGGAAAGGATCATTGACAGTCAGCAACCCTTTGGGTTCTTTGGAGGGAGGAAGTGAGAGACTAGATTGATAGACTAGAATATAAAGGGGTTGATGAAGGTTTAGATAGATGGATTTGATGGAATTTGAGGAAATTGAAAGCCTGTGTCTTGATGGGAAGGGCTACGAAGAAGGGAATGTTTACATCTGGGGGGGTCACCAATAGAGGCTGAATCTGACTGCTGCAGAGTGGCCACTGTTTCCTTCCATTCTGCTGTAAATAACAAATGCACAATGGAAATGAAAATGTGTGACCACAGCCAGTATACTTAAAGTAGGTATGTCCTTCACGCTGCACCACAACCCATAACATGGATGACACAGCCAATCAGTCCCAAATGATGAGTGACCAGATTCCTGAATGATATACCACATCAGCAGCATTATTCTAATCAAGTCTTTCTATTACATTTTTAAAAACTCCAGCAAGTTATTTAAACATGAAATCTAAAACAAGTTTGATATTAGTTTTGTGAACTTATAGTGACAGAGATTCCTCCTCCGTCAGTATGACCTGGGCACCATGCTCCTCTGTTGGAAAGGCAAATATAAAGTATTCATTCTACGTCTCAACCATTGCACCCCCTTCCATGTGTAAATCCCCTTCTTGGTCTCTGATCAGCATTAATCCCCTTTAACCACTATTGTACTATTTATGGCTTTATAGAATCTCTGGGAATGCCCTTTATGTTAGTTGCTGTTCTTTTTTCATAATTCCTCTTTGCTTCTCTTATTTGTTTTATCACCTCCCCTCTTCACCTTTAATATTCATGTGGATTCTCAATTGTATTCTGTCATTCTAGCCAAATTGACTCTGTCCTAGTGACCTCTGAGACACCCTGTTTCTCCAGTAGTGCAATGCCCTCCTTAACCAGTACTGCCAGCCCTCCTGTTTTCCTTCCTTTTCTATCTTTCCTGAATAACTTATACTCAGGAACATTTAACATCCTATTTTACCTTTCTTTGAACCAGGTCTCTGTCCTCATCTGAATAGCATGTTTCCATCTGGCAATCTGCATCTGTAACTCCCTGATTTTATTTACTATACTCTGCATTTACACACAATCATGCTAACAAACTACATTCCAGTGTGGTGGAGTGTGCTTGCCCTACCTTGGAGTTTGTTGGCATTGGAAATTTGATTGGGTGACACTGATTGAGATGTATCCAGATGCTCCAAACATACTAAGTATAGGCTGCCCAGAGAGAGGTGCACTCTCCTTGGCTTGAACTCCCACTACAGTGGCTAGCAGTGTGAAGGTAGAATGGCCAGCCTCCTCTGGAACTTCATGAGTAGACACTTCTGGGGGACCTGAATGTGGTTCCTCTTCTGTTTGCTTGCCTGTTGGCACTATCGAATCTCTTTGTGAGGAAGGACCTCCTGGGGTCAGCTCAAGGTTCTGTGTGGCAAAAGTGAGTACTGCAGATGGTGGAGATCAGAGTCAAGATCAGAGTGGCACTGGAAAAGAAGAGCAGGTCAGGTAGCATCTAAGGAGCAGGAAAATTGATGTTACGGGCATCAGGAATGAGGCTGGGAGCCTCAGGCATGGAGAGATAAATGGGAGGGATGTGGGGTCTGGGGGGAAGGTAGCTGAGAGTGCAATAAGTGGTGTAAGCAGTGAAGGCGATAGGTCGGAGAGGAGGGTGGAGTGGATAGGTGGGAAGGAAGATTGACAGATAGCACAGGTCATGAGGACGGTTGTGAGTTGGAAGATTGGAACTGGGGTAAGATGGGGGGAGCGTATATGAGGAAACTGGTGAAATCCACATTGATGTTCTACACTGGGGAGACTAGTTTCCTACTCACAGAGCATTTCAGAGAACATCTCCCGGACACCCACAACAATCAACCCCACCATCCTGTAGCCTAACATTTCAACTCCTCCTCCCATTCTGCCGAGGACATGCAGGTCCTGGGCCTTATTCTTGATGAAGGGTTTTTGCCCGAAATGTTGATTTTCCTGCTCCTTGGATGCTGCCTGACCTGATGTGCTTTTCCAGCATCACTCTAATCTTGACTCAAGGTTCTGTGTCCCCATGCTACCTTGCTGATAGTGCTGAGCACCGATGGCTAGAGCAACAGAGTCTTATACATATGCCCAGCAAACTCAGACCTTGGACCACACTCTCCATGGTATCTCCCAACCTAGAGGCAGCCAGATACTCACATGCTTAGGAATCAGGGTCCAAATGATGCTGCTGCTCCTGCAGCCATTTTGTCAAGTTACCCAGTCCCCTAACAAACCTGCCCATTGCTCCTCTGGATGCTTCTTCAGTTATCCCAACTTGCCATAAACATGGGATCCTTTCCATCCCAGCACTGAGCAAGGTGCCTGGTCTGTGGCAGTCCTCCAGAGGAGCTGTTCTGTTCTTTGGCCAGATGTAGAGGCGTGGTTGTGAAGTGTTCACCTGCTGATGCTACTGGCTCTAATCTAAGTATGCCCACCAGTCCCTTCCCTTCACTAAGAGTTCCACAACCTACAATCTACAGTCACGACTCAGAGGAGTAGCACACTGGAAATCAAGCCGCACTATATTCAGAATTTCCAAAAAATGCAAAAAAGGCTTAGTTCAATTATCCAAACTCATACAAAACAACACGTTTCATTATATCTCGATACATGTGACAATAATAAATCAAACCAAATCAAGTCTTTCGTTTAACTTACTGACGAGTTCCAGTTAAAAGAAAGAAATTCACCAAGTTTTGGTAATTAACACAAAAATAACTGTTTGCTATGAACAAATTGTCTTTAAAGAATGGCAGTCAGAAAAATGAATTGATAATATGTAATTCCATAATTTTAAACTCTAACTGTTCTTTAATCCTTCCACCACATATACAGATAGACGCACAAAGGCAGACATGACATGGATATTAAGGTTTGAAAAGTATGGCGCTGGAAAAACACAGCAGGTCAGACAGCATTGGAGGAGCAGGAGAGTCAACGCTTCAGGTGTAAGCCCTTCATCAGGTATTCTCAACATTCCTGACAAAGGGCTTATGCCTGAAACATCAACTGTCCTGTTCCTTGGATGCTGCCCTGACCTGCTGTACTTTTCCAACACAACACTTTTCCAATCTGATCTCCAGCATCTGCAGTCCTCACTTTCTCCTTGGATATTAAGGGTGTTAATGGGAGAGAAAATATCAGAGAAACACTGTTTGACAGCAACAGTCTGGACCACAGGAGCTGATGAGTTATTTATCTTGATGTCTTCCATTTTGTGATTTCTTTTCCATTCTTACCGTATTATTCCATCTTTCTCACCATTACATGCAAAGCCAGAGAAAGAACCATTCTGCCCAGTGTGAAGTTGAGAGTTACCTGGTGGACCCTAAAGAAACTGGAGTTGAGGGCTAACGTCTCCCGAGGACCCTCACACTCCCCTATTGGAGACTCCATCTTAATAGCTTGCCTTGCTGGTGACCAAGCCTCAATGTTTGCATTTGTGTATGAAACAGTAGAAATAATACTTTTGCATTATTTGCTTCTCAATAAAATTCAAAGGTGTGCTGCTTTGTTCATTACCTCAAGCATGAATGAATATACTGCCCAGTCTGTCACATTGAATATGACCCTTCTATTATTTATTATGCGGGTTAAAAATGTCAGACTAATAAAAAAATGGCATGGGATTGTAGCCCATCCTTCAGCAAAAAATGCATTCTATAACAAGTCAATGTTTAAAGTTCAAATGACAGTATTGCAGAAAGACTGACATTTGCAATGATCAATTGGCAAAGGTTGACCAAGTTTCACTTCCACACTTTCCATGGAGAATGTAGAATAGTAGAATAGATGATGGAAAATGAGTTACATCAATAATTTGAATGAGGGAGTCAAATGCAATATTTGCAAATTTGCTGATGACATAAAACTAGGTTGGATTGAGAGTGGTAAGGAAAAGGTAAAAAGAGGCTTCCAGGTGACTTAGACAAGGTGAGTGTACTGGCAAATAAATGGCTGATGAAGTATACCGTGGATAAGAGTAAAGTTGCCCCCTTTAGTTGGAAGAACAAGATTGTAGAATTTTAGTTAAATGATGATAAGTGTTGATATACAAAGGGATATGGGTGTCATTGTTCACTGGTATCTGAGAAACAAGCAATCAGGAGGCAAATGGTATGTTGGCCTTCATTGCAAGAGGAAGTCTTACTGCAGCTGTGGAGGGAGTTGCTGGGAGCATTCCTGAAGTATGTGTGTAATTTGAGCATTGTTACTTAAAAAAATACTACCACAGAGGGCATGGAGCAGAGGTTCACCAGAGTGATTCCTGGGATGGCAGGCTTGTTGAATGTGAAGAGGAGAGGGTTGACTGGGTCTGTATTCAGTACAGTTAGAAGAACAAGGGATAATCTCATCAAAACAGACAATACTCAGAGAGAGCTGGACCAATTGTGCCGGGATTATGTTTCCCCTGTCTGGGGGCATCTACATCAAATTATGGCTATTTTGGGCTGAGATTAGGAAAACGCTCTTCATTCAAGTATAGCCCAAGTATGCCCTGTACATAAAAAGCAGGACAAATTCAACCCGGCCAATTACTGCCCCATTAGTCTACTTTCCATCATCAATAAAGTGATGGAATGTGTCATCAGTAGTGCTGTCAAGCAGTACCAGCTCAGCAATAATCTGCTCAGTGACGCCCAGTTTGGGTTCCATCAGGGCCACTCAGCTCCTGACCCCATTACGGCTTTGGATCAAACATGGACAAAACAGCTGAATTCCAGAGGTGACGTGAAGTTAGAGTTACTGCTCTTGACATCGAGGTTGACCGAGTGTGGTATCAAGGAGCCCCAGCAAAACTGGAATCAATGGGTATCAGGGGCAAATCCTCCGGTGGTTGGAGTCATAACTGGCAGATTGGAAGATAGTCATTGTTGTTGGATACCAGTCATCACAGCTCCAGGACATCTCTGCAGGAGTTCCTCAGGCCCAAAAATCTTCAGCTGCTTCATCAATGAACTTGCCTCCCACCATAAGGTCAGAAGTGGGGATGTTCACTGATGATTGCACAATGTTCAGCACCATTTGCGACTCCTCAGATACTGAAGCAGTCCATTTTCAAATGCAACAAGAGCTGGACAATATCTAGTCTTAGGCTGACAAATGGCAAGTAACATTCATGCCACACAAATGCCAGGCTATGACCATCATGAATAAGAGACAATCTTACCACTGCCCCTTGGCATTCAACGGTGTTAACATCACTGAATCACCTACTATCAACATCCTGGGGTTATCATTGACCAGAAACTCAACTGGACTCACCACATAAACACAGTGACTGCAAGAGCATGTCAGAAGCTAGGAATAGTGCGGAAACTAACTCACTTCCTGACTCCTCAATGCTTGTCCATCATCTACAAGGCACAAGTCATGAGTGTAATAGAATCTCCCCACTTGCCTACATGGGTGCAGCTCCAACAACACTCAAGAAGCTTGATACCATCCATGACAAAGCCGTCCATTTGATTGGCACTATGTCCACAAGCATCCACTCCCTCCACCATCAATGCTCAGTAACAGCAGTGTGTACTATCTACAAGATGCACTGCAGAAATTCACCAAAAATCCTCAGACAGCATCTTCTGAAACCCATGGCCACTTCCATCTGGAAGGACAAGGGAAGCAGATACATGGGAACACTACCACCTTCAAATCCCTTTCCAAATCACTTGCTATCCTGACTTGGAAACATATCGCCATTCCTTCACTGTTGCTGGGTCAACATCATGGAATTCCCTCCCTCATGGCATTGTGGGTCAACCCACAGCAGGTGAACTGCAGCAGTTCAGGAAGGCAGCTCATTACCACATTCTCAAGAGAAACTAGGGATGGGCAGTAAAAGCTGGCCCAGCCAGCAACACCCACATCCCACAAAATGAATAAATAAATAAAAATCTTAAAGAGGAGCAAATCTACCACAATAAACTGTGAAGGCCACGTTAGCAAAGATATGCAGAATGAGATCGATTTCTAAAGGCTAAAATTGTCAAGTGGTTTATGGAGTGAGTAGGAGTGTGGAGTTGAGAAAGAGGATCAGTTATGATCATGTTGATTGGTGGAGCAGGCTTGATGGGCCAAATGGTCTTCTCTAGTTCTTTATATTTCTGCAAACTCTGACCATTTTCAGTCTTGTGGATTTTTCTTACACATTGTAATATCACTATTCTGAAATGTCACCTTAAATATTTGTCTCTGCCTCTGTATTGGCCTTCAATCTAATCTGACAATTCATTTTAAACAGTTCTGCTTCCATGTACTCTTATGTCCTTATTTGAGTTTAAAAGATAGTCTCGGATCCACTCTCCCTTGTATTGAATATAAATTTCAATCCAATTATGGCTGCTCTTACTTAGAGAAACAATTAATCTTGTTGCACAACATCAGGTCTGTTACAGCCTACTCTCTTGTTGGCTCCAGAACATATTGTTCTAGGAACGATCCCAAAAACATTCTATGAACCCCTGTAGGCTACCTATTCCCAAAACACCTTTAATCACTCACTCCCAGTATTCTGTTGTAAATCATATTTCCTTAATCACTCAATTCCTATCACTATTATAAGTAACTGCGTGTGTAGGCTTGATGTTATCCCTTTTATTTTATTTTGTTTGTCAAATAATAGTTGTTTATTTTTATTGCACTCAAGAAAACCTTGTCATTGGCTCCTTACTGTAACAGTGGAAGTTAATTAACTAGATTTTATTTGGAGACAGGTCACCTTGTGTTTTAACGAGAAAATGTAAATCTTTGTTGCAGCAAACTGGAGACATTGAAAAGAGGAGAATATTTATCCCCTCCTCACCCTGTCTTAACAAGGGTTAAGGGGGTTATGGTTTAAGTTTTGAAAATAAAGAAAGAATTGTACTCACAAGGATGAATGTTTGCGTGGGGTTGGGCATGATAAGCACACTGAGTATGGATTTATGTATGTAAAAGATTAAGTTAGATACCAGGATAGATTTCTTTTCACAGAGAATCATCATTTTCAGGAACAGACTACCTGATAATATTGCTCTTTAAAAAGAAATTTTGCCACTTTACTAAGTGAAAAATATATACTTTTGGTTAAATATGATAAGTTTGCTTAAATTTTAGAAAATCATGAGTTACTTAGTCTATTGGAACCTTGCTTGATTGCTTCAGGAGTCAGAGAGGGATTTTTGAAGGTTTTCTCTAAATTAGCTGCGGGTTTCCCCTTCTGTTCATTTTGGCTTGCCTAAGCTATTGCATGGTGAGGGAGTAAGCCTAAAAGATGGGTGTGAGCTTGGAGTTTGTTGGCAATGATGGTCTTCTCCTAGCATTTTCATGTTCAGGTGACTTGTAGTTACTGTATAATTTATACCTCCATTGTGAATATCCAGACATATAAACAGGAAGAGTTTCAGACCTTAGTTGGATCATTCCTTGAGGCAGTAAACCAAATAAAAATGCAAAATATTAAATCTTAACTAAGTCTTAAAGATCAGAACGTATTCCGGACTCAGTCCTGAGCTCAAACGCAGCATGCGTGAGCAGTACAAATTCTAAGAAAGTATCCTACATAACAATAGAAATTACACCAACAGCTACATTGATAAGTACACAAGCAGCTCACTCAAAAGAAGGCTTACATTGTGACCCTCTTGCTTCACTCACAGTTAATTGATGGTGGACTTGTTGGGGAGGTAATGAGGAGGTGTGATGGTAGGATAGGGCAGAGTAGAGTGGGTTGTGATTGTGACTTTTGAGGAGTCATGGAGAGCTGATTGTTTCCTCTGGTTCTGTCAAAAGGCTTTTGCTTGTATACATATTTTCTCATAAGCTATCATATGTTTGTATATTTCACTGGCTGCAAACCAAAGAACTTAAGAAATCAGTGCTGGGAGTAGGCTATTCAGCCTCTCAAGCCTTTCCTGCCATCGATATGATCATGGCTGATCTGCCTCAGGTTTTAACTCCTCTTTTGAGCCAGCACAACCTGCAAGTGCCCCTGCAAACCATTCACTATCCTGACTTGGAAACATTCCTTCAGTGTAACTGGGTCAAAATCCTGGAATTTCCTCCCTCACAGGATTGTGGAGTCACATGGACTGCAGTCGTTCAAGAGTACAGTTCACTACTACATTCTCAAGGGCAACTAGGGATGGGCATGAAATGCTGGCCTGGCCAGCCCCACCCACATCCCTTGAGTGCATATAAAAAAGCCTTAATTGTTTGATTTTTCAAAATCTATCTGCTGTTTAAATACTCTTAATAGTCAAGCCTCCACAAGGTCAAAAGTCCAGAGATTCACTACTGTTCTGAGATAAGAAATTCCTTTGCATTGGAGTTTTAAAGGAATATTCCCATATTCTGTTCTCTATTTCAAATTCCCCCACTAGTGAAAACAGCTTCTCAACATCTTCTCTGTAAACCTCCCTACAAATCTTATATACTTCAATAAGGTGAGTGATCATTATTTAGATTCCCTACAGTGTGGAAACAGACCCTTTGGCCCAACAAGTCCACACGGCAACCCACACAGACCCATTCCCCTACATTCACCTCGACTAATGCACCCAACACTACAGGCAATTTAGCATGGCCAATTCACCTAACCTGCACATCTTTGGACTGTGGGAGGAAACCAGAGCACCCAGAGGAAACCCACGCAAACACGGGGAGAATGTGCAAACTCCACACAGACAGTTGCCCGAGCCAGGAATTGAACCCAGGTCTCTAGTGCTGTGAGGCAGCAGTGCTAACCACTGAGTCACCTTCCGTTCTCATGTATAAAAGCCAATCCCTTTAGCCATTCTTGGTAAATCAACTGCTTCATCCCAGGAATCATTCTTTTTTGAGCAGACTCCAATGCTCGTCTAGCCCTTCTTAAATACAGGAAGCAAACCTGTCCACACTGTTCCAGGTCTGATCTCATTGACACCCTGCGTAGTTGTAATAAGACTTCCCTATTTTTAAAACTCTAACTCTCTAGCATTGAAGGCCAAAATTCCATTTACCTGAATTATCTATTCTACCTGCATGATAATGTTTTATGATTCATACCCAAAAATACCCAGATCGCTCTGTGCTGCACATTTTGAAGTCTCTCTCCATTAAAATAATGGATTTGGATTCATCTTTTGGACTCTTCCTTCCAAAGTGTTTTACCTCACATTAAAGTCCATCTGCCAAGTTGTTTGTTTACTCACTGAAACTAACTACATTTCCTTGCAGATTCCTTAGAATTATAGAATTCTTACAGTGTGGAAGCAGGCCATTCAGCCTATCTGGTCCACACTGACCATCTAAAAAGCATCCCACCCAAACCCACCCCGCTACCTCATCACACTGCATTTTCCATGGTTAACCCACCTAACCTACACATCCCTGGGCACTATGGTCAATTTAGCATGGCCAATCCACCTGAACTGTGTATTTTTGGACAGTGAGAGGAAACTGGAGAACCTAGAGGAAACCCACACAGACAAAGGGAGAATCTGCAATCTCCACACAGATAGTTGCCTGAGGATGGCATTGAATCCAGGGTCCATGGTGCTGTGAGGTGACAGTGTTAATCCCTGTGCCACTGTGCTGCCCTATGTTCTCAGGGCAGCTTGTTTTTCACTTACTCATGTATTATTGGTAAGTTTGGATAAATTATATCCCTCCTCTATGTCTTGTATATAAATAGTAAATAATTGAGGCCTGAGGGCTACCTATTATGGGAATACATTTGTGCTCTTCTGACTTGAAACGGATCTATTAATTGAACACAATGTCTTCCATACATTAACCTGTCCTCAAACCATGCCAATACCTTACCCCTGATACCATGAATTCTGAACTTTTGCAAAAACCTTTCACATTGCACCTTACCAAATATGCTGCAAAAATCCAAGATTACAGCCACTTCTCCTTTATCAACTCTACTTGTTTGTCCACAAAAAAATTTCAATTAAGTGGAGCAGCTGAAGATTCTTGAGTGAATCAGACCCCAAAGCCTGACCTGCTCTTTGGAAGTAAGTTTTCAAACAGAGAAATCTGTTTATGTCGTCCCAATGTACGTTGATTGCCCAGGGCAAGCAATGCTGCAGTGAGCACCTGCAGGGTCTGTGTGGTATTTTCACTGATTGACAGAAGTAACATTGTGTGAAAAAGTACTCCTCATGTTTTTTTCTTATATAGGCAAGCAACATAACTCCTGTTCTTGGTATCTACCACAAATACCTAAAAGTAGGACCCAGGAATTCATGAGTGGAACCAACATTTGTATAGACTGGGCCAGGCTGTTGCACTGTCAAGCAAGCATGATTTTGTTTGCTTCAAAAACAATCACACCGTGTGTCAGTTTCAAACCAATTTCTTTTTAATCACACAATCTTTGCCATCAAGAAAATTGTGATTCAGTTCAAAGTTGGGTCAGTTACTTATTGACATTGAAGATTAGCTATCAATATTAAAATTATTTTTTATTCAGTGTAATATTTCTCTTGAGTCTGAACAATGAAAATGTATGCCTATAATGACTAGTTTCATGTGTGACTTCCTTATATTTTAAATGTAATACCTACTTGCATTGTTTTAAGTTACTTATCAAACTCTATTGGTCGAAGGTGAAAGCTGTGCTTTAGCAGGAATGTACTTATCTAATATTGTAATCATTCTCAGTAAAATTATTTTGAAATACCATAAATACACAAATATTCCTAATGTTATTTCATAACCTCTTAGCCAGCATAAGAAAAATAACATCCTTTCATATTGAGCTACTAAATGTGGAATTAATCTATACCAGAGTGATTTGGGATGGGGGGGTGGGTGACTATACAATTCATTCATGTTTCCTTCACTGGAGAATCATTTATTCTTCTCTTCCCTTCACAACACAAAAAACATTGATTCATTTCTAATTTGCAATAAAGTTTATTTACCTTGAAATAAATAATGGTGATATATGAGAAACATGCACTCTTAACCAGCCAGTATAAGTTGTGCATTTACTCGTGAATTAGAAGTCACAGAGTGTATTTTCACATTTTTGAAACACCATTGTGCCCACCATTGTATAAGTCCCTTGAAGCACAAACTGCATCCAATGAGTAAGTACAAATGTTGTGACAGGAACATAAACATGTCCAAAAGTGAACTCAGTTTCTGTGGTGTTTTGTCTTTGAACTCTCTAATCTGCACCCTACACAAATTGAAAAACAACACATTGTTGTCAGCACAAGAACCAGTTTTATTAGACTAGTGCTGACAAGAAATGGAATTAATTTTAAAACTCAAGAAATTGCTGGAAGGGCAAAGTGGGTCAGTTCATATCATTCAACCCTAACAGCGAGCTAACACTTTGGGTGTGCACCCTTCTTCTGAAATGTCGAACTGTTCTCTCCATGGATGCTGACAGGCATGTTATCTATTTCTACTTTACTTACTTTATAAATAGTTTTGTTTTTATGAGAAAATGATTAAATTGGCTTTGCAATGTAATCAACTCCCATAGTCCTTTGCTGTGGCCCAATGTGACTTGAATACCAGTGATGTTTTCTTCATACCATGACATTAAAACTGACAGTACTTCACTTGCGATTCATTCAGTAGAATACAGCCACCATCCTAATCTATACCAGTATATATTCACAGTGATTAACTTATACTATATAGACTCCACAGAGTCTGTGCCACAAAACCCAAATGAAATTATCGATAAACTACATCAGCCACATGTGAGAAATGCTGTTCTGCTTTCCATTGAAATGAATGAGCAGTAGAAGCTGATAAATAGTACTATGCTACAGGGAATGATGAAGTCAGCAACATGTTGAAGCCACAAACTGGGGACATTCCAGGTAATATGCATTGCTGGGAAAAGAGGAGAAGGAATCAAATTTATATTTGATTTTTTATAAGTTGGCATTCATAATGAAACTATGCAATCATTTTCTTTCCTAAGAAGCAGAAGAAACCTATACTCTATACTTTAATGAGAGTGGAAATCAGTAAATAAAAATCACATTGGTCTAAAAATTTCAATTTCAAGGCAGATTTGTGAGTCTGTGTGATAACTCTAATGCAACTGATAGGCTGGCAGTTGTCCAGGAAATTGAAATTTCCTTGGGGAAATTTCTTGACATCAGGAAGCCTCTGAAAAAGGAGGATTTTCCGTAGTGATCCACTCCCCTGCTGGGTGTGAGCACTCCAGGATTTAACAAGATTCCTGTCTGGGAAATTTGATTGTAAGACTGAGGAAAATGTTATTGTCTACTTTTTTGATGAGTATATCTGGGGCTATCTAAAGTGGAACAAAGTCAAAGTAAACACAGTTAAAATTTCTATCCATTTTACATGCATTTTTAAGATGCTAAATGGCTTCCAAGCTTCTAATATGGTGCATAGACAGCACAAATCTATTAGAAGCCTAAAAACTGCCCACTATATTGGTATAGGCAAAAGTAAAAATGGAATTCTGGGATGCAGTTTGCAGGTCACAGCAGTCCTTTATTTGTATTTGTGGAGAACTTGACACCAGTTATCTTCCTGTTAGGTGCCCACAGCTTATTGGCTTAATGAGATCTGAGGACCAATATTTCAAACATCTTGCTTCTATCCATTCAGACATAAGATGTGTTCTCTGCTCTACATGCTCTCAAGGATATTTATGTCAGATTTCTAGGTTATTTCTCCTGCCTTTAACATCATGGTTTATGTATTGCTGCTGAATGCTATTGCCTTTGTTTTTAGCACATCTCTATATACTGGCTGTTGGCGCAGAAGTCAATTATAATTCATGCCTTTTGCTTACACTTTTATAATAGAAGTGATGCCACTCATTAAATTGAGTTGAATCTGTTTTCTGTAATATTCATTTCCAAGTTCTGTCATTATATCAGGTATACATGTAGCATAACATTAGGAATCCAGGAATGTAGAGATAGGAATGAATCATTCCGCCCATCTGGCCAGCTCTGTACTCAATCACACCATGGCTAATCATCTACCTTACTGCTACGTCCCCACATTATCCTCTTATCCCTGGTGTAAGCAGTCTCCAGAAATATTTTAATTTCTGTCTTAAACTTGTTTCATTTTCACCATCTCTAAAATTCTAAAGATTCAAAACCCTCAGACTAAAGAAATTCCTCTTCATCTCATTCTTGTATGACCCACACTTCATCCTGAGATTCTGTCCCTGGTTTTAGAATCAACTGCCAAGGGAAACATTTTATCTACATCCATCCTGTCAAGTCTGATCAATTTTTTCTGGTTTCAGTGAGGTCACTCTTTATTCTTCAGACAGTTTCCTCAGTCTTTACTCATAAAACAATCCTGCAGTCCCAGAGATTAATTTGGTAAATTACGAATGCACTATCTCTATGGGAAGCATATCCTGTCTTAGATAAGAGAACCAAAAGAATACATAAAGCTCCAGGTGAGTCTCACCATGGCTCTATAAAACTCCAGTGAGACATCTTTATTTTGTACTCAAATCCTCTTGTGATGAAGGCAAACATATTTAATTTCCTAATTGTTTGCTGCTGCACCTACATGCTAACCCTAAGTGACTCAGAAACATTAGGGATCAGTAAATTTGACATCAGTTTTCTGAATACACTTCTGTGAAGTGCTTTGGAACATTATTCCAGGTTAAAGCTGCAATACAAATGCAAATTATTGTTGTGGTTAACTAATTCCAATGAGCTTAGATGTAGATTGTCAGATCCAAGGATTATGCAATCCCAAATATGGCACAAGTAGTGCTGGTGCACTGGTAAGCTTCTCAGTTTTTTTCCAGCCAGGTATACCTGCTTCACTGGAGAATTAACTTTCAGAGATATTTGGAAAAATCCCACTCTCAAATGTAAGGGTTGTTCCATTAGTTAAGGTTACAGCTGTGCCCTGGAGTAATGTGGGCTTGTCTGCACAGCTATCGGTTTATCAAGTCTGCCACAGAAGTTTGACTTGGTTCCAAACTTCAATCAATTATAACATGTTAATCCTGTGGAGGATAAGCAGTAGTTGATTATTAGACAGCTTACAAGTGCCGTCTTGAGTTTTCAGAGTCAGACAGCAGGTGCTAAGTTTGTTCATGAGAGACATGACAAGTTCTCCAGTGTTTAAGCATTGTGTTGTCACCATCTCCTGACCACAGCATGGACACATACTATAACTCATTGAGTGATGCCTTCACTGACTGAATGTGTGAACTTGCAGAAGCAGCTCCTTTGTCTCTCATTAACTCAATCATACTTACATGAATCTTTATTCTCACACCCTGCCCCTAGATAACACTTCTAGCAGCTGTTGTCCTGAAACTCGGAGTTTCCACATCAGAATCACGATAGACGGATGCCTTCAATTTGATGACTTCATTGGATGCTTTTCAGTGTAACATCCACTTTGAGATTTTAAACAAGTCAAATCTAGAGAAATATATTAGGCTAATTCATCGCCAACTGTTTATTCAAGGTGCATATGTGTGGGGCTTTGACAAGACAGCTTCCCAGTATGAGGTTAATGAATGATTGTACAAAACAGCTGATATTGGATTGGTCAGCAACCATATGCCCCTATCACCTCTATCCATTATTTAAACACAATATCAATCATTTACAACAAAAAAAAGTCAAACGTGCCTCCAAATAGCTTTGAACCTGACACCACGTTTTCAAAATCTTGGAAGGGTCTTCAAATGAGGCTTTGTGGGTGGACCTCAAGGATAATAGGTGAGCAACACATTGCTGGGAGTGTATTATAGACTGCCAAAGAGTCAGGAGGCAATAGAGGAGCAGATATGTAGACAATTCATCAAGGTGTGTCCAAAAATGTAGTAGGTAATTTTATTAGGTGATATCAACTTTTCCAACATTAATTGGGATAGTCATAATGTTGAAGAGGGAGGTGGATTTCTTGAAATGTATTTGGAGAGCTTTCTATGATCAAGATGTAGAAGGTCCAACATAGGTATAGTACAGTTCAAGAGGATGATCCTTGCAATGGAGGGATTATCTTATGAGCAAACTGGTTGAGGCTGTACACATAGGAGAAAGTGAGGACTGCAGATGCTGGAGATCAGAGTTGAGAAAGTGGTGCTGGAAAAGCACAGCAGGTCAAGCAGCATCTGAGGAGCAGGAGAATCAATGTTTTGGGAATAAGCCCTTCATTGTGGCACTCTACATATTGCAATTTAGAAGAATGAGAGGTGATCACATTGAAACGTTTAGGTATCTTAAGGGACCTGACAGGGTAAATGCTGAGAAAATGTTTCCCCATATGGCAGAGACTAGGATCTGAGGCCATAGTCTCAGAGTTAAGGTGCACCAATTTAAGACTCAGATGAGAAGCATTGGGAGTCTTTGGAACTCCTTGCCAAAGAGAAATGTGTGGGCAGATCGCTTGTGTATTTTTAAAGCCAAGATAAAGAGCGCAGTAAGAGATTCAAGGGTTTTGGGGAAAAGGTGTGAGGAATGTTGGATTAGCAATGACTTCCTTAAATGGTAAACCATGTTCAGGAGGCCAAGTGACCTTTTCCTATTTCTTGTGGCCTTATAGTGTTCAAGGTACCATTGGAGAGCATTTCAGTGATAGCAATGGCAATACCGTACGTTCTAAGCTTGTTATGCAAAAGGAAAAGATGGTCTGCAAAAAAGGCAGTCTTTTAAAAATAAACTAGGAACCAGCCAAAATGGACTGGGAACTGCCATATTTGGGCAAATTTACTGTCGAACAGTTGGCATTCAAAATGGAATTTGTGAGCATTCAGGCTCAAAATGTTCCCTTTAGTTGATATAGATTTCATCAAAGCCCTTGACAAGGTCTAACGTGGTAGACTGATAAAAACAGGAAAAATCACATGAGACAAAAATCACAGGGCAAGTTGGCAACTTGGATCCAAACTGACTTTGTGGTATGGGAATAGATATTGACAGTAGACGGCTATTCGTATGACTAGAGTCTGGTGTTCAGTGGCATACTACAGTGTTGGGTCCCTAATTGTTCATGATATATATAAACAGCACAGAAGAAAATGTGGGAAATAAAAAGTCAAGCTTGCAGCTGACATAAATATTGGCTGGGTGATTGCCACAGAGGAAGAAGATTACAGGAAGTGAAAGGTGGATTGTTCAGATGGGCAGATCAGCTTTAGGAGGAATTTAACCTTGATAAGTATGAGTTGATGTACTTTGGAAGAAGTAATAAGACAAGGAAGTACTCAATGAATGGCAGAACACTAGGGAGCTCAGGGGAACAGAGTGACCTTGGAGTGCTTATCCACAGATATCCGAAGGTGACAGGACCAGTTAATAGGGTAGTTAAGAAGTCAGACAGGATACTTGTCTTTATTAGATTATAAGAGTAACATGCTGGAACTGTACAAAACTTGGGTTAGGCTCCAACTGGAGTACTGTGTACAGTTTTGGTGATCACACTATGGGAAGGACGTGATTATACTGGAGGGGGTGCAGAGAAGATTCATTAGGATATTGCCTGATATGGGGCAGTTCAGCTATAAAAAGAGATCTCAGGTTGTTATCTTTGGAGCTGGGAAGGCTGAGGTGGGACCTGATTGAGGCTTGTAAAATTATCGGAGACCATGGGCAAGGTGAATCAAAAGCATCTTCCTTCTTAAGTGAAGGTTCAGTTCCAAGGAGACAGTTTCAAGGTGAAGGACCAGAAGTTTAGAGGAGATTTAAGGAAAAAGGTTTTCCTTCCACATGCTGGTGAGAATCTGGAATGCATTGCCTGGGAGGATGTTTGAGGCTGGAAACCTCATAACCATTAAAAAATACTTGGATGAGCACTTGAAGTGTCATAAAATTAAAGGCATTAGGCCAAGAGTTGGAAAGTGGCACTCGTATAGATTTAGAGTAATTGTTGTTGATGCTGACCTGATGGGCCAAAGGGACTCCTTTGTACCGTGCGATTTTGTGTTTTGTTTTTAATCCTATGCGTTTAAGTATCATAGGATAATTTTTATCACTGAAGAATGTTGAGAAATACAACAATGCCCAACTTTTTAGGAACAGTCATGCAGTTCTGCTGTGCCATTCAATAATCCTCAACTCCATTTTCCTGTCTTTACCCAATTCCCCTTGATTTCCTTGCCAATTAAAAATCTGTCAATCTCAGCCTTGAATAAACTTAAAGACACAATCTCTACGGTCTTTTGCTATCAAGAATTCCATAGGTTCACTACCCTCTGAGAGAAGAAATTTTTCTTCACTGCTGCTTCAAATGACCCTTTAGTCTGAGATTATGCCCTTTGTTTCTAGATTGTCATGGGGAAACAATGTCCTTGCATCTACTCATTCAAGTCCTCTATAAATCCTGTATAGAGTCATAGAGTTATAGAGGTGTACAGCATGGAGACAGACCCTTCCATGCCGACCAGATATCCCAACCCAATCTAGTCCCACCTGCCAGCACCCGGCCCATATCCCTCCAAACCCTTCCTATTCATATACCCATCCAAATGCCTCTTCAATGTTGCAATTGTACCAGCCTCCACCACTTCCTCGGGCAGCTCATTCCATATACGTAACACCCTCTGTGTGAAACGTTGCCCCATAGGTCTCTTTTATATCTTTTCCCTCTCACCCTAAACCTATGCCCTCTAGTTCTGGACTCCCTGACCCCAAGGAAAAGACTTTGCCTATTTACTCGATCCATGCCAGTCATAATTTTCTAAACCTCTATAAGGTCACCCCTCAGCCTCCGATGCTCCAGGGAAAACAACCCTAGCCTGATCAGCCTCTCCCTGGAGCTCAAATCCTCCAAGGAGAAAGTGAGGTCTGCAGATGCTGGAGATCAGAGATGGAAATGTGTTGCTGGAAAAGCGCAGCAGGTCAGGCAGCATCTAGGGAACAGGAGAATCGACGTTTCGGGCATTAGCCCTTGAATTCCTGAAGAAGGGCTAATGCCCGAAACGTCGATTCTCCTGTTCCCTAGATGCTGCCTGACCTGCTGCGCTTTTCCAGCAACACATTTCCATCTCAAATCCTCCAACCCTGGCAACATCGTTGTAAATCTTTTCTGAACCCTTTCATGTTTCACAACATCTTTCCGATAGGAAGGAGACCAGAAATGCACGCAATATTCCAACACTGGCCTAACCGATGTTCTGTACAGCTGCAACATCCCAACTCCTGTACTCAATACTCTGATCAATAAAGGAAAGCATACCAAATGCCTTCTTCACTATCCTATCTACCTGCGACTCCACTTTCAAGGAGCTATGAACCTGCACTCCAAGGTCTCCTTGTTCAGCAACACTCCCTAGGACCTTACCATTAAGTGTATAAGTCCTACTAAGGTTTGCTTTCCCAAAATGCAGCACCTCACATTTATCAGAATTAAACTCCATCTGCCACTTCTCAGCCCATTGGCTCATCTGATCAAGATCCTGTTGTAATCTGAGGTAACCCTCTTCGCTGTCCACGACACCTTCAATTTTGGTGTCATCTGAAAACTTACTAACTGTACCTCTTATGCTCGCATCCAAATCATTTATGTAAATGACAAAAAGTAGAGGGCCCAGCGCCGATCCTTGTGGCACTCCCCTGGTCACAGGCCTCCAGTCTGAAAAACAGCCCTCCACCACCACCATCTGTCTTCTACCTTTGAGCCAGTTCTGTATCCAAATGGCTAGTTCTCCCTTTATTCCGTGAGATCTAATCTTGCTGATCAGTCTCCCATGGGGAACTTTGTTGAACGCCTTACTGAAGTCCATATAGATCACATCTACCACTCTGCCCTCATTAATCCTCATTGCTACATCTCAAAAAACTCAATCAAGTTTGTGAGATATGATTTCCCACGCACAAAACCATGTTGACTATCCCTAATAGTCCTTGCCTTTCCAAATACAAATAAATCCTGTTCCTCAGGATTCCCTCCAACAACTTGCCCACCACCGAGCTCAGGCTCACCGGTCTATAGTTCCCTGGCTTGTCCTTACCACCCTTCTTAAACAGAGGCAACACATTAGCCAACCTCCAGTCTTCCAGCACCTCACCTGTGACTATCGATGATACAAATATCTCAGCAAGAGGCCCAGCAATCACTTCTCTAGCTTCCCACAGAGTTCTAGGGTACACCTGATCAGGTCCTGGGGATTTATCCACTTTTTTGTGTTTCAAGACACCCAGCACTTCCTCCTCTGTAATATGGACATTTTGTAAGATGTCACTATCTATTTCCCTACAGTCTATATCTTCCATATCCTTTACCACAGTAAATGCTGATGCAAAATACTTGTTTAGTATCTCTCCAATTTTCTGCAGCTCCACACAAAGGGTGCCCTGCTGATCTTTGAGGGGCCCTATTCTCTCCCTAGTTATTCTTTTGTCCTTAATGTATTTGTAAAAACCCTTTGGATTCTCCTTAATTCTATTTGCCAAAGCTATCTCATGTCCCCATTTTGCCCTCCTGATTTCCGTCTTAAGTATACTCCCACTTCCTTTATACTCTTCTAAGGATTCACTCAATCTATCCTGTCTATACCTTACAGATGCTTCCTTCTTTTTCTTAACCAAACCCTCAATTTCTTTAGTCATCCAGCATTCCCTATACCTACCAGCCTTTCTTTTCACCCTAACAGGAATATACTTTCTCTGGATTCTCGTCATCTCATTGCTGAAGACTTCCCATTTTCTAGCCGTCCCTTTACCTGCGAACATCTGCCCCCAATCAGCTTTCAAAAGTTTGTACCGTCAAAATTGGCCTTTCTCCAATTTAGAACTTCAAATCTGGTAAATAAGTAAGTACAGATCCCTGTAGCACTCCACTAATTAGAACTGACATCCTGAAAATGTCCCCTTTATCTCAACTCTCTCTTCTACTAGTTAGCTTATCGTTTGTCCATACTAATTTACCACCCCAACACCATGGACTCTAATTCTATTTTGTAGCCTTACCAGATGCCTTCTGGAAACCCAGATTCATTGATCCCTCTTTATATATCCTGCTTGCTATTTTCTGAAAGAATTCCAGTAAATTTGTCAGGAAGGATTTCTTCATCGTACAGCTGTACTGACTCTGATTTATCATATGATATATTTCTGAATACTTTGCTTTTACCTCCTTTATAAGACTCAAATTTTCCCAATAATAAATGTTATGGTAACTGGCCTATAGTCACCTGTCTTCTTTTATAAATGAGAGGTGTTTTGTTGTCTGTTTTCTAATCCTCTGGGACTTTATCAGAATCTAAGGTTCCTGGAAGATTACTGCCAAGGCATTTGTTAGCACTGTAGCTGCTGCCTGTAATATTATAGCATGTATTGCATCAGGTCCTGGGAATTATTGGACTTTCTCCCACTAGTTCCCCCCGCATTCTTTTCTCTGGTTATTATATTTATTTTCTCTCCTCTTTATCCCTTGAATATTTAGTCATTTTGGAAAGCTATTAGTTTTTCTACTGTGAAAGCTGATGCAAAGTATTTATTTAACATCCCAGCCTTTTTCTGGCTCCCTATTATTTTTTCCCCAGCTGTTGTTCTCTGAGGGGCTTATGTTCTCTTTGGCTTCTCTCTTCCTTTTATAGATAGTTAAACAAGCTCTTGCCAATTGTCTTGAAATTACTTGCAAGCTTATCCTCAAAGTTTATTTTCTCCATCTTTATATCTTTTTGGCTCTCTTTTGTTACTGTTTCTACATATGTCCCAGAGGATTACAGGCAAATCAGACACTGGGGATAGAGAGAACAAAAGGGACCATCCCCAGAAGGCAAATCCGACAGAGACAATCAACCACGGTAATCTTCCTTGACAACAGTGAACAACAAGCTCTACAATATTGCAATTATCTCCAGCACCAGCCTGGAAGTAGCCACATTCCTAGTCACAATATTCTTCACAACCAAAGGGATATGCCCTTGCCCTGCTCTAAGATTGTATTTTGGGTGCAGCAAGAAACTGAATCCCTTCAATGAGTGCAAACATTTCATACATTGCTCATTGCTGTAAGGTTGAAGTAGGAGAATTGATTCCTGAATATTCTGGGCGAACATGGTGCCCTACTGACAGCCCTTCTCCCTCACCTCCAGATTTTCATTTTCAACACTGTAACAGATGTCTAAAACCAAATTTAAAAATCGAATTCTTTGTTTGGTACTTTATTGTGTATATTTATTCCCCTCACTCTCGCTGCTTTCCCTTGGGCATTCACTGCCCTCTGTTAAAATGGGGTTGATTTCGAATTAGGGTTCTGGTTGTGAAGCTAAGGGAGGCTATACGGAGGAAATAAAAGATCAGTTTAGTTGAAAAATTAGATTTAATCACTGGCTCTTTTCCATAGCTCTGTTCTATTCTTATTCTGACTTGCCTGTCTTGGAGACCATTATAATTGACTGGGTGGAGTTAATATGTGGTTTAGAGCATGTTGTGTTATTTGTACTGGGAATGTGATTGAGTAATCTGGGAGGTGGGTGGCAACTCATTACATGTAAATATCCAAACTGTTCTTGCTTGCTGTTGCACTTTCATGGCCATCAATAATGCACCTCTGATTTATCACAGGTCAGTACCATAAGCCAGCAGCCTGAAGTGTCATTAAAAGTTTACAAAGCTAACCATTTAGAAATGAAATCTGTAAATGGGCAGAATTTTTAAAAAAGGTTGTAGATCAGAAAGCAGAAATCTCTAAGTTCATGGTCACTATATACACTCATTTCGTATCTTCTCAGTAACATTTTATTTTATTGTCCGACTGATACCTGATGAATAAAAAGACATAAAATGATTTATAGGATAGTATAAAACCATATCATCATAAAACAAAAGGTGCACTGCACTTTCAATTTTGGGGAAGACACATCCAAAGTGGAAGGAGCAATTAGCAGTTTTTGCATAACAGCTCCAGAGTTGATGGCTGCAATTTATGGCCAACTGAAGGACCATGTCAGTAATCAGGAGTCCAGTGACTAATCAATGTTCAGCATTTGCCTTCAGCTCTCATTTAAGCAGCATGTTTCTATATGGCTCACTCCATCCAATTGTAACCTGATCTTCTGAAGTATTCATTGAATATATATTGTGGCTTCATTCACCTCTTATAATGTTTCTGGTCTATAACAGCAAATGGAAAAACAGACTTTCACTCAGTTATCCCTAATCACAAAATCATACCTCTTCTTCCCCATTGGCAGACCATGCTTTGACACTGGGGCTGTCCTATCCTCACATGTAAAACAAACAGTGGATAGAGCTGTCATCTATGGAAAGGTTGGGGAGGGAGATTGCAGCAGCTGAATGCCAAGGTCAGATTTTTTTGGAGCAACATAAATTAGCACAGTCTGTAGGGGAATGGGTTTTGTCAGTCTGGATGGTAAGCTAGCAGTAGTGGCTGCCTCCAATACTAATGGTGTTGATGGCACGGAGCTTCCATCTTAGGCAACACAGCAATACAGACTCACCTGGACTGTAGGCTGGTGGGGGAACCTGGGTGGCTGCATGATATATCTCTGAGAGGCTATAATGTAGAGTTTTATTGAGAATGATGTCAGGGTTAAAGTGTCCCTTTAATATGACTGTGTGTTTTCATTTGCTGTTCTCACAAAAACCTGAAAGCAAAATAACCATAACAGATGTCAATCCTTCGGTTATTCTTGTTCTCCTACAGATCTGGAGGAAAAATTGTTAAAGCCTCAAGTGAGATGAGGATTAGTAGCAACAGTTGCACCAGCTCTGGTAGAGTTTGCAAAGGGATTACAGGCATATCAAGAGACACCATGATGAAGGAGTTTTCTTCCACTGAATGTCATTGACAGGCTTTAATTAACCTATCGCTAGTTGCAAGGTAATGAGTATAGAAGGTGTCACAGGATGCCCTGAGCCATGACCTCATGCTTATGCCAGCTACTGAATTAGGACCTGTAGCACTATGGTTTTGTATAAGGGCTTCAGAATTCTTGAGCATCACTGAGCTGGAGTGGGCAGATTTGCACATGACTAGGTCAAATTAGAATAGAATACTGTTACTCTGAAAGGCTTATTTGAACACATAAACATAAACACACAAAGATGCTAAATTATCCCATACCTAAAGTAACTATTATTCAGGGCTTGATTTAACTGTTATTACCATGTAAAACAATATTTACTATTAATTCATAACAAGTAGTACTACATTGAAGTCTAAACCTCGTGGCAGACTTTGCCTTGTCCTTGACAGGTCTGTCTTGAAACTAAACTTATAAAATGATTTGATGTCAAACTATGAAAGGGGTGGCAATCCCACCTGATAGCACTCCAGACAAGAGCTGCCCTTAATTTCATGCCAACAGATAACTTCAGGAAATAACTGGAGACATTCCTGGCTTTTCACGGGCATGAACTCATAAGTGCATCTAAGAAGTCACAGCTGCTGACTTTACAAAGGCTCTCCAATTCACCTTTTTTTTAATAGAATTCCTGCAGTGTGGAAACAGGCCCTTTGGCCCCACAATTCCATACCAATCTTCCAAAGAGTAACCTTCCCAGACTCGTTCCCGTGACTAATGCATCTAACCTAGAAATCCCTGAACACTATGGACAATTTAGCACGACCAATCCACCTAACCTGCACAGCTTTGGACTGTGGGAGGAAACTGGAGCACCCATTAGAAGCTCACGCAGACAAGGGGAGAATGTGCAAACTCCACACAGATAGTTGCCTGAGGCTGGAATCGAACCCAAGTCCCTGGTGCTGTGAGGCAGCAGTGCTAATCACTGAGCCACCATGCTCCCTTTATGTGGGGAAATGACAGCAAGGACATTTGGCTTTACTGCCAGCTTTGGCTTTTTGCAGACTCAAAGTACCTTAACATGAACCAACAGTCTTCGCCAATGGAAAATGATTTCACTTCCTTCATGTAAAAATCATTTCTGATTGCAACAACCAGATAATGCAAGCCTGCATCAGATATCTATGGAGATATTATGATTCTTACATCCTGGAGCAATCAATATCAACCTCTGTAAAAGACTCTCAGCACATAATCGCTAAACAGCAATTGGTAGTCCCTCCACATCTAGCTGAGGACACCTCTAAGAAATCCTTAGACTGGCATGGAGGGCAGATACAATGCTATGCATGCTTTGGAAAGTGTCAACCGCCATGTTAGTGGCAAAACCATAAAAGATGGAATCAGATGCTCTTGACATTGAGATAGATCTTGCCAGAAATTTCATTCAATTTTGCCACAAATTTCACCATAGCTCACTTTGTTCAGATCCCTATGAGATTTCACCCATCATTTGTACATTTTGTGCTTTCATTTATGCAGTTTGACTGTTAATTCTCTATTTGTTGTATTGAACATTCCTCAATTTGAGATGGATTTTTCATTCACATTATCCATAAGTGTGAATATCCATAAATATGTAATAGAATGTGACCTTTTATTTTCGATCTGTTTCTGATTTCATTGATGCAGTTTGTGATTGTCTATAAGTGAGGCTGTTTATGATTTATCACAGAATTGGATCCTTGCTGAGACAAGATGCCTTGAAGCTTAGTACGTACACTATAATATCTCAGAATTATTATAGTTGGTGTTCTGTGCTATTTCTTCTCAGGACTTAACCCTAATTACAAGACATTACAACATCATAGAATCATACATCACAGAAAAGGTTTGTTGGCCCAGTCTGCAGCAACTTATCTACACTACTCTCACTTTCCAGCACTTGATCCATAACCTTGAATGTTATGACATTTCAAGAGCTTATCCAAGTACTTTTTAAAGGTTGTGAGGTTTCCTGCCTCTACTACTCTCTCAGGCAGTACATTCCAGATTCTGGATGAAAAGATTCTCCTCAAATCCCCTCTAAAACTTTTGCCCTTCACCTTATTAACTATGCCCCCCTGTTATTGACCCTTCAACTGTGGGGAACAGTTGTGGCTTAAGCTGGACAGAGCAGCATAGCATGTTTCTATGAACACAGTGTCCATGCAAAAACCTTGAACTTGCATGATTTTACACATTTCAAGTTGGGATAACTGCTTACATGCTCATTTATCATGGTGTTGTACCATTTTCTCCCTTTTCTCCGAACAATAAATTGTACATATATGGTTGGATGGTGCGAGTATGGGTGAACGGAACTGTGTGGATCTGTCTCCCAAGCATAAGCCATTGTCTTGATGAGTAGCAAATAGATTAAACATAGCTTTCCAAAAATCTTGGCAAGCCGCTTCACATTTAATTCTTTTGCATTTTGCATATGAACGGTGCAATTTCCAAAATCATTCAACAGGGCAGTGAAATAATACTGGATTAGTGGTGCTGGAAGAGCACAGCAGTTCAGGCAGAATCCGAGGAGCAGTACAATCGACGTTTCAGGCAAAAGCCCTTCATCAGGAATACAGGCAGAGAGCCTGAGGGTGGAGAGATAAGTGAAAGGAGGGTGGGGGTGGGGAGAAAGTAGCATAGAGTACAATAGGTGAGTGGGGGAGGGGATGAAGGTGATAGGTCAGGTGGGGGAAGGGTGGAGTGGATAGGTAGAAAATAAGATAGGCAGGTAGGACAAGTCATGGGGACGGTGCTGATCTGGAAGTTTGGAACTGGGGTGAGGTGGGGGAAGGGGAAATGAAGAAACTGTTGAAGTCCACATTGATGCCCTGGGGTTGAAGTGTTCCGAGGCGGAAGATGAGGCGTTCTTCCTCCAGGCATCTGGTGGTGGGAGAGCAGTGGCAAAGGAGACCCAGGACCTCCATGTCGTCGGCAGAGTGGGAGGGGGAGATGAAATGTTGGGCCACAGGGCGGTGTGGTTGATTGGTGCGGGTGTCCCGGAGATATTCCCTAAAGCGCTCTGCTAGGAGGCGTCCAGTTTCGCCAATGTATGGGCGGCACGGTGGCACAGTGGTTAGCACTGCTGCCTCACAGCGCCAGAGACCCGGGTTCAATTCCTGCCTCAGGCGACTGACTGTGTGGAGTTTGCACGTTTTCCCCGTGTCTGCATGGGTTTCCTCCGGGTGCTCCGGTTTCTTCCCACAGTCCAAAGATGTGCAGGTCAGGTGAATTGGCCATGCTAAATTGCCAGTAGTGTTAGGTTAGGGGTAAATGTAGGGGTATGGGTGGGTTGCGCTTCAGCGGGTCGAAGGGCCTTATTGGGCCGAAGGGCCTGTTTCCACATTGTAATGTAATTAAATCTAATCAATAATCATGTAATAAATGTAGAGGAGACTGCATCGGGAGCAACGGATACAATAAATGATATGGGTGGATGTGCAGGTAAAACTTTGATAGATGTGGAAGGCTCCTTTAGAGCCTTGGATGGAGGTGAGGGAGGTGGTGTGGGCGCAAGTTTTGCAATTCCTGCGGTGGCAGGGGAAGGTGCCAGGATGGGAGGGTGGGTTGTAGGGGGGCGTGGACCTGACCAGGTACTCACGTACACGCTGAACACTCCATTTCATGCACATCTTAGAAGGATGTACTGTGTGTCATCAAGATAAACTTTTTAAAATACACTGAACATGCTGATTATGATAGTCAATGTGCCAATAAATTTTGCACTAATTGTATGGTGATCTGTCTTGAAAAAGGGAATTTGATGAATGAGTCAGTCACCAGAATATAATCCTTCGACATGGGAAATATCAATTGCCATCTTGCAATGCAGCTCAGAAGGAAAGATAAAATTTCAATCTTTTGGTTAAAGTGAATCTATCCATCTTTGCTTTTAAAAAAAAACTCAAGGACTCTTTGTCCACCACCATTAGAAGTAAAAAAGACTCACAATTCTCTGAGAAAAAGGCTTGCCTCACCACTGCTTTAGAAACCCTGATTTTTAAAGTGACCCAATTTCTAGATTTCTTCTCCAAACCGAGCCTGTCAAGACTCCTTACCTTTTACTCTTCTAAACAACAGGACATTCAAATCTAGCCTGTCCAATCTTACTTCAAAATCCCATTCCAGATTATAATCCAGTAAATCGTCCCTGCACTGCTTCTAAGACATTCCCATCCTACCTTACACAAGGTGACCAATATTTTCCACAGTACTCCACATGTGGTCTCACCAGTGCCCTGCATAACTGAAGCATGACCTCTCTATTTTTGTATTTGAGTTTCTTTGCAATAAATGATAACATCCTACTAGCTTTTTCTAAATATTTGCTGTATTAGCATATTTACCTTTTGGTACATGTACAAGGACAGCCAGATCCCTCTACATCTCAGAGCTAAGAAATGTCTCACCCTTTAGATAATAAGCTCCTTTTTTATTCTGCCTTCCAAAATAGAAAATATCACAATATACTTCATGTGCCAGGTCTTTGTGCAGTTGATTAACTCACAGAGTGATAGATGCACACAGCACTGTAACAGACCCTTCAGTCCAACCAGTCCATCCCGAAACTAACATTGAGATGCAGCCTCGTTGTGTTCTATTTACAATTTACTTTCCTACCTACCGTTGCTGTCAGCAGACTTAGCAACCATATTTTCTGTCCCTTCATCAAAGCTATTTATTTAAATTGTCATTTTAATAAATTTGAATCATTTATATAAATTATAAACAGTTGAGCGACGGCACAACACTTGGTACACTTGCCGCGTACTAACCTGAAAAAACCCATTTATGCCACTTTCTGCTTCCTTCCAGCCAGCCAATCTTCAATCCACACCAATATTCTACCTCTTTCATCATGAGATTTTACTTTCTCAAATAACCTCTGATGAGGCACTTTATCACAAGCATTCTGGGAATCTGCATATAGTATATTAACTGGTTCTCCTTTATCTACAGCTCATGTTCCCTCCTTAAAAGAACTCCAATAGAGTCATCAAACATAACATCCCTATCACAAATCCATTGCTGGAAAAGCCCAGCAGGTCTGGCAGCATCGGTGGAGAGAAATCAGAGTTAATGTTTCGGGTCAAGTGACCCTTCCTCAGAAGTGACCCAGCTTGTAGTTTCCTGCTTTCTGTCCCACTCCCTTTAGTATCTTTCAATCTAGTGGAATTGTCCCCAAATCAGGGGAATTTGGGAAAATTGAACCATCAACTATCTCACTAGCCATTTTTTTAAAGAGCCTAGATTAACTCCATCAGGACTTGAATAATTGTCAGCCCGCAGTTCCAACATTTCTCTGGGACCACTTCTCTGGTCATTGTGATTTCCCCGGGCTCCTCCCTCCGTTATCTTGCCTAAATTATTACTGCTTCTAGGATGTTATTTATTTCCTCTATAGTGAAGATAGATGCCAAATACCTGCTCAATTCATCTGCCGTTGCTTCTATTATTAACTCTCCAGTCCCACTTTCTATAGGATTAATGTTCATTTTGTTAACACTTTCCTATATATTTACAGAATCTCTTGTTACCTGCATTTATATTTAAAACTAGCTTTCTCTCATTATCTTATTTTTCTCTTTTTGTTCCAGTCGTGTTATGCTTTTTATTTCATATTCTGGCTAATCTTCTGACCTATCACCTGCCTTTGCATTATTATAGACTGCATCATGAAGCAAAGGGACTACCAAGCTTTCTCAGGGCATCAAGAGGTGGGAAAGAATGTGACCTTGCTTTTATCAAATAATTTTTAAAAATTAAAAAACTTGGTAATTTCTTTGCCTGACATTTAAAAAAATCATGTTGGTTCATTGCCATTTCAATGTCAGCCTTGCAGCAGAACTAACACACAATAAAGTTATTGTAATTGCTTGTAACCTTTGTGTTGACCTTCATTTAATTAGGAGTGGCTCTCTCCCATAAGACGCCAGAACTGGAATGTCTCTTGCTTTCCAGCTTTTGCTTTTTATTATCAGCTTTAAAGCCACATTCCAGTAAAACATAACCAAACCTGAATTTGGCTTACCTTTGTCTCTGCTAAGTCAGTCATGTTCATTCTTATGTTCCTGTCAGCTATGACTAAGTGTAGAAAACAGAGCACTTTTTCAGCATGCTTCTCAATGAGACTACATTTGCATCACACACAGGCATATTTTGCACAACTTTGCATTATGGCCATGCCAGAATACATTATAATAAATGTAGAAAGCTCCTTCAACTATAAAATGTGACATCAAAAGCAATTACAGAATGCTGATGGAAATTTCAAATGACACAAATGGCTATTTGGGAGATATTCTGCCACAAACATCCAGTGGTTGGTGTTTCCTGGTCAATTTCATCCAGTTTTCCAGGAAGACACTTTCCTTGCTGCCTCCTTGGTTGGGATTTTTCATTTTGAAGCTAATGATGCAGTGAACATCTGAGATGGAGTCACATATATCATGCCCCATGTCTTCAGTTCAGTTTGTATGTAAATGAGTACAATAACAACCTAAATGGTGACTGATTAATGGGTGCTGCATGGAAGCTTTTGCCTCCACCAGCAACTTCTGGCATTGGTGATCCTAGTGCCATATGTAAAGGTGGCCAAATGGCCTCTTCACATGCAGCAAGTCAGAAATTCCACAGCAAATAGCTGACCTCATTCCCATGCATCCCTACTCCCACCCCAATCCACTCTACCCCCTCCCTACCAATGATGTCTAAGGGCGCAAATAAATGGTATTGTAGTTTCATAATGCTTTACTGATCACACTGCTACAAGCCAACCAGGCCAAAAAGGAGGTCCTCTTTCTCTCTCATGGGTAAAAGAAGCCCCTCCATCAGACTTGGATGGCTTGTTGAGTTGATGTCACACAAAGAGTCAGTGACTCAATTTAGCATCAACACAGCAGGGTCCAAAGCAGGAAGTGGATGAATGTTTCCCCGTGCTCCAAAAGTGTAAGTACCACTACCTTCTCACTGCAACTTCAGATTCATAGGGCCATCAATCGGTCAAGCTCTGCCACTGTTCAGCCATTCGTGTATCCATCTCTTTGTCACATGTAGGCTATACCTTCAATACCTCACACACACATTATGCTAAGAATCACCTAAAGCTTCCTGGGCACTGCACTTTCTACTCACTTGCTGGAGAGGACTCATGACCCAGCAGACTATGTCTATTCAACAAGTGCCTATACACACATTCCCATCACACTCAACTTCTGTCTGTCTCTTACTACAGGAGAAACAGGCACACAAATAGAAGGAGCGAGTACAGATGGGCAGCAGCCTTTCTAATTTCCAGATCCTCAGTGCATTTGAAAAAGATGCAGTCTACCTGGCGTGTATGGACCAAGACTGCTCCTGCATTAATGGAGAAATTGAAATGGCAGAAGCCAATGAGTAACATTGCTGGCTGCACTATGCTGTCTAATCTTTTCAGAAGCACAGCCACTTGCTTACATTCCTCTATAGACAGAGAGAGAGAGACAGATAGACAGAGGCAGAGAGAGACAGAGAAGGAGAGACATAGAGAGAGAGAAAGAGAGAGACATATATAGTCATCTTGATAGGTACTTTGGCTAGATTTGAACACACAATAAGATGAGCACCTCACTGAAACATAGAGCTGGTCAAGGAAGAAACATCTGAGGTCACTGACACTTGGAGGACTGCCAGAGGCCAGGCACCTGCTCAGTCCCATAAAGAATCATGCTTCTCTATTGATAAACCGACATCTTCAACCTGAGGAGACAGATAGGGGACCATTCAGGTTGGGATGCTGGAGGACCTTTCTAGACTGGAGTGAAAGATGGAGTAGCCCATTCATCTTCTCTGCTGCAATGGTTTCAGCATCAAGTGCTTGGTTGTCACTATGGAAAGGCTGATGAGAGAACATGATCCAGCAGAATGATCAACATCATCAGATATGTGCTTGGGTTTGCACTTGATCATTCTAACCATGGGTGCTCAGTATTGACTGCGAGGCAAGAGGAGACAGGGTGATACAAGCAGGCCTTTACAGTGCGGTGAAGGATGAGACAGACTTGGGAGTTTATCTGTTACCTTATTGCCTGCAGAAAGTAGATCATCAATAGCTGTCATGGAGGGCAAAGGAAGAAAAAATGCTTTGAAAGTACCTTGGTGGCTCTGATGTTTATCTGATGTACATAAATATAATCATATGAATATAAGTCAAATTTATATCCTGGGCAAGGTTCCCCAATGTATTAAATTTCTGGATAGGTTACCCCAAACTGTTAAACAGGAAGTATGCCTTGGCTCCCCTCTTTGTTCAGACACCCATTTGGTTGGTTTCAACATCATTAACTTATAAAAAATCTCTTCCTTTTCTGCCAGATCTATTTGGACATAACTTTAAAAAAGGAGCTAATTTAATCAGACTTTCTCAAATCAACAAAAAGCAAAGTTCATTAATTACTAAATGAGAGAAGAATTAATGAGTCCAAAAAGATATGAGTTTAAAAAACAAACAGAAGTCTCTGAATTGTTTGCAAAGAGCGAATGGTTGAACATTGCAACTGAAGGCAGAAAACATCATTAGTAATGTTGACGTTGGCAGGTGAGTCATGGTAAATGGAGGTAGAATCAGACTTGATAATGTGTCTGTTGTCATATATCAATTTTACTCTGAGGAAACGGAATCCTTTTTTTTCAATAAAGATGCCAGACTGATCTAAGGGAAGATGCAAGACTATGCATGTGCAGTCAATGGTACCATTAACCACTGAGAAGCTTGTGTTGTAAATGAAAGCTGGTACTTTCTCAAGTCACTTTGCATTTATAACTTTGTGCTGTAATTGGAGAGGAAATGCATTATTTTTCTAGTTGACCAGAACTAGTACTTTGTGATATTTGCCACCTTGATCAGTAAATATTATTATGAAGGTATTTCACTGGCACAAATCCTCATTTGTCTTTGCTGTAACTAAGGCCTGTCTAGTGGTTAATGAAAAACCAGCATGGAGTAACAACATGGGGGGCGAAATGTTCCTAGATAACTAGAAGGTTGATTGCATGAGAGGCATAAGTACAACAGCATTTGGTCAGGCATAATTACTAGGTTCTTTGGGAGTTTGTATAGATATACCTGCTACTCCAAAAGCTGGAGAAGAACCTCTTGTCACACACAATTTGTGATGGGAGCATCTGTAGAATGGAAGAAATCAATGTAACCCATTAATCCCTTCAGAACCATTACCTTACACACCCTAGAAGGAAACAAAAACAAAACTGGCAAATGAGACATATTAGTCTGACTTATCGTGTATTCTTCAAAATGAAGGACAGATATACATATTTCCAATTGTTTTTGGTAGTTCACTCTACTGCAAGTGTCAATATTTCTGGTACAGATGTAGACAGTCTTGTAAGGTGTTGCCTACTGCAGTCTGAAAAGAACCAATGAAAGTTTAGCACCATAATGGCCTCAGAAGCCACAATCATTGCTGTACATAGCCTGCTTCGAGATCTAAGTTATAATTTCAGAAAGTGTCAAAGCTCAGTGACAGGATGTTTGGTGGATTTTAATTGATTTGAGTTTTGCCTGAATGCTTCCTGTGAAGTGTACCTCCCAAACCCTCCCTTCACTTTTGTAACTGCTTGTTCCTACTTCATGGTTTTTTCCTCAGTAGTCACCTCTATCTCCAATCCCAAATGCAACCTTTTAAGATTTCACTTCACTATCCAAATTATTTCTGAAAAAGCTAAAAGCACTGCAAGAGTTTCTTCTGAAGAAGAGGCAAACCAGACCCTAAATGTTAAATCTGATTGTCTCTCAACTGATGCTCCCCGACGTGCTGAGTTTATCCAGCACTCTGTGTTTGTTTCAGGTTTCCAGCACTCATAGCATGTTGTTTATTTCTGTAATGCCAGTATCTGCTCTGTATGGTGGAAGTGAACTTGCAGAAGTGTTAAAGTTCACAAAATAAATGTCCAGGAGTCAATAACCAGTCCAAAATGAGAATCCAGAAACTAAACACTGGCCAAACTCTTTAAATATCAATAGTGAGGGTATTTCCCTGCTGGTTAGCGTCACACTGTACTGTGAGTTCAGCACATGGCCAAGGAAGTGCTGTGACATTCAAAAATAGATCCAGTATACGTCATGCAGGAGCAAATTTAAATAACATTCTGTGCTTAAGTAATCTGAAAACCTGGGTTATCTTTGTCACCAGTTAGCAGCCAGAAATAGGCACTGTGCAGTCAATGTCAATTTAAGAATACCTCAGATAAAAACATATAATAAACATTTTACAACAGGTCATATTAATGACAGTTAGTTTTCTATTCATGACTTACAAATATAGATTTGATTTATCCTGCAGGATTCTGACTGGTGCTCTCAAAAATGTTTTAAACGTAGCAAAATTCTGTATTTAAATGTGAATGTTCAGTTTTAGATCCTGGGCACAATATTCTCAATTTACAGCTTCTTAATATTATCAAGATTATTGGCAAGAATTTCATCAAGTAGAGAAAGCATCAAATAGACACAGCAAGTTTCACAAGAAAACGCAACTTGTTATTCAATGAAAATATATATATATAGCTTTTTCTCTATTAAAATATCCTCTTCCAGTTCCCTGCTGTGTAATCTGTTCATATATTTGCCAAGCATTAAAATTAAACATTAAGTGCTAAAATCTGTGGTTGTTCTGGCATATTCCCACCCTAATATTGTCTGCTGATATGTGGAAGGGTAGGGATTTTGACCTCAATAATTATCCACCCATGCCAGCCACTCCTGAATTGCTGTAATGACAAATGCAATAGTGTGCAAAATTAAGGATCTCTGCCTAAACTGATGAACATTGGTGAGAGCAGCAGCAAATGTCCTCACCTCAACATTTATTGAAATGTACTCTTCCATAATTTGTTTGTCCATGGATATTTTAGTTGGCCATCTTTAATCGTCAAGGACCTCTGAGAAATCCCTCTCATTGTGAGCATATCAGAAATTCAAGTGCAAACTGCCTACTCTTTTACAAATAGTACTTGTGAATTGTTAGAAGACGTTGTTTGACTAATAAAATGGTTATGTCAGACTTCCCAATGGGTATGTGACATTGGATAATTGCACTTTTATGAAGCTTCTGAACAGATTTTTTTTCTCTCTCCTACACTGAATCTTTAGTCAGTAAACATGTACCTAAATCTAATATGAACATAAAGCCTTGCAGCAATGCAAAACCATTACATTATGTGGTTGGGATGGCATAATAAGGAGAAACGCAAATTGCTATTGAATGGATAACAGACAAAAGGTGGATACGGCCAAGGCTATACATAAACATATGCCTTTCTAATCAAATTTTGATTTAACCCAGTCTCTTTTTCCCTTCCCTCTCCTTTCCCTTTGGTGGCCTGCATTGCCCTCAACAGACTTTGTGTGTAAATTAATCAATTACAAAGCATGGGACATTTACTGATGATAGTTAATAGATGATTAATCATTGGTGATTTGGTGATAGGGAGAGAAAAATAGTTGGGTGCACTCCTGGATATTACATAAAAAGAAAAATAAAAGAAAGAGGCATGGAGGCCCAGGACCCCAGAATAAAAGTCCAGACACTGTGCAAAAGAGATGGATAATCAATGCAATATGTTTGCATTGTGAATGGTAGAAGTACAGAAATAAGGAAACAAACTGGAAATAGTTAAGAAAATAAGGAATTTTATGAATATCAGAAATACTGTATCGCTAAATTTAGACGATGGAAAGTAACTTAATAAGCAGAGTACAGAAGTGTTTAGGAAAGGCAATGGCTTGCAAGGCCAACTAGGAGGTAATTGTGTTTGAGCCTTTGGGAGTGGATAAGCCACAGAGGAAAGAATGAACTACTCCTCCTTAGAGCTAAATTAAATTTTACAAATGTATAGTCACAGAAACCAATCAAACCTTAATGAGGCAAAGAATTTAGTCTCTGGCGAACTTTCCAATTCATTGGAATTTCAACTTTCAGACTATCTTTCCTGAGGCAGAAATTGACCCCTTCACATAAAACAGTCTGAGCTCTGCATCTTTAAGCACATACAGGACTCCAAATCAAAAGCAAAGTGAGTGCAAAACAGGAATATTCAAGTGATACAAAATGGTTGCACTGGATGATGCACCATTCACAAAAATAAAACAAAGAACTGTGGTTGTTGGAGATTGAAACAAAAAGTCACTGAACTCATAGCATTAATTCTGTTTTATTTCTCCACAGATGCTGCCAGACCTGCTGATTTTTTCCAGTAATTTCTGTTTTGGAAGCACAATTCATATCATTTCAAAATGTAGCCATGGTTCCCACCTTCCTGCATGGACCAGAAACATGAACCACGTACAGCAGACACCTCCAATCCCTGGAGAGTTAGTATCAACACTGTCTTCACAAAATCCTGCAAATGCACACCAAGGTTCTGCCAATCCTTTATATTTCCTCAGGTCTTGCCATTCAATATGTGCTTCTCTATCTTGTTAGTTCTCCCAAAATGTATTACTTCACACTTTTTAGGATTAAATATCATTTGCCAATGTTAGGCCCATTTGACCAGCCTTTCTATATCAGAGTTTAAATGTGTGGCGCTGGAAAAGCACAGCTGGTCAGGCAGCATCCATGGAGCAAGCAAGTCGATGTTTCGAGCATAAGATCTTCATTAGGAAATGCTGACTCTCCTGCTTCTCGAATGCTGCTTGACCAGCTGTTCTTTTCCAGCGCCATACTTTTTGACTCTGATTTCGATCATCTGCAGTGCTCACTAAAGGCTTGCCTCCTTATTAATTACCATTCACCAATTTTCACGTCTTCAGCAACTTAATGATCAAATCTCTGACATGCATTGCCATTTCATTATTGCACTCAACAAACAGCAACGGAATGACCATGGAACTCTGTGGTATGCTACTGGACAAAAACTTCAAGTCATAGAAACAACCTTTAATTATCATCTGCTGCATTCTGCTACTCAGCCAATTTTGGATCCAATTTGCCAATTTGAGTACTTTTCTCTCCTACTAATACTGTAGTGGACAGGCTCGTCTGCAGCAAGCAGTTTGTTGAGAATGAGGTGAAATGTGTTTTTTCATTTGGTTTGTTCCCTCACCACCTGCTATAGGCCCTGTCCATCAGCTATGTCCTTTAGGACTCCACCAACTTGACTAGTAATGGTGCTACCAAGTCACTGTTAGTGATGGAACTTGAAGTCTCTAACCCAGAGTATACTCGGCACTCTTGCCATCCTCAGTGCCTCAGCCCAAGTGATGCTCAAAGATCTATCAGACAAGGGTGAATGTTTTATGACAATCAGTAGGAGGTTTCTTTGCTCCTATTTGACCTGACATCATAAGAATTCATGAAGTCCAGGATCAATGTTGAGGACTCCCAAGGAGGCCCCCTCCCTATTTAAAACCATTATGCTGCCACCTCTGCTTTGTCTGTTCTGTCAGTTTACCTACCTGAGTGCAACTAGACATAGCCAGGGATGTTGATGGTGCTTGTTCGACTTTGCACTACTCAGTGAGTATGATTATGTCGGGCTGTTGCATGACTAATTTGAGAGACCATTCTCCCAGTTTTGGCACGAACCCCTAGATGTTAGCAATGGAACTTTGCAGGGCCATTGTCAATTCCAGTGCTGATATTAGTGCCATGTGGTCCATCCAGTTACATTCCTCAAAGTAATAAATATGTTGACTAATGCAAATACGCGCTGTCAGTTCAAACAAGGAGGAAGACAGTTTATTCTAGGAAGAGGTAAGAAGGGTGTGTAAGAGCAGATTTATTTTAGAAGGAGAATTAAATCAACTCAGTATAAACACATAGTATTGACGAGTCAGAGGTGGTGAATGCAAGTCATGACTATTATTTGACTCAGTCTGCTAGGAGGTAAAAATATGTTGCTGGAAAAGCGCAACAGGTCAGGCAGCATCCAAGAAGCAGGAGAATCCTGATGCTGCCTGACCTGCTGCGCTTTTCCAGCAACACATTTTCAGCTCTGATCGCCAGCATCTGCAGTCCTCACTTTCTCCCTCAATCTGCTAGGAGGCCACAGGAAGGGAATGACAAAGAAATGGAGTCAGAAGATGAATTCCTTGCTGCAGAATTGCTAGTCTCTGACCTGCTCTTGCAGTGAAAGTATTTGTATGGCTAGTCCAGTTCAATGGTAAAAACCAAGATGTTGAAAGTGTGGGATTCAACAACAGTAAAGGTATTGAATGCCAAGGACCAATGGTTAGATTCTCTTGATGGAGAAGGCTATTGTTCAGCATTTATATGGTGTAAATGTTGGCACTTGTCAGCCCAAACTTGGTGTTCTGATCTTGCCACATATGGACATGGATTACTTCAGTGTCTGACAGATAATGAATAGTGCCGAATGTTGTACAATCACCAGCTAACTCCGCTCTTCAGATCTTATGATGGAGGGAAGGTCATTGATGAAGCAGCTGAAGGCAGTTGGGTCGAAGACATTACCCCTGATGAAACCCTGCAGAGATATTCCGGAGCTGAGATGACTAACTTCCAACAACCACAACGAACTTCCTTTGTACCAGGAATGACTCCAAACAGTAGAGTTTTTTTCCCTGTTTCACATTCTCTCTTGTTTTGCTAGGTTTCCTTGATATCATACTCAAGTCAAATATAGCTTTGATGTCAAGGGCTGTCACTCTCGCCTCACCGCTGGAATTCAGCTCTTTTAGAAATATTGAACAAAGGCTTTAATTAACTCAGGAGCAGATTATCCCTGGCAGATCCCAAACTGGCATCAATGAGTGAGTAAGTTATTATTAAACTCATGATGCTTGATAGGGTCATAGGATGAAACTTTCCATCACATTACCGATGATCAAGGCTAGACTGAGGGGGTGGTAATTGGTTGGTTTCAGTATGTCTTTCTTTTTGTGTACAGGATATTCCTGAGCAAACTTCTACATTGTCACTTAGATGTTGTAGCTATACCAGAATAGCTTGGCTAGGATGTGCCACGTTGTGGAACATACGTCTTTAGTAATATTGCTGATATGCTATCAGGGCTCATTGCCATTATAGTATTCAGAGCCTCCAGTTCCTTATCATATTACAGGTAGTGAATCAAATTTACTGTGTTGTTAGCAAACTTTGAGGGAGGCTGAGATGGATCATCTACTCAGCATCTCTGGCTGAAGATTGTTACAAATGCTTCAACTTTACCTTTTGCATGGAAGATGGTGATATTTGTAGAGCTTCCTCCTCAAGTAAGTTATTTAATCATCCATCACTATTCATGACTGGATGTGGCAGGACTGTGGAGCTTAAATCTGACTATTGGTTGGGGGATCAATTAGCCCTCTCTATCACTTGCTGCTTATGCTATTTGGCACACAGATAGTCCTGTTGGGTAGCATCACTAGGTTGACACCTCATTTTAGTCAATATTAGAGTGGTGCTGGAAAAGCACAGCAGGTCAGGCAGCATCCGAGGAGTGGGAAAATCAACGTTTCGGGCAGGAGCCCTTCATCAGGATTCCTCATTTTAGACATGACCAGTACTGCTATTGAAATGCCTCTTCATTGAGCTAGGTTGATGCTTTCTTGATGATAATGGTTGATGTTGTTATAGAGTCATAGAGATGTACAGCATGGAAACAGACCCTTCGGTCCAACCTGTCCATGCCGACCAGATATCCCAACCCAATCTAGTCCCACCTCCCAGCACCTGGCCCATATCCCTCCAAACCCTTCCTATTCATATACCCATCCAAATGCCTTTTAAATGTTGCAATTATACCAGCCTCGACCACTTCCTCTAGCAGCTCATTCCATACACGTACCACCCTCTGTGTGAAAAAGTTGCCCCTTAGGTCTCTTTTATATCTTTCTCGTCTCACCCTAAACCTATGCCATCTAGTTCTGGACTCCCCCACCCAGGGAAAAGACTTTGCCTATTTATCCTATCCATGCCCCTCATAATTTTGTAAACTTCTATAAGGTCACCTTATAGGAAGGAGACAAGAATTGCATGCAATATTCCAACAGTAGCCTAACCAATGTCCTGTACAGCTGCAACATGACCTCCCAACTCCTGTACTCAATACTCTGACCAATAAAGAAAAGCATACCAAACGCCTTTTTCACCATCTGGAATGTGAAGTTACAGATTATGGTTAAGTACAATTCTGCTACTGCCAACAATACCTCACAGATGCCCAGTCTTGCTCGGTATCTTTGCTGTCTATGCCATTTTTGCACAGTGTCAAAATAGCCAACTGTTTTGCATTCACTGCCTGCTCTGCTTTGTTTTGAGTTGTAAAACATGATATTGAATTCCTGAAGCACCTGCACTGTTTAAAGTTCTTAAAGAACTGTGTTTACTGAAAACCGTAGAGCTGCACTTATCATTCACAATGATTTTTACAAACCGATCATTTTTCTCTTTGATACCATCACAGTAACTTGAGGCAAAAGGAGCAAATCAGTCAGAAGGGATGTGTAAATGAAAGAATTTGTATTTTGAGAGCTTATGATGATGTGAATATGAAAGATAGTAAGGCTCTTCCTCCCATCTCCCTTTGTTGCTTCCAGATAAAATTCATGCCCATTAGTTGTTATATGAGCTCACCCAGAGGTTGAAGCTCGTGGAGTTGGGGATCATGCAGAATGTGCCACACATTGAAGAACACTGAATGTAAAAGTAGCAGGAAGCCAGTGAGGATTTAGTCTTTCCCTGGTGCATTCTGTTGAGATGGTCATTTATTTTCCAGGAAACCAGCAGACTCTGATCTCAGGGTTGCTGTACAAAAGAAGAATGTTTGAAGCATGTTACACCTTTGTGCATGTGCAGATTTTGTTTATTCAGGAGGCCACTGTGGTAACAAAGGGAATTTTCTTTTTCTCTCTCATTTCCTTAGATTTAAAATAGTGACTATACTTCCAAAGCAATTCATATGCTGTGAAGCGCCTTGGAACAGCCTGATGAAAATGAAATTAAAGAGCACTTTAAAAAAAATATTATTTGTTACAGTCATCATTAGAACACTGAAGTCCTGAAACATTCCCTTAACCACTACCTAAATGACTCAGGATCAGTCATTCTTCATTTCCTTGAAAGTATAGACTTTAGCCGTGGAGGTCTTGGAACAGGCATAAGTGTGCTTTGCATTCCAGTTTTTGATGTCCAGCTCTGACCTAACCCCTCAGGAGGTTAAAGGAATGAAACACGTAGGATGTAGAGCCAGGTTGCCGAGGCAGCTGCAGAAAACATGCAATTCATACCGTGACTCCACTGTCAGGACAGAAGGCGAATTCTGTTGCTGAAGCCTTTCATCCCCAATCAGCAGTCAACCGCCTCACACAGTTCAGAGTTTCAGATGGAACCTGGAAAAAGACCCTGCATTGCCATTTAAAATGTCCTAAGTGTGGAGAATGACAAAATTGCCACAAAATGCAAGTAATGCTTTCCATATTAATGTTAGCATTGTTCAAATCTATAAGAAATCAAACTGAATATTGTGTTGCATGCACTTCTTGAGGCTTTATGTAACTAGTTGGGACAAAATCTGTGCTTATTCAGCAATCAAAAACAAAGTGAGTTGTCAAAGATAGATTGGAGCAGTCTTGAGAGATGTGGAAACAGTATGATTGGGTATTTAAGAAAAAAAGGCCCCTTTCTTTTGCAGCAGATGTTGAAAATGACTTCAAGTTATAATCCTCAAAAGCTACTATTCTTGTTCCTTAGCCTCCTACAGGAATTCTTTTTTAATTCACAAAGACATGAAGACCACAATGTGTGTCCATGGTGATAGAGAGATACCCTAAGCTTCGAAGAAGGCAACAAAATTACTGGGTTACCGAAGCAAGGGTTCTTTCAATTATCACTGCGATTGATAGATGCACCTCCTAGCAATGTGCAACTGGGATGTTTGGATCTTGTTGAGCTTTGGAAACAAGAATCTTATTACTGATAAACCATCTTGACACCTGTCTGCTTTTCTTGAATGGTGCTGTAAGTGGGATTGCATCATGATAAAATAATTGTGACAAATCCATTCAAATCAGACACTATCATGGAAGAGTCGCTGCTGATCTTCACAAACAAATAAACAATTTAAGATTGATAAAGGATCCTACACCACCATTCAGAAAATTCAATATTGCATCTACTGGAACTGGGTGCCGATCAGGTCTGCTCCCTCTGAATGCTAGAATTCAGTTAGCTAGCAAACGAAAAAACAAACTACAGAACAGAAAGATGGTCTCTCACACTGAATGCTGGAATTCAGTCACGGTCACAAGGTATAAGAACAACAGAATTTGAATTAATCTGCAAATCTTAAAATTAACCGTTCAACTATCAATGCCATCACCATCTTAGTTTGTAGAAGGCTGATCCAATGCCCTCGCTCCTTGTCAATGATGGCATTTTAAAAAAAAAATCCTTTATTGTCACGTGTATTCAATACAAAATACAATGAAAAGTGTGTACTTTTGCCATATATCAGCACCATTCGCATTAACTTAAAATAAAATAAAAAAGATAACACGTAAAGAGAATCCAACTTTCCCTTCCCTGCTATTACAGCATGCCATTGCCAGAGTCACACTCTGGGCTTCCCAGCCCATGTCATGCTCTCAAGAGAGTGTCCTGCTCTGGGACACATGAGCCTCTGCCATGCCATCATCTGGGAGCCATTCCATGTGGAAGTGAGAGTCCACTCCAGGCTTCACAGGCCGCCCGACTGACTCTGTAGCCTCACTGCCCCTGAAGACCCTGCCGCTGCTCCAGAGGTCATCGAAGCTGCCTCCTGCCAAACAGCTGTCTTTATCAGGTAAGTTTGAGACAAAAAAAAGGGGTAGAAGGAAAAGGAAAAAAAGAAAATTGCAGACATGGAGGACAAGCCTGGGCACAGGAGCCTGTATACTGCCTACTTTGCCGCTGCCATCTTGAACACACCATTCCCATTATCTTTTGCATCTTTGTTGTGTTGATTTGAAAAAAGAATCAGCTCTTTTTTAAACAAACCTGTTTGATGAATTTTTTTTCTCTAAGTCTTCTACAGAGAAAGCATTCAATTGCCATTTTGGGAACAAGAATTACTGTATATTGATATTGTGACTCATGGATTAGTAACATGAAAGAGCAAAAACTCAAGCACATTCTTTTTGACAAATTGGTCAAGGAACAATGAATGACAGGTTTTATTGGGCTTCCTGGACCTATGGAAAAGCCTGAAACGAAGAAAGAATCCACCCAGATTGTCTGCTATGGATATAATATTTCATATGGCCAAGAAGAAATGGTGCTCAACAAACCAAGAGAGACTCAACTAAATTCAACTAGAACAAAACTGACTGAGGACATGGTACCATTACTTAGCAGCGTGCTGCAGGGCCCCAGACCAAAAACCGAGTTGGCAGAATACAGATCTTTTAAGAACTGATAGTCTGTCTTAATCAAAAGTGATTTATTGTATGATCAAGGATTAGTTAATCCAGGTTCCCTTTGGGAAAATGCACTGGAAAGGATATGCTGGGGACACTCAGGTATTGCCAGGAGTGCAACCAAGGTTTAGTCAGGAATCCAATGGCCAGACACAACAAATGAAATGAAAAGAAAATTGGTGATTTCATACCACAGTAAAACCTGCAATTGTAGAAGATTGTCAGCCAAGGAAAACACTCTTGTCATTAAAGACAGATCAAAGGTTACAAATCAGCAACGCTTGTAAGAAGCAATAAATGCTGAGAATAGTATAATCCACCTGAACACATTCCAAAATCTAACAATGTTGTTCAAGAGCCTGTTTTGCCATCTTAACAAAGTCAACAGTCAATGCCAATGACAGAGATACAGTGCTGAGTGACCAGCAACCTTTCAGTAACACAACCAAGGATAATAGAAAGTTTGGCACATCAATTAGCCAATCGTAGAAGGTGACATCAGTGGTCGGCAAGTTTATTTTTAGATTAGATTCCCTACAGCAAGGAAACAGGCCTTTTGGCCCAACAAGTCCACACTGACCTTCTGAAGACTAACCCACACAGACCCATTCCCCTCCCTTATATTTACCTCTGACAAATGCACCTAACACTATGGGCAATTTAGCACGGCCAATTCACCTAACCTGCACATCTTTGGATTGTGGGAGGAAACCAGAGCACCCAAAGGAAACCCATGCAGCCACAGGGAGAATGTGCAAAGTCCACACAGACAGTCGCCCAAGGCGGGAATTGAACCCAGGTCCCTGGTGCTGTGAAGTACAGTGTTAAACACTGAGCCAGCATGCAGCCCACAATGTTGTTGGAGGGAATCCTGAGGGACAAGATTTACATGTATTTGTATAGGTCAAGATTGATTAGGGATAATCAACATGGCTTTGTGCATAAGAATTCATGTCTCACTAACTTGATGGAGCTTTTTGAAGAAGTAACAAAGAGGATTGGTGAGGGCAGAGCATTGGACGTGATCTATGTGGACTTCAGGCATTCGACAAGGTTCCCCATGGTGGACTGGTTGGCAAGATTGGATCACATGGAATACAGAGAGAACTAGCCATTTGGATACAGAACCAACTAGAAGGCAGAAAACAGAAGGTGGTGGAGAAGGGTGTTTTTCAGACTGGAGGCCTGCGACCAGTGGAGTGCCACAAGGATCGGTGCTGGTTCCATTGCTTTTCATCACTTTCATAAATCACTTGGATGTGAACATAAGAGGCATATTTTGTAAGTTTGCAGATGACACCAAAATTGGAGGTGTAGTGGACAGCAAAGAAGGTTACCTCAGAGTACAATGGGATCTTGATCAGATAGGCAAAGAGCCAAAGAGTGGCAGATCGAGTTTAATTTAGATAAATGTGAGGTGCTACATTTTGAAAAGACAAACCAGGGCAGGACTTCTACATTTAATGGTAAAGTCCTGGGGAGTGTGGCAGAACAAAGAGTCCTTGGAGTGCACTTTCATAGCTCCTTGAAAGTGGAGTCTCAGGTAGATAGGATAGTGAAGAAGTCATCTAGTATGCTTTCCTTTATTGGCCAGAGCATTGAGTATAGAAGTTGAGAGGTCATGTTGCGGCTGTACAGGACATTGAATAGATGAGATTAGATTCTCTACAGTGTGGAAACAGGCTCTTCGGCCCAATAAATCCACACCGACCCTCCGAAGAGTAACCGCCCAGACCCATTTCCCTCTGACTAATGCACCTAACACTATGGGCAATTTAGCATGGCCAATTCACCTGACTTGCACATCTTTTGACTGTAGGAGGAAACCGGAGCACCCAGAGGAAACCCACACAGACACAGGGAGAATGTGCAAACTCCACGCAGACAGTCGCCCAAGGCTGGAATCGAACTTGGGTCCCTAGCGCTGTGAGCCACCGTGCCGCCCCAGTTGGTGAGGCTACTTTTGGAATATTGCGTGCAATGCTGGTCTCCCTCTTATGGGAAGGATGTTGTGAAACTTGAAAGGGGTCAGAAAAGATTTACAAGGGTGTTGCTAGAGTTCAAGTGTTTGAGCTATAGGGAGGGGCTGAATAGGCTGGGGCTGTTTTCCCTGGAGTGTCGGAGGCTGAGGAGTGACCTTATAGAGGTTTATACAATCATGAGGGGTATGGATAGGGTAAATAGACAAGGTCTTTTCCCTGAGTTGGGGGAGTCCAAAACTAGAAGGCATAGGTTTAGGGTGAGAAGGGAATGATATAAAAGGGACCTAAGGGGCAACACTTTCACACAGGGGGTGGTGCACACATAGAACATAGAACATTACATCGCAGTACAGACCCTTCGGCCCTTGATGTTGCGCCGACCTGCCATACCAATCTGAAGCCCATCTAACCTACACTATTCCATGTACGCCCATATGCTTGTCCAGTGACGACTTAAAAGTACTTAAAGGTGGCGAATCTACTACCGTTGCAGGCAAAGCATTCCATACCCTTACTACCCTCTGAGTAAAGAAACTACCTCTGACATCTGTCCTATATCTATCACCCCTCAATTTAAAGCTATGCCCCCTTGTGCTCGCCGTCACCATACTTGGAAAAAGGCTCTCCCTGTCCACCCTATCTAACCCTTTGATTATCTTATATATCTCTATTAAGTCACCTCTCAATCTTCTTCTCTCTAATGAAAACAGCCTCGAGTCCCTCATCCTTTCCTCGTAAGACCTTCCCTCCATAGCAGGCAACATCCTAGTAAATCTCCTCTGCACTCTTTCCAAAGCTTCCACATCCTTCTTATCATACGGTGACCAGAACTGTATGCAATACTCCAAGTGCGGCCGCACCAGAGTTTGATACAGCTGCAACACAACCTTATGGTTCCAGAACTCAATCCCTCTATTAATAAAAGCTAAAACACTGTATGCCTTCTTAACAACCCTGTCAACCTGGGTGGCAACTTTCAAGGATTTGCGTACATGGACACCGAGATCTCTCTGTTCATCTACACTACCAAGAATCTTACCATTAGTCCAGTACTTTGCATTCCGGTTACTCCGACCAAAGTGAATCACCTCACACTTGTCCACATTAAACTCCATTTTCCACCTCTCAGCCCAGCTCTGCAGCTTATCTATGTCTCTCTGTAACCTACAACATCGTTCATCACTATCTATAACTCCGCCGACCTTAGTGTCATCTGCAAATTTACTAACCCACCCTTCTACATCCTCATCCAGGTCATTTATAAAAATGACGAACAGAATTGGACCCAACACCGACCCTTGCGGAACACCACTAGTAACTGGACTCCAGGATGAACATTTCCCATCAACCACCACCCTCTGTCTTCTTTCAGCAAGTCAATTACTGATCCAAACTGCTATATCTCCCACAATCCCATTCCTCCGCATTTTGTACAATAGCCTATTGTGGGGAACTTTATCGAATGCCTTGCTGAAATCCATATACACCACATCAACCGGTTTACTCTCCTCTACCTGTTTGGTCACCTTCTCAAAGAACTCAATAAGGTTTGTGAGGCATGACCTACGTTTCACAAAACCATGCTGACTATCCCTAATCAAATTATTCTTTTCTAGATGATTATAAATCCTATCTCTTATTACCTTTTCCAATACTTTACCAACAACTGAGGTAAGGCTCACTGGTCTATAATTACCAGGGCTATCTCTATTCCCCTTCTTGAACAGGGGAACCACACTTGCTATCCCCCAGTCTCCTGGCACTATTCCTGTAGACAAAGATAATTTAAAGATCAATGACAAATCATACAAGCCATTGCAAAAAGACGATTTAAAGATCAATGACAAACCATACAAGCCATTGCAAAAATGTGACTACCTCTTTCATTTAAAATGATATTGCCTGATGCAGAAATATTGGATACTATAGGGAAGAACGCACTAGTTTCAACTGAACAGCCATCTTTCATAATGGTCATTTCCAAGATTACATGGTTTCCCAGAAGCTATAACAGGGTAGCTACATGAATTACCAGGATAAAGGGAACTCAGAAGTTCAAGGGTCCTCCAGGTATGCTAATTGTCCAACATTTTCAGTGAAGAAAATGCTAGAAATAAAAGATCATTCAGTGGAGAAATATTCCACAGATGAGAATCAACGTTACTGTTATAAAATTCTGGAACTTCCACCCTAACAGCACACGAACTGCAATGTTTTAAAAATGCAACTCACCACTACCTTCTTGTTACAAAGTTGAAAGCATGTATGTTCACTTTAAAATATGTTTTCTGAATATTGAAGTAAACTTAAAGTGCAGGCTCAGCTGCCTGAATGGAAAGGCTGGGAGATAAACTATTCCAGAATAGATGCATGTGACAATTGGTGATTAAAAAGACACCTGAGTTTTGATTGCTGTTTGACAACGATTCAAATTTAACCAACTACTTTAAATTATGCCCAGGATACTGAAACCCATTTGAATTTGAATTTATTGTTTTGACAACATCAGACCAATGAGAAGGAATGATGTTGGTTTTAAAAACATGGACATTTTGAAAATTGATCAGAGCATATGCCACCAAACAGCAGAGCAACTGCCATAGAGCAGGAGAGCTAACTGCCCATCTAACATCTTGTCCTCAAAAAAATAAGAAGGCACTCCCTATCAAAAGGTATCTTTTCTTCTAAAAGTAGTAAGAAAGTAAGAAGATGACCAGGGAGTTCAGCAGACAGATGATTGAAGACAGCAGAAAAACAATGACTATGTGGACTTGAGATTAAGTTAATGTGATGTTTAATAAGTGTTTTATTGGAACAGCATGCTAATAGGAGTGTGTTCAGTTAAGGGAAAGAGTGTTTGGCTTGTTAATAGATTTGTTTAGTGTTCACTATTAGAGTTAGAAGAATTTTTTTTTATTTTTCTTTAAATAGTGGAAATTAGGAGTTCTCTGTCACTCACTCACATTTAAACAGATTACAAGGCGAGGCAAGGTGAGATTTTCTGGGTGTTTGGCTTTACTTAACAGAGGGGTTCGACCTCTACGTCATAACATTTTTAAGTGCGACTAGGTCTGGGTACTAAAGACTGACCAGCCAGTAATGCTATATGCACCCCATGAATGAAGAATAGTCTTCAAATGAAAAATCTCCTGTTATATAATCAGAGTCATTTGGCACTGAAACAGACCCTTTGGCACCTGCCGACCAAGTTTCTCAAACTAAAATAGTCCCATTTGCCTGTGTTTAGCCCACATCTCTCTAAATCTTTCCTACGTTCTTCCAAATCTGAAGGTAGTGCATTCTGGGAATATTGTGAATCATCCTGACCACCCAATTTGTGAAGTTAGAAATTTGAGAGAAGCATAAGTTAGTACTCAGTGTAAATGTGACATCGACTTGAATCTCTAATGGGTTAACTATCGGGAAGAAATGCTTTGGGGAGATGTTGTATAAGGTAATGGTTCTGAAGAAGTTAACTTTCAATCTACATTGAGCTTCATGCATTCTGTTGATGTCACATGGTTAGTTCTACTTGAGTGCATAAAGAGCAGATACATTCTGCATAGCGCTCAAGCATCATAGTAATTATACTTGAAATGTAATGTAATTTTACTTGTTGCTGTCAAGTATTTAAAAAATATTGCAACTAAGTGCAGTGCCTTTTCTGTAATGGCTGTAAGCTATTGATCCTCCACCACTAATTCACGAAACAGGTCTCAGACAAAGCAGTGACAAAACAGGGATTGAAGTCAGCAAATACCTGAAACAGCTCTTATACTGAGTCACATACTGTTAGAGGTACCAGATACCATGAGGATGGCAGTAAGTGGTAATCAGGTTACTCCACAATCTGTAACACAGCATATTATTATGAGCTGTATTTGCAGCCGCTAATAAATCTATTCAGGATATCCTTCTCTGATCAATAGCACTGCTAACATGTTCTTTGGCCACCTCACCAAAATTCCAGATGGTAATGTCATTTTGTATATGCCTACTTGCACTATCATTAACAAAGAATTCAGATAGATTGTTTCTAAAAAATTAGCATACACTGGTATCAGGGGATAAAGAAACTTGGTCCTAAAATCACATAATACAAGTTCAATTCAAGGTGTGTGAAGCAGTTAACACTTGTTTTGTCTCTTTCCTATCCTTGCCATTCTAGCTCAACATTTTTTTGATGATTAGGTATTTACAGCTTTCTTTAAAATAGTCTAACTTCAGTTTTTTTTAAATTGAACCATTTTCCTCATGAAAAAAAAAATTCTATGCAACTAATCTATCAAATAACTAATCTATTGATTGTCGAGTTCCTGGAAACATCTGAACTCCTCCAAGTATTGCCTCCAAGGCCAGTTGGCTTTTTCTATGACTTTTCACCATTTTTTGTTTGTAAATTCACTGAAATACATATTGACTGAATCTCTCAACTGTCCAAACTCAGTGTCTCAGAGTTCCATACCTAACAAAAGAGAAGTGAGAAGGAGATTGTTTATCACAAGCGTGTCTGAAAAACTACTTCGCATCTCCCATTGTGAGGCAGTGACTTGCAGCAAAATGTCACTTTTGTTGATCATAGATTATATGATCAAAATTTGCTAGAGATAACACATCTTATTATTCCAAGGTTCAAAACGTCTGTTTACCTCTGTCCTCCTCTACATTCAAAAGCCCCAGGACACCTTCCAGGTGAAGCAGCACGTTGCCTGCACTTCATTCAACCTAGTCGACTGTTTTCATTGTTTCCTGAAGCAAATTGAATATTGACATGTTTAAATAGATTTGAACATATATGCTTTACTGATAATGATAGAGCAACTGAAGATTGGTCCCCACTTGTGGTCTTTGCTGTTTATGAAATGGAAAAAGTGTACTGCTGATTTTTAGACAAACCAAACTTTACCACCCGGCTCATGGAGCTAAATGCTTTTCCATTAACGAGAAACAGATTAGACACATGGAGAAAGCAGGATCTGATTTTTTTTTATAAATCAAAAATTTGGCGACATATAGAGCAGCAAATTTGTATAGTACCAGAAGAAAACTAAAGACAAAAATTATATGCTTAAGATAGTTGAAGAATAGTCCTTTAAATATTTTTAAAAATACCATATGTGTTTCAGATGGAATGAATTTAATATTGCGTATCCAATTAAAGACTCAAATAAAAGCAAATGATGGGATACCTCCTGACAACGTGTGCAGAAAACAACTCTCCCATATGGGTTAGCAGGTTTTTAAATAATTTTGTTTTAAAATCAGCTTCTGTGGTGTTGGCTTTCAGGTACCATGAGAAAGCGTAACTGAGAATGGTCAGGCAGCATCGGTGTGGAGAGAAACAGAGTTCATGTTTCAAGTCTGGAATGACAAAAAGTCATACTGGACTGGAAACTTGAACTCTGTTTCTCTCTCCATAAACACTGCCCAATTTGCTGAGTTTCTCCAATAGTGTCCCTGCTTGTTTCAGATTTCCAGAACTGCCAATTTTTTGCCTTTATTATTACAGAATTAACCCATTCCACAAACACTGCCTGATCTGGTGAGTACTATATTTGCAGTACAGTAAGCTATTGCAAGCAAATTATGCATTGGAACAGAACACTACAGAACATCCACCCCTTTTAGAGAATAAAGTACTTACAGTATTGTACAAAAGTGATTCTATAATATGTTATGAAGGCACCACAATCTATAGGCAGATGAAAAATAATTGCTTTATAAGACACCTTATTTATAATAGACATTTATAACTCTGAACTGCTAACTCTGACTCCTCAACTGTTTTAATTTGGGTCCTGCTATTTCACACATTTATTATGCTGAGGGGATACTCATTCTGCTCAATGTCCTCATCCATCTACTCTCAAGATTGCTGCCACTCTTCCATCACATCATCCCTTTGACCGTTTTAGTTCTACAGGGCCCTGCATGTAAGGATTACATGGCATGAATAAATTGTAGGCCAGAGCTCAATGAATGATGATGAGAAATGGAAACATAAATGAAAGACTTCAGTGGGAATATGTGGAAACTCTGAACTGACAGAGTTACAAATATACAAACAAGTAACAAGAGTAGGTCACTCAACACTTGAAGCGTATTCCACCATTCAATAAGAGCATGGCTGATCTGATTTTAAAATCAACTCTGCATTCTTGCATATCCCTGATAATCTTTCATCCCTCGGGAATAAATAATCTACCTAGCTCTGCCTTAAAAATATTTTAAAATTCTGCTTTTTGAGAGACAGATTTCCAAAGATTCAATCCATAGAAAAAGTATCCTAAACTCTGTCTTATTTTTAAACTATGATCCCTAGATCAGAATTTTCACACAAGAGGAAGCGTCCTTTCACATCCAGGTGGTTAAGTCCTCTCTGAAGCTTACATGTTTCAATTAAGTTACCTCTGACACTTCTAAAATCCAGATGACACAGGCCTCACCTGTCTCACCTCTCCTCCAAAGGCAATTTTCTCATTCTAGGTAATGGTCTTGCAAACAAAGTTATGCAGGTTATGTGAACGGCTATGTAAAATTGTCCATAGTGTTCAGGGATGTGTAGGTTAGGTACATTAATTGCGGATAACATAGAGGAATAGGTCTGGGTGGATTACTCTTCGAAGGATCGGTGTGGACTTGTTGGGACGAAGGGCCTGGTTCCACACTGTATGGATTTTACGTAGGGATTCTATTAAGTCTGCTCAGAACTACTTCCAACACATTAACAGTCTTCCACAACTATGGTGACCAGTACTGTACATAGCACTCCAAATGGAATCTCATCAATGCCTTGTTTAACTCAAAGTATAACCTCCCCACTCTTACATTCAAATCCTCCTTGCAATAAGCCATAACATTCTATAAGCTTTCCTGATTATCCACTGTTATCTGCATACTAACCTTCTGTATTTCATGTGCTAGGATACTCAGATCACTCTACATCACAGAGATCCACCATTTGGGTAATATGCTTTTTTTATTATTCTTTTTGCCACATCATAACAGGATTATTAACAGGCTTGGCAGGGTAAACACTGAGAGGATGTCTGCCCTCATGACAAAATGAGATGTTTCTTTGTCCAGTAAAAATGGGCAACATGGCGATGCAGTGGTTAGTAATGCTGCCTCACAGCACCAAGGACCTAGGGTTGATTCCATTCTTGGGTGACTGTCTGTATGGAGTTTGCACATTTTCCCCATGACTGCATAGGTTTACTCCCATAATCCAAAGATGTGCAGGTTAGGTGGATTGGCTAAATTGCCCATAGTGTCCAGGGGAGTGGAGGCTAGGTGGATTAGCCATGGTAAATGCGGGGATAGGAGAGGATCTTGATCTGGGTAGGATGCTCTTTGGAAGGTCAGTGCAGACTCGATGGGCTGAATGGCTTCCTTCCACACTTTAGGGATTCAATGATTCTCGGGTCAGAATGCATAGTCTCAAAATAAAGATGCATCAATTTAAGATTGAGATGAGAAGAAATTTCTTCTCACAGAGGATTGAGTGTCTTTGGAACTCCTGGCCACAGAGAGTTGTGGGGACAATGTCCTTGTGTATACTTAAGGCTGGCATAGATATATTCTTGATCAGTAGGGAAAGAACACGTGAAGCATGCCGAACCAGCCATGATCCTTTTGAATGGTGGAGCAAACTCAAGGAGTAAACAACCTACTCCTGCTTCTAGGCTGAGCCTTTCACTCAATCTGCCAAGCACAATCCCCTATGCAGTCATCCATCCTCATCCAAGCTGCAAATGTACACTGCAAGTGAAAAATGGTGCGTCTGTCACCCCAGGCTTGAAATTGGTGGAGTAGATGATTTTTATCTAAAGAGTGAGTGATCTATTTGTGAACTATATGAAGCTCTTTGAGGAGCAGTTGCATTAAAACAGGTTTAAGACATCTAGCTTTATAAAGCTTACCATGTGAAATGAATACAGTGTCCAGATATGTGAGATACAAATTCTGGCCAAAAACAAGCCCCGGTCATGTCATTAGTCATTAAAAATTGATCATAGTCAACTGTGAAGCAGACACAATCATGTCGCATTTGGGTCAAAGTTCAGAAAGGTAATCCAAGGTCTTGTAGGCTGTGCAAAGACACAGAGCTGATTTTCTCTCAATTTGAACTGTAAGTATGCACTAGCAATCTCTTAAACGCAATGGGTTCTGTAATCCTACTGCACTCACAACTTCCAGTGCCGTTGTGTGTGACCTGTGAGATGTGGTTAGTGCTGCATACATTGGAATAAGGTCTACGGTGTCAAAGGTGTATGTACAAGCATTCTACTGCCCTCTTGGTCAAAGCCCTCCATGCCCATTATATCGAGGATTCTAGTAAACAATCACTTATGTGTGATGGGAATGCTGACTGCTCACATACAAAAGAGCTGCTCTGTTTCCAACATTCCTCACCCAGGTACATTGGAACTGTGAGAAATGGATCAGGACACAAGAGGTTATTGTCACTGGGATTATGGAGCTACAAAAGTGCAGTAAAATTGAGGAAGAGAAACTTTAGAAAGCCCAGGATCAGCAGCAAATACCAGCGGCTGACAGCAATCTGTACATTTCAGGAAGTCCCCACAGGATGCTGAGGAGGCAGAGGAGGCCCAGTCATTATTGTCCTGGATGGAATTTCCTACAGATCAAGGAGGCACATTATCATCGCTGACTGAGGATAACAGCACAGAAGCATGTCAGGTACTGCAGTAGGGCCTGCAATCTAAAGGCATGGCAATATCCTATCTCAGTCACTGTCAAGGTGACAGCTTTGCTAAGTATTTCTGTAACTATCTGTTTCCAAGGCTTCACTGGAGACATAGGTGGGATCTTTCAAAATCTACAAATCATACGTTTTAGCAAAACAATTTGAGTATTCATGGTCACTTATTGATGTTAGCTTTAATTCCAAAATAATTTAATGAGCTCAGTTTAAATTCGCAAACTGCTGGAGTAACTTCTGAAATCACAACTCCGGAGCATTAATACTGGCTTCCAGATTTCCATTAGCCCATTAAACATATCAGCACAGCCAATTAACCAGGATGGATCACTTGTCTTTGATTCCATTTGGGAGTGACTAAAGCACAGAAATTACTTTGCCTTGCAGTGTCTTGTGTAAAAGTTTGCTACATTGTTTCCTCTATAACAAAAGTAGCTATACTTCCCAAGATCTTCACTGACTGCAAAGCACATTGAGATGTCCAGTACTCATGAAAGTTTATGTAGATATGCAGTTTTACTTAATGTAAAAACAGAAGTTGCTGGAGAAAGAGTTAGCATTGAGTCCATTGACACTACTTCAGAAGGGTATGAGAAGTGTCACTAGACTTGAACATTACCAAAACATTACTTCTCCATTGATGCTGCCAGACATGCTGAGTTTCAATAGCAATTTCTGTTTTTGCTTCAGATCTTCAGCATTGCACTGTTTCATTTAATACTAACTTAAATCACAAGGCAAGTATTGACTGAGATAGATCTCAGCTATCTATTATGGTGCATCTTGATATCTGTAAAACATCATGATCAGCAACATCTCAAAGGATTATAAAAATATCAACACTCTTGCAGCTTTATTGTCCAATTATATATTAAATTACACAAATCAGGAAGAGTTACAGATTTTAATTTTTAGTTAATGTTGATTTAATTAATCTAATCTGGTTGGGATATTTTAGTTAAACTCCATATCTTTAGCTTAGTGCATGGGCAGCACAGTGGCTCAGTAGTTAGCACTGCTACCTCACAGCACCCAGGACCCGGGCTTGATTCCAGTCTCGGGCGACTGTCTGTATGGAGTTTGCACATTCTCCTTGTGTCTGCGTGGGTTTCCTCTAGGTGCTCAAGTTTCCTCCCACAGTCCGAAGATGTGCAGTTTAGGTGAATTAGCCATGCTAAATTGCCCATAGTGTCCAAGGATGTGCAGGCTAGGTGGATTAGCCATGAGAAATGTAGGATTACAGGGACAGGGTAGGGGTGTCAGTCCGGATAAGATGCTATTTGGAGGATTGGTATGGACCTAATGGTCCAAATGTTCTGCTTCCACACTATAGGGATTCTATGAAACCAAACTAAACTAGAGTTATTGCTGTCAAAGTAATAACAAGCCAGTGACTTTCTGTTAAATTTGCATATAGAAGTATTGATTGGGTTTGACTGCAAAGGCTCTCACAGTTAAGTCGGCTGCTAAAGCTCACTGATGCTAAAGCATGATATTGGAGAATTGGAAGTGCCTTTAGAAGCATATCTTCTTGACAGTTAGTACATGAATGAGATGAGGGGCAGGGGAGGACAAAGACCTTCAATCAAAACTGACAATAAACAGGTTTACTTGAGGAATTTTCTGAATTTCTTACATCTGAAACAGCATGCATTTAAAAATTATTCCAAGCAACCATAGGTTAATTGATGAAAAGGACATTGGGAAACATACTTGCCTCAGTGATATTCCAGTGGATCATTGATTTGACTTGATGGCTAAACAAAGAACATTGCTAATTTTGAATTGAACTTGCTGATGACCTTAAAACCACAGAGGCCCTGTTGTCATGCATTTAAAACACTTTCAATTTTTGTAAATCTCACTGACAGAACTGCTTTCTCACTAAAATGTAAAGAGGCTGTTGAAATGTCATGCTAGTTTTGGCACTGTTAGCTGAATACATTATAAATTATTTGAAGAGAAAACATTCACTGTGGCTAACACCTACTTTTCCTACTGTGACTACAGCAAGACACCAACTAGTCCCTGTCAGCTGCCACATCAGCATGAGACTTAAGAAGGAAAATTGACAGTGTCAAGGTCTATATGCATAAATATTACCATATCTTTAAAGAGACAGGTGCACTCTAACTAAATGCAGCCAACTAACTCTCAATGCCCAGGGTTAATATTAAATGACCCTGAGCTGGAGAGTTGTCAGCACTGCCTGTTGAATGTTATCGCAGTTTTTATTAAAATAGTATGGAAAAAAGCACAAAAAAAGAGAAAAATACATACCTGAAATTCAAGTAAATGCAGAATGGAGTCAGACTATGCTAGGTGTTTTTACTGTTTCAATAATCCCTTTAAATATTTCTAATTAAATCTTTACAATCATTATATCTTTGTGCAGTTCAGTTTATTTTTACCTTTGTCACTTCTTAGATTTGGTCATCCTTACGCACTTCTGGTCAACCTAACACCCTCTATAAAGTTGTGGTCACCTAAAACTCAACCAAATTCCATTTAACCACTAGTCTTGTCCTTGCTAACCCACAGTGGCTCCAGGTTAAGTAACATGTTGGTTTTAAAATTTAGATCTCTTAATTTCTCAAGTTTCCTCCAACCCCACAATCCTTTAGGAATCTGTACTCACTTAATCCTGGCCTCTTGACCATCCATTATTTTATTTGCTCCAACATTGGTAGCTATGTCTTCAGTTAGCGAAACCTAATGCTCTGGAATTTCTTCCCTAAGCCTTTCCTCTTCTCTGCCTCTTTTCTCTTGCTTTATGACACTCCTCAAACCTAACTTCTTTGACCAAGCTTTTTTGGCAATTTGCTTTATAACATGCTTAAAAACTGCCATAGGATATTTTGTCATATGATTGGCCACATAAATTCAAGCTCTTGTTTTAATATAATTAGCAGATTTCATCTACAATGCAAGTTATGACTACCATAATCTTATTGTAAAGCTTTCTATTTAATGTCACCTCAATATTTTTTTTTAAAAAGATCAGAATGATATTAATTACAGTGTGACCCTAAAACTGGAATAAAAACTGTGAAAGCAAATGTTATAAAAAATAACTTAGCTTATTGCGGTGCCTAATTATAGGCGAGAGTATGCCGCTGGAAAAGCACAGCAGGTCAGGCAGCATCCGAGGAGCAGGAGAATCGACGTTTCGGGCGTAAGCCCTTCATCAGGAAAGGCTCAATTACTGTATAGGGCCTTTATTGAGCTCTGAATTCAGTTGTGCATTACTTCAGAAGCACTTTAACACATTTTCCAGTATTGTCAGTCTGGCAGTCAAGCTATTGGTTTGGCAAGTTATTTGAAGTCAAAGAAAGCAGCCATCTCTCAACAACAGCTAACTCAGGGTGTCAATCACTCCTTATTGGCACTGATGCCAAGTAATTGGGAGAAAAAGAGATGGATCATAGATGAAACCATCTGTTAGTTGAACTGAAAAGTAATCCTTCACAAAACTCATCAATATCCTAGCTGATTCTCTCACAGCATGAACACTTGCACAAACAGGCTCTTTCTCTTTAAACAGTTGATGAGTGTTAACCGAACAGAACAATATCTATCTGTTTAAGTGCAGTTCTGAATATGAGTGAAAACATGTTAAGCCATATATAGATTATGAACAAACTAAGATGTCTGCAAAGTAACATGTTGTATTCTAAATACCATTATATTGTAACTGCTTTGCTATTGATGCAGCTGTGTCCAGTTCCACATTCAAATGTGACTGGTGGCTCAGGCAAAATAAAATTGTGGTGAAAATGGAAAGAGAGCAATGAAGATTTGGGAAATAGAAACCAATTACATGCGCATATTGCAATGTGTGATTACACATACACATTTATAGAAATTCTGATGCAGCTGTGAATTAGCTGCTAATAGTCCAGGACTCCAATATTAACTTAAGTGATTCAGTTTGCTTTCGGGGAGTTATAATTAAGTCAACCCTACCACTGGTAAAATCAATCATTATTGCAAATTCATAAGCCACATCTAAAAAAGGATCTCACAACCACATTTTGTTTAAATTGTAGGTTTGGAAATCATCAACAGAACATTTTTATGCATTTAATAGATGTGTGATTTACAAATAATTGTACTTGAAAAGAAGCATTGAAAGAAAGCTTTTAGAAATATTGACAGTTGCTTCTATAAGTGATACTTAGGACCGAATTTTCCCAACCTCTGTATGACATGGGCATCCGGAGTCAGTTGGGAAAATAGGATGACATTGACAGAAGTGAGATTCTCTATATAGACAACAAAAAATTTCTCCAACAAAAGTTTGAACAGTGAGATGAGAATGTTGCCAGTGATCAATTTATTAGAATTATTTACATTCACATGAATGCATCAGCATGCCATTACCATCTAATTCTGCCTCATTGATATGCAATTTCTTAATGTCCCATTCATTGGACAGATACTAGACCACAGCAATTTATCTGGTGACTCCAGCTCACCACTTGCTCCCTCAAGCCGCCCTCAGGACAGCAATCCCTAACATCTCATGACACATTACATGAACAACATTTGCCTGCAAATTTCAGCTATGGAGATTGGCAGCAGACACATGTACCCTCACAGTACTCTCAGGGCACTTCTGCACAACCTCTGCAAGGCCATTAGAGATGCCAAGAGACAATACTGGACTAAGTTAGAGACCCAAGCTAACCACAGGGATATCCACTGCCTGTAGCAAGGTCTACATAGCATAGCGGCTTACAAAATGAAGCAGAACAGAATTGGGGACAAAGATACATCCCTCCCTGATGGGTTCAATGCTTTTTACACTCTGTTTGAACAGAAGTTCAGCAAAAGGATGTCATCTCTTCCCTCAGTCACCAGTTCAGATCGGTCTTTTTGAGAGTGAACTTCATAGAAAGAGACTGGTCCAGATGGAGTCTCTAGCCATACACTCAGACACTGTGCAGATCAGCTTGTGAGAGTATTTGCTGACATCTTTAACCTCTCCTTGCTACAATCTGAAGTCCCCATCTGCTTCAAGAACACCACCATCATTCCAGTACCAAAGAAAATACAGTCAATTTATTTCAATGATCACTGCATGGTGGTTCTAATGTCTATAATTATGAAGTGTTTTGCGAGGTTAGTCATGGCTCATATCAACTCTAGCCTCCCAGCCTAACCCATTCCCTTGCAATTTGCCTACTGGCACAATAGGTCCAGCAGACAGAATTTCTTTAGCCCTATACACATCGCTGGAACATCTGAATGACAGGGACACCTATTTCAGGCTTCTACTTATTGACTGCAGCTCCACCTTCAACACAATAATCCCAACCAAACTAACCTCCAAACTCTGAGACTTAGGTCTCTGCTCCACTCTCTGCAAGGGGGTCATTGACTTCCTGACTCACAAACCACAATCAGTGAGAATAGGCAACAGCACCTCCTCCACAACAATCCTCAACACCAGTGCCCCATATGGCTACGTACACAGCTCCCTACTGTACTCCCTGTACACTAATGACAATGTGACCAAATTTCATCTACAAGTTCGCTTATGACAACATCATTGTAGGCCACATATCAAACAATGACGGGTCAGAATACAGGAAGGGGATAGACTGCTTGGGTGCCATGATGCAAAGATAACAATCTCTCTCTCAATGTCAGCCAAACTAAAGAGCGGATCATTGACTTCAGGAAGAAAGGAAGAGAGCATGCCCCTATCTCTATCAATGGAGCTGAAGTGGAGAGAGTGGAGAGCGTCAAGTTCCTAGGAGTGACAATAACCAACAATCTGTCCTGAACCACCCACATTGATGCAACAGTTAAGAAGGCACAAAAGCACTTCTTCTTCCTCAGGAGGTTAAGGAAATTCAGCATGTCCATAAGGACCCTCAACAACTGTTACAGATGCACCATAGAAAGCATTCTATCTGGGTGCATTAAGGCTTGGTACGGCAACTGCTCTGCCCAGAACTGTAAGAAACGACAAAAAGGTTTTGAACACAGCCCAGTCCATCATACAAACCAACCTTCTATCCATTGACTTCATCTACACTGCTCATTGCTGTGGAAAGGCAGTCATCATCAAAGACCCCTATCACTTATTTATAATCTCTTCCAATGTCAGGTAGAAGATAAAAAAGCTTGAATGCATGTACGAAAAGGTACAAGGACAGCTTCTTCCCCGTTGTTATTAGACTTCTGAGTGGACCTCTCAAATTTCAAATCTCATGTTGATCTTGCTTTTTGTGCGCCTTCTGTGCAGCCGTAACTCAAATTCCTCATTCTGTTCAGTCACCCTATGATCTTTGTATGGTATGATCTGCCTGTAATGCTGGCAAAACAAAACTTTTCATTGTACTTAGGTAAATGTGACAATGATAAATCACTTTGAATCATTTATAATATAGTTCTCCACTTAAATGCTGCACTTGGAATACACTGGCACCTTTTATTGCGACACTGCCACCAGGACACTTTGCGCACAGGGACAGGCATCCTTCTCATGGATTCGACAGGATGTATGTCAGGGCTCCTCTTCACCCTGAGTGCTAGTCACTTTCCCCTAATCTGGATGCTCAAGGCATCTTTGCCTTGCCTTCTTGCACTTGGTCCCTCAGCTGCATCTAGCTAACTGCCCAACCTCTTTCTGAGGGAAGTTATGGGTATGCTCAACATTCCTCAAGTTTAGCACACCTGTAAGGGGAAACATAAATGTTGAAGGGCTTAAATACTAGTGTACTTTGAGAGAGATCTGGCTGCACCTTCTTCCAGTAAAAAGAAATGTTAAAATTATACTCATTTAGGGCAGCACGGTGGCAAAGTGGTTAGCACTGCTGCCTCACAGTGTCAGGGACCCGGGTTCAATTCTGCTTGGGACATCGCGTGGAGTTTGTATGTTTTTCCTGTGTCTGTGAAGGTTTCTTCCCACAGTCCAAACATGTGCGAGTTAGGTAGATTCACCAAACTAAATTGCCACATTGCATTCAAGGATGTGCAGACGTGATGGGTTAGCCGTGATAAATGTGGGGTTATGGGGATAGGGTGGGTCTTGCTGGGGTATTCTTCAGAGGGTCAGTGCAGACTTGGAGGGCCAAGTGGTCTCCTTCTGCACTGTCAGGATTCTGTGATTTAAAGGCTTGCAGTGCTTCTGACTTGCCTTGTTGTTTAGTGCAACACAAAGCCATGGAACTTCTCATGGTTATAGGCCACTGCACTCAGGAGATGGACATATTACAGTACAGTGCTATGTCCATATCACAGCTGCACCCTGTGCTAGCAGCTTATGCAGCAAAAACACTGCATGCTTCAACCAAATAGCCGTGTCTCAAAGTCAAAGTGAGGTAGTCCACTAACAGGCCTAACGAGACAGCCTTTAGTCAAGGGGTCCCAACACAGTAAGTCAAGCTTCTTGTAGCGGTTGGGTCAAGAATTTTGTATCACCAAGTCAAGGTCGTGGGCTTAATGAATGTCAAGGGGCATTATGAAGAATTGTTGTTGTGGTAAGGAAGTGAATTGTGGGCCTGAAGGCAGCATGCTAATAAGCCAAGAGGACAATAATTATGAAGGGGGAAATCAGGGGGAAGACCCTTGTGCATTGGACAAAATTGCATGCACCACAGTAAACATCAATGGTCATAAGGACCCCTGACCTTGAGGAGAGAGTGGTGGCAGTACAGCATGATTGCTGGAATGACTAAGCTATAAGCTACACTAGCCACTGGAGAAAAGTAGCACTCCCTTAGGCAGGATTCTAAGATGGGATGACATTAAAGATGAGTAACCTGTTTATCTTGGTCCTTATATAGTTATATAGTACACGGAATGTGTACTTGTACTGCACTGAAGGATCTGCTGAGCCACCAATGTGCCATGAGAGGTGTTTATTTTTGTTTCCCCTCCCAATTTATGCCTTCTGAAGGGCAACTCCTGTTTGGTAGTACTTGATCAAGTGTATGGCCAGACCTTTATAATATTTTTTAAAAACCCAGCAAATTACTACTCACACCTACAAAAACAATCCTTTATTTCCTTTTTTATGTTCCTGAGAAATTATCACTTATCCCACAGATTAATTTCGGGTTTCTTCCACCTGTCCATTATGAAAGCAAAATATATAAGTCCAAATTAATGGTGTTTTTTTTTAACTTTGTATTCTAAAAATTGCTGTTCTTTTGCTCTTTGGGGTTTTATGTTAAATTGCTGAATGTTTATTCCTTGAAGTGACCTGTTTTAGTCTGTGGACTGATGGGATTTTGAAACTACATAATAGGCCCACCAATGAAAAGGAAGAACAGGACAAATATGAACCAGTTGTGTCCCTACCCTCCCCCTCACTGTTTTGATCACACAGCACTGCCCTTTGATGTGAAGGGCAGTGTTTGTCACTGGCCACCCGGGTGTTTTCCTGTCTTCCTGGTGGTGGAATTTGAATAAAGATTTGTGCACTTTGTGTCTTTCACTGTGTCTCACACCTGCACACACAGGTGCTGGGGGGAAAAAAAAATAAGCACTACTGCACTTAGGTGGTAGTGTGGGGTTTAAAATAAAGAAAAAAAACCAGGAGATTCGTGTCTCACACCTGCACACGCACAAAAAGAAAAAAGAAACAAGAGTAAAAAAAGAGATGGACCAGTTGTGTGCTTGTCACTGGCCACTTGGGTGTTTCTTTTCTTCCTGGTTGTGGAAACTGAATAAAGATTCATGCATCTTGTGCCTTTCATTGTGTCTCACATCTGCACACACACACCATGGGTGCTGGGGAAAAAAATAAGCACTACCGCAGTTAGGCAGTAGTGTGGGGGTTATAAAAAATGTGAAAAAAATAAAAAGAAATAAACAGGAGTGTCAGACAGCTGGCTCTGAAAAAGAATTTAAAAATGAACCAGTTGTGCACTTCAGTTAGGAAAACGTTTGCACCCCAGAAAAAGTAGTAGGAAGGCAAACACAGTTGATTGCAGTGCTAAATTGTTGATGAATAATCCAAACTGATTTCACAGTGAGACATTTCTGTAGCATGTTTGATTTTGAGCCAACTTTGATTGCAAATTCCACATCTATCTGTCAACAAAACTGCCTACTTCTCCCTCCAGCATACTGCATGTCCCTTTTTCCTCACAAATGCAATCCTTATCCACAGGTTAAATCTCCCCCACACTTGATTACTGTAATTTCTTCCTTGCTATTATTCCATTCACAACCTTTCATTACGTTAAACGTTAAAGTATATAAAATCAAGTTGTTGAATCAATGCCACGCCTCTCCTATCATCCCTCTCCCATTCTTTTTAAGCTCAGCTGAAAGTAAAGTTCCCACATCCTACTCAGTTTGAAAAATCAGGCATTCATTGTTGCATTTCTGCACAGACTTGCACTTTCGTATCCACTATAATTTCCTCACACTGGCAACATAACTGTATTATGCTGGCCATTGATGTTGAGTTTAACAATCTTCCCATGTGATGACAACAGTGAGTATGAGTGGCCACTCACATTCTTCCCTCTAGCTGGATTCTCATGGAAAACAGGGTGCCATTTACTGCTCACAGCTAAATAAAACCTTGTTATGCTAAGGTCCTGCATGAGATTCACCAATTTGTTATGCTCCCAGATAGGATACCCTCAATACATTAACTTAATTGGCTTCCCTTCTGTATTTACCCTGCCCCTCAGTATGTCTCCACAAGGATATTTTTTTTAAAAAAGAGCTTATTCCTTGTGCATACATTTCACCTAGGTCTAAATTAATTTATGCTTTAAATGGAGATAGCAAGGACTACAGATGCTGGAAAGTCAGAGTTGACAAAGTGGGGAGCTGGAAAAAAGCACAGCAGGTGAAGTAGCATCTCAGGAGTAGGAGAGTCGATGTTTCAGGTCAGGACCTTTCATCAGGCCCGTCCCCAATCCTGACTTGAAACCTCAACTATCTTGCTCCTCAGGTGCTGCTTGACCTGCTGTGCTTTTTCCAGCTCCATGCTTTAAAACAAACCAATTTAATGAGGCTTTCTTGAGTTAACAAAGAGTAAATTTATTAATCGCCAAACAAGGGAAAAATTAATAACACAACATACATTCATACAAAGTAGAAAAATGACGTGAGTCCAAAGAAATAAGCATTGAAAAAAGAAAGTTATATTGACAGACATTTCAGTTGTTCACAAAGAACAGAAAGTTGAATTTTGCAGCCATTTCAGTGGGGGTTACCAATAGCATTGATATTTGAATTGAACAATCAATTTCATAATATTGAGTTTGCAGATTTGTTGAGGTTCTGTGGTGAGGCATTTCAGACCGTCACATTCCAGGAAGCAATATATGACCTAATTCATAGAAGAAAAGTGATATCAACTTCTAACTTGGTTTATGGCACCAATGAAGAATCCATTAGTACCACAAGATTGCATGAGTGTTTGAGGATCCAAATTCATACATCAAAATTTGACAGAAGTATGGAATTTCCATGTTGAAGACCATTTAAAAGGTGTTAGGTGGGAAGGGAGAGTTTATAAAATGACAGGTGGAAAGTTTTGGGGCACCTCTTTGCTGTTCCCATCAGACAGAGGCTTACGTATCAACCCATTTACTAAAACAAATCAGCAACAAGAACTCATAGGTTAATATTCGGAGATACGGACAATTGGACATCACAAACAGAAAGTAAGGTCCAAAAGTAGAATTATTCAATATTTAACTTATTCAAGATATTATGCAATAAGTTTGAACTTTCTCCTTGATGTGCTGCATTTGCTTGATGATGGTAACAAGGTTGTTAAGGAGAGAATTCCAGTTTGTTGATCTTATGATGGTAAAAGAAATATGTTGAAGTTGTAATGATGTGTGACAACTTCCCATAACATCACTGCTCTTTTCTACCTTCATTGTATAGGTCACATGCTGAGATTTTGGCTGGTGGCAAAAACAGTGAAGCAATTGGTTTGATGGAATATTGCCACCATAACCTTTGTGATATATCTGAGAGCAGTACACTGGCTAATACTGTACATATGTTCAGTCGTAGGAAAGCTGCAGTCCATGCAGATCTTCATGACCATTTTCTATGCCAAATAAATATTTCTTCAATGAGTAGCAGTCCTGAGAGGTATGACCAACCCTGTTGCTACCTCCCTGCTAAATAAATATCAGCTACTTTATCAACTGTGGGAGTTGATACTCTGAAAATAGCAGGGACTGGGTTTCCTTAACTAATCTAGCTACTGGATTGATTGGCACAGCCCGCAATTTAATCACAGCATTCAAAATAAAATAAAATAATTCTGAAGTAATTTGATTTAGTTTAGAAAACAGATAGTAAGCAAATGCTATAACATTGTTAAGAATTACTAATCAATATTAGTCAACTATTACAAAAAGATTTTACCAATAGCTAAATAGATTCCAGAGTCAATGATATTGTGTCAAAATGAATTTTGCCTGGGAATTCCAAGAATTTGCAACAGACACTGCATCAACATTACATTGATCCTATGAAATCTTGAAATGTCAACAGCTGTACAATACTACGAGATAAATGGGTGATTCCAAAAGATACATTTTGTCTTCTTGGCTAAATCTTTCAAATTCCACTGTTTCTCCATTATGAGTCATAGGTTTCCTGGTTTTTATAATCTGGCCATTTCTGTCATTTTGGATACAGAAATATCCCTGTATGTTTTTTTTTCTCAAATGCATTCAATCCAATCTATTGGCAGCAGATCTTGGAAAGTGTTGTGGTATTTCCCATTAATAAAATTGCCAGCGAAGGTTTCTTCTAAAATAAATACTTAACTACTCTAGACAATTTGTTCAAGCTTACATGATTAGAAAAGAACGTCTTATTCTAACATGGAAATATTTAAGGTCCTGGTATTGTTTTCAGGTCAACCGGACCTCTGTATAGCCTAACTGTTTCTACTGCTGAACTATTTGGGGTTAATGACATATTTATGATTTTTTAGGGGGAAAGAATTTAAGTGTTACCAGCTGACTAACACATACACAGCCTAATCAGTTAGATAAATTATTGCAGAAGGGTTCAAGACAATGGTTGGCATTTAGAAATAGCTAGAAATTGAGGTTTCCTGAGTTAAATCATTAATTAACTAAAGTAATTCACTGAAATAAGTAGCGTTTGAATTTAAACAACTGCATGTCCAAAGTTGAGACAGATGATGTTGTTAATATTATGTATTTTCCAATAGGCATATACATAATTATTTTTTGGCTTTCTGTCCATGTGTCCATTTGTCTGATTCGGGAATAGTGTGGGGACAAGTTCAAGAATTGATTCACAAAATTCTGGTTACACAGTAGATACATTTTTAAAAAATGTTTTGTAGGAAATAAACTATAAAATCATTAAATACATATAGCCTACTTAAGATTGTTCCAAAGATTGTAATCTTCAAAGAAGGCAAAATAAACACCATTCACAAAATTTAGATCCTTTCTATACAGTAAAGCTTTCTGCCATCTGTTCCAAATAAAGTTCTAAAAATAATCTGTATGAATTTCAAGTATGTCCTGATCCAGACATTTTATATGCAAACTCTCAAAATACTTTCCTCAAAAACTCAACTTTGTCTGTGCAAGTGAGCATTACAAAGATACAGGGAAATAGAGAGGCAGGTCACCGATAGCAGCAAAAGAGATCCAAAATCAATTTTTGAATACATAGCTGCAATTATTGCATTATGAACATCACTGGGGATTCTAAGGGCAGGTGTCAGCACAGATAATTTAATACTCCATGGAACTTAATGAGTTTCACTCTCCCAAAATTATGGAGTTGCCAAGTGTGTAAATTACACATAGGATTAAGCATTGGATTCGGTATGGTTAAGTTTCTAGAATAATGTTCTGTGATGATGAAGAACATTGTAGTGTGAGTTTTATATCTGGCTGAGTGATGCCTGTCATTGCAATAAATATCCTGAACTTGACCCTAATTACTTGTGTCATTTAAACTTCCAGCCTGAAAATGTCTCGTCACAAGATCACATAGTTTTGTGATCACAAATCACAAAGGTTTCTTCAAATGCAAATTATTGTGTGTAGTTTATAGTGTTTTGAAAAACGCAATCAATGAATCATAGAGTCGCAATCAATGAATCATAGAGTCATACATCAGAGAAGAGATCCTTCAGCATAACAAGTCTGCACTGCCCAATATTCTACTACCTAAACTTGTCACACTTTCCTACACTAGGCCCATAGTCTTGAATACTATAACATATTTCAAGTGCTGAAACAAGTGTTTTTAAAGGTTATGAGGTTTCCCAGGCACTGCACTTCAGACTCCCACTGCCCTCTGGGTGAAAATGTTACTTTCCTCAAATTACCTCTTAAACCTCCTGCCTTTGACTTTAAAATTATGCCCCTTGTTATTGACCCTTCAACTAAAGGATCCAGCTGCTTTCTATCCACGCTATCCATGCCCCTCATAATCTTATAGATCTCCAACAAGATCCTCCCCTCAACCTTCTCTGCTCTGTTCACACTGATTTGGAGATGCTGGTGTTGGACTGGGGTATACAAAGTTAAAAATCACACAAAACCAGGTTAGAGTCCAACAGGTTTAATTATGCACAACCACCTGATGAAGGAGCGGCGCTCCGAAAGCTAGTGCTTCCAATTAAACCTGTTGGACTATAACCTGGTGTTGTGTGATTTTTAACTCTGTTCACACTGAGCTACCAAACACACCTACCAGCAGGGGGAGTTTGCTGGATTCTGTAGGACCAGTCTTACTGAAGAAGCCATTGTTGTCTGTACAATTTTAATCTTGGTATCTCAGACTGTTTTATGTCACAACAATTCTGCAATAAGAATAGAAGTGGCTAGAAACATTGGTTCAATTTTATACTTACTAAAGTTTAGTGTAATAATTTAACACAAATAAATGGCTTGCTAGACCAATGCAAGGGCCAGTTAAGAATTGATTGCATTGATGTGGTTCCAGAATTATATTTATCCCAGGTTATGTCAGGGCATAAGATTTCTTTCTTTATAGGGCAAAGCAAAACAATGGGTTTTTGAAGAAATTGGTAGCTTCCATGGCATTGCTGATATTGTTTGTTTGTTTTTCCAAATTAATTTAACTAATTGAATTTAAATTCCCCAGGTGCGAGGTGGGAGTTGAACTCTCTCACTCTGGTTCATTGGTTCTTCGAACCACTAGTTCAATAGCATTTTGTGATTTGATTTAATATTGTCACATGTTCTGAGATACAATGAAAAACATTGTTTTGCATGTTAACCTGATAAATCATACCATACAGAAATATATCAAGATAACAAAACTGAATGCACAATATTGTGTTATAGCTATAGAGAATGTACAGAGAAAGATCAGTTCTACTATATCAGAGATTCATTCATAAGTTTGATAACAGCAGGGAAGAAGCTGTTTTTGAATCCGTTGGTATCGGTTTTCAAACTTTTGTATCTTCCGCCCAATAGAAGAGGGTGGAAGACAGTATAACCAGGGCGGGTAGGGTCTTTGATTATGTTGGCTGCTTTCATGAGAAAGTGTAGATGGAGTCAATGGAAGAAAAGTTGGTTTTTGTAATTTGACTGGGCTGTGTTCACAACTACATTACCACTATGCTCACTCGGAGCATATATGTATCCCATTTATTTACATATTCAATATAAATTAATCAATCCAATTTATGTGCAACAAGGCTGGCACCAGAAGATGTTTACATAAATATTGGCAGCATTCTGAGCAATTTACAGGCAAGGCCAATTCACAATATAGTCAAGTTTGCTCCAAGCCTTCACTTCTGAGGATGCAACATTGCTTACTGGGAAATTTGGTGCAATAACTGTTGAATTGAAACTAACACAAAGCAGTTTTTGCAGGACAATGGTAACTTCCATTACAGTTCTAACAAGTGTTTCCCATTAAATTGCAGTCAGTAACTGAAATAATTCTCTCATATCTAAATTGATGCTCATGCCATGGGAATAGAACATTTAAAGTAATGTTTTCCACTACTAAGACAGCCCCCTTTTTTTTTGTGTGTTCAGAACCTCACTTTCTGTAATTTAATGTTATTTATTTCTTGTTGGCAACTAATGAATGAATCATCTCTATTGACATTGACATTTAATATTGAGCCTGTCTTTCCTCAAATTTCAGGCATTGGTGTCACTGAGTGTCTATTGTCGTCAAAGATTTCCTAAGGCAGGATTCAGGCAGATAATCAGTCAGGTTCATTATTTATTTTTAACCAACGTCAGTTTTACATTGAACATGAACTGGTCTGGCTCAAAAACTATGACTGGTTTGAGTCAAATATAAGAAAATTAATTTTCTTTTTATAGCATCATACCACTGAGTTGGCTTATCTCTCTTGGGATTTTTACGGAACTAGAACTTCCTTTGTGTTCTTTTTTACCACATTTGAATTAATATGTTTCTGGAAGCCTAAATAAAGAAAGGTTTGATAGGTGCTGTTGCAAATATTTTTCTGAGTTTGCCACTGGGCAATTTAAATAATTTGGATATGATACATTAATCCATTAAAGTTGCGAATTTTGGTACTTAATAGAGAAATATTTTATATTTTTTCTCTTGTTTAATTTTGAGTGAATTTATAATCCTCTTGTTTTAGACAAAAATTAACCAATTAATTTCAGTTGACTCCATGCACCTCTATAGATAGGCATTTAGTAAAAGACAGCAGCTACTTGTGTTTCTATCATTAGCATGAAATTTGTGGAGATTCTTTTCTCTGATCCACAAGAATATATATTAGTTAGTCAGTCATGGATATGTCGATATTCTTGACAAGACCAAGTTATTGCCCATGCCTAAGTAAATGCAACAATTCCTTCATATTCATGTGGAGTAAACTAACTTGCCTCAAAACTGACACCTGTGATGATGGAGACCCGAAGAGGAGGCTGAGATGAATCATCCATCTGCCACATCTGGCTGACGATGGTGGCAAACACTTCAGCCTTCTCATGCTAGGTTCTGTAGCCTCTTCCTAAAACTAAGTGTTAAATTATCCATCATCATTCATGATTAATGTGGCAACACTACAGAGTTTATATCTGATCAGTTCTGAAGAAGAGTTACTGAATTCAAAATGTCGACTCTGTCTCTCTGGACCCTACACAGCCAACAATTGACAATGTACTTAGACAGCAGAAGTACAGACCCACTGATTGATAAATGGTAGTATGGGAGGCTACCCTTGAATTATTGTGCCTGGATCCACTGATTGATGAGTGTGTTCATGGATTTCATTAAGGGCAACCCCCCCACCCCCCTCCCTCCCCACCCCCCACCAGACTTTGATACATGGCTGCCTGTTTTCTGCACATACGGTGTGTTTGCCATGTAAGATGCTGGTATATGGACCGGGTGTGTGATTGACGTAGCACACCCAAGTGCACCCCTTACATTGAAGACTGCTTAGCAACAAGGAAAGCTGTATGTTTTTGTAACTGTGCTACTTGGCATGACCAGGCAAGGAAGGGCACAGCAAGGTGTTTTAAACATACAGGAAGTGTTACGTGAAAGCGCAGTAAGAGAGCAAGTGAGCATCCCTGAGATGCAGCCTATTCCAATCTGTGGTCTGGATGCTTGTTCTTGTGTGCAAAGTGGCCTTACTCTAGCTTTTCACTGCAGGTTACTAGTGTGCCTTCCAAAGTTGCCAGTGCTTTGGAGAGATGCCAGGTTGGTCATGGAGCCTTGGCAGATGCCAACATCCATGGACAAATGGTTGTGTCCTGGACTGCAGTTTGGTTGTCAACCACATTGTTACCTAGGCGAAAGTGAGGACTGCAGATGCTGCAGATTAGAGTCGAGAATATAGTGCTGGTAAAGCACAGCAGATCAGGCAGCAGGAGAGTTGATGTTTTGGGTAAAAGCTCTTCATCAGGAAATGTCGAGAGAACAACATTGATATGATTCAGTGCAAGCAGGTATATGCTCTGGTTTCCTTGTCTTATTTTCCTGATGTCAAGCTTGTTTGCCAAGTTTGATAAAATGAGAATGTGAATATTAGTGAGGTGTGTACCATGAACAGGGCATTTAATAAGTGTTAATCTCCATCAGTTGGCATCTCACTGCTGCTTAGAGAGAATCTTGCTAGAAGTATATAAAATGCAGAAGTTGTTCCTGCTGTTGAAATGGGCCCTGCCGCAATTGTTGCCACGTATCTCGCCATAGTCCATTATATGACCCCTATATGATTCCATGCACAGTCACAATTCCTAAATTTGCCTGTGGCTGACCAGTCTGTGCCAGCAGATTGCTATGTGTTTTAGTGAAGGGGACTTTACATAGTCATTGAGGCTAAGTGTGGATTTGTCATATGTTAATGCTGAGAGAACTGATCTCTTTTAATTTTATTATATTTCATTGTAGCAGTTTCATGTAAGTGACTTCTGAACAAGGTTAGATCAGAGGATAATTAATTTTCAGCTGCATTTTGTAAGGCTGAAGTCACATGCAGGCAAGACTGGATAAGGACAACTGGTTTCTATTCACTGGAAAATATTAGAGAACTAGCCTTTTTTTAAGCAAAATAAATGGTAACCATAACTGATACTAGCTTATTGTTTCAGATTAATTCAATTAACTGGGTTCAAATTCATAAACCCCTATGCATGGATTTAGACTCCAGATTGTTGCAGTAACCTAACCACTGTGCTAGCATAACCCGATAGAAGCATAGGAACAGAAGTCATCTGTACTGCTCCTTCAGCCTGTTAGGTTATTCAACAACATTATAACTGATCAGTTCTTCAAGTTCCATTAATTCCTGTTCTCTCTCCTTGGATCAGAATGGAACAATTCCCCAGATTGGAAGAACATTCCCTGTAACTTTAGATTGTCATTCTGGTGGTCAGGATTCTCTGGCTGGTTACCTCAGTAACAGTGTCTGCTGGGTACAGGGATGGCCTGGGCAGAAGGCATACATTCTGGTGCTATGATGGTTCTTTACAGAAAAAGTTAAATACAAAATAGCTCTATCGACCTCACCTCTTGTACGCACTCATTGTTCACACACTCCCCCATTGGCATCCACCACCATCCCATGACAAGGTGAACAAGTTATACATGTAGCAAGTAGGCAGCCATTTATCCAAGTCTTAGAGGAATTGTCCTCAGTGAAGTCCATGGAGGTACTCATTAGTGAGGGGGTCCTGGCTTAGTAAGTCAAGGGCAGTCCTCCATGTTAATCCAGGTAAGGCATCTAGTCTTCAGGGGTTGAATTGGTCAGTGGGTCTGTTCACCTCTGGCTCAAGGAGTGAGCCATGGTCAGTCTGTTGGCTCCATACCAGCAAATCCGATGTTTCAGACTAATGTAGATGGGGAGATGTGGGACCACCAGTTAGTGGTCTGGATGTGTCTTTCAAGGCACTATCTGCTCATATTTATGGAGGGACAGGTCACAGAAATTGGGTGTGGGAAGGCGTGTAGGCACTTGCGGCACAGAGCCTTGGCAGTTTAGCCATTCAGACATGAGGTTACATGCTCTGAGCAAGGGCACGGTGCAATTTTAAAGTGGGGCAGCAAGATTTTGAACAGGGTGATACAGTACATTGTGGCTGGCAAGGATGGAGGGGTCTCATTCCCAAACATTATGACCCTAGCTTCAGAGTGGCATTGGACGTGAATGACTACAACAGGCAGAGGCTTCTAATGTTAGTGAGAAGGGAAAGGCAATTGTAGGCAAATGGATCTGGGATGGCTGGGGTTTGTGGAAGTGTGAATCCCACATGATTGACAGGATGTCTACCAAGAAGGAGATGCTGATTTTTGGGGCCTCTCCAACACAGACTGAGGCTGGGCGCCACTGTAAGAGGTGCGCTCACTTTCTCTGGAATTCAATACTACACAATGGGGAAGAAAATGACTGTGATTAGGATTGGCTTGAGTAAGTGATCCTCATCGTTAGAGGTTGAGGGTGCAGCTTCTGGTGGAGCTGGGCATTTCTCTGCAGATATCGTCAGAGATAAATGCCGCAGAGCTTGCAAGACAAAAGAGTGCGAGAGTCCTCAGGGTCAGTTGCTTGAAGAGGTGTAGAATGATTAAGAGTGACAGCAGGGTCCATGCAATAGCAGCAGTGGAATGTAATATAGCACTCACTTATTTTGCGAGACATAGCTGCTCCCCTGCCCTCACAGGAACAGTCCGAGTTTTCTCCTGTAAGGACCAGGATACTCTCCTTATCAGAGGCGAGGAGCTTGGTGTAGGGCACAACTCCATCTACACTGTTCTGGGTAGTCTTCTCACGTAATGAGAAAAAAGAGAGGAATGGCCAAGGTGACAGTGGTGTTGCAGAGCCATGCAAACATGATGGACCGAATAGCTTCCATCGATGCTGTAACAATTCTATGATTCAGTGAGCAATCTTGGGTATCACAGCTGTTAGTGCTGGTGCATGTCGGGGAAAGGGGCTGAGGGACTGAGCAGGCAACACAGATGGCAAGCAGGGTTAGAAATGTGGGCAGCTGAGGGAGGACATGTGATGGAAGATGTTGCAGAAAATGGTGAGACAGGTACAGCCAAAAAATCTCTTTGGGAGGTGGGTGCAGTGGCAAAGATAAAAGTGCGTGCTCATAGCAGAGAGAAGAGTTTGGCACTTACCCTGGCAGAGTGAAAAATGCCATTGATCTTCTTTCTGCTTTCTGTTGACCATTCCTCTGCCCCTGAAGTCAGCACTAGTCCAAGTGGCAAGTTCAGACCAGGGTGACATAGTCTGGTAGCACAGCCTCCTCTGCAAAGGAAATCACAGTGCTATCTTTCCTTTCTCCAACACCTTCCAACAGCTGTTTGTAACTGAGCAGGGCAGCTTTGAAATGTCAATACTCCGAAAGATGGTGTTGGATTAAGAGATGCCAGTGTTTCAGGGAATGTCTGGGAAGTGGTGAGTTGTCCTGGGAGGTCTGAATGGTAAAAGAGTGTGGAAATCAGTTATGAGAGAGACCATGGAGATGGGTAGGTAGTCAATGCAGTGAGTTTATAAGATCAGGTGAAAGAATGTACTAGGACATCTCTATCTATTCAACAAATGTCATCCTTGATCATCCACCTTTACCTATCAATTTTTCTTGAACGTCATATACCCTTCAACATTGAGGAACAATCTTTGTAATTCTTCAGCCAAATTGCCATAATGATTGTCAGATTATATTTATTTACTTCAATGTGCCCTATCATTAATTTATTTTGCTTTGATGGCAGAGTTGTTAGTTTTTTAAAATTAACTTGGTAACATGTCGTCTTCATTGTTGGTGCATTCTTAGGCTCTATCTCTCTGCTCTTTCCTGTCTTTACCTCCCATTTCCTTATTTTATTTTCTCACCTTGTCTCTACTCTCTGATATACCACATTATGCGCAGTAGATCAGTTGCCCTATTATTTAGTTTTAAATCCCTTTCTACTTCCTGAGTTATGCAGTTCACAAGAACACTGGCTCCAGCATTATTCAGATGTGGATGATGCCAACCTCTCAGCCCCTACTTTCCTCGTACTGGTACCAGTCTCCCATGAACTGGAACCCACTTCTCCCACACCAGTCTTTAAGCTAGAGATCATCTCTAATTTTATGTACCCTTTACCAATTTGCATGTGGCTAAGGTAATAAACCAGAAATTACAATGTTTGAGGTGCTGCTTTTCAATTTAGTGAAAAGCTTCTTGTACTGTCTATGCAAAATCATTATTTTGGCTCTTCTTAACTAGTCTGTCCCTATGATGACCATGACCACTTCATCCTTCCCCTCCCATATAAGTTTCTTTCCAACTCTGTGCAGGTGGCCTGAACTCTGGAACTGGGCAGAAAACACAGTTGGCTAGACTCTTGTTCTTTGCTGCCTAGAATGGTGTCCAAAGTTAAAAATCACACAACACCAAATTATAGTTCAACAGGTTTAATTGGAAGCACTAGCTTTCGGAGCACTGCTCCTTCATCAGGTGGTGAAGGAGCGGTGCTCCGAAAGCTAGTGCTTCTAATTAAACCTGTTGGATTATAACCTGGTGTTGTGTGCTTTTTAACTTTGTACACCCCAGTCCAACACTGGCATCTCCAAATCATGAATAGAATGGTATCAATTCCCTCACAATAATATCACCTGATGCTACCAAAGTGCTCGTTGTTCCCCTCACTTAAATGGCTTCCTGTGCCTTTGTTACGTTTTGCCATGCCAAAGGCACTGCAGTTATGCAATATTTTTATGATTTGGAGATGCCGGTGTTGGACTAGGGTGTACAAAGTTAAAAATCACACAACATCAGGTTAGAGTCCAACAGGTTTATTTGGAAGCACTAGCTTTCGGAGTGCTACTCCTTTGTCAGGTGGTTGTATGAAGGAGCAGCGCTCTGAAAGCTAGTGCTTCCAAATAAACCTATTGGACTATAACCTGGTGTTGTGTTATCTTTAAAAATATTTTTAAGTCACTTAAAGCATCCCAAGCTCAATGTCCGATAATTGTCTTAAACTGGATACGGTTGCCAGCAGACAAAAATATGTACATTGATTCTAAAATCAGCATCTCAGCAATTTTCCAACCTGCATTATTGCTGATGGGAATCTTCACCAGCAATATTGGCTTTTAAATATATTCAATCATTAACAAGTTAATGTTTCATTTGTATTATTAAACAGTGGCCGATCAGGCAAATTATGATTTCTTTCCTATTTTTAGGTTGTAAGTTTGCTCACTGAGCTGGAAGGTTTGTTTTCAGACCTTTCATCACCATGCTAGGTAACATCATCAGTGAGCCTCCAGTGAAGCGCTGGTGTTCTCTCTCACTTTCTATTTATGTGTCTTGGTCTGTTAAGGTAGATGATATCATTTCCGGTTCTTTTTCTCAGAGGTTGGTAAGTGGGGTCCAGATTGATGTGTTTATTGATGGAATTCTGGTTTGAATGCCAGACCTCTAAGAATTCCAGTACATGTCTCTGGTTAGCCTATTCTAGGATGGATGTGTTTTCCCAGTCTAAGTGGTGTCCTTCTTCGCCTGTGTGTAAGGATACCATTGATAGTTGGTCATGTCTTTTGGTGGCTAGTTTGTGCTTGTGTTTCCTGGTGGCTAGTTTCCTGCCTATCTGTCCAATGTAGTGTTTGTTGCAGTCCTTGCAGAGTATTTTGATATGACATTCGATTTGCTGGCTGTTGGTACATGGTTCTTTAAGTTCATCAGTAGCTGTTTCAGTGTGTTGGTAGGTTTGTGGGCTCCCATGATGCCAAGAGGTTGGAGTAGTCTAGTAGTCATCTCTGAGATGTCTTTGATGTATGGTAGTGTGGCTAGAGTCTCTGGGTGTGTTATGTCTTCTTAATGGGTTTGTTTAAAAATCGGCAGACTGTGTTGATTGGGTACCCGTTGTTCTTGAATACGCTGTATAAGTATTCTTTCTTTGCTGCTCCTGGTTCCTGGGTGCTGCAGTGAGTTGTGGCCTGATTAAATAATGTCCTAATGCAACTCCATTTGTGGATGTTGGCATGATTGCTCCTGTATTTGAGTATCTGGTCTTTGTGCGTTGCTTTTCTATAGACACTGGTCTACAGTCCTCCATTGAGTGTTCATTCCACTGTGGCATCTAGGAAGGGGTGTCTGTTGTTGTTCTCTTCCTCTTTGGTGAAATTTATGCCAGTAAGGAAGCTGTTAATCCTAATGTAGGTGTCCTCTAATTTGTTCCATTTTGTGTTGACAAACGTTTTGTCCGCACAATGGACCCAAAGTTTGGGTTGGATCTTGGGAAGGGCTATATTCTCATCTCTGCATCACTACTTCTGCTAAGAATCCCGCTATTGATAATCCCATGGGTGTCCCGTTGATTTGCTTGTAGGTTTTGTCATTGAAGGTAGTGAGGCACAGGTCTACTAGCATGAGGATGTTGTCCTTGCTGATTGAGTTGGTGCCGTCTGGTGTTTGTGTCCTTGGTTCGTCTAGTTGTGCAGTCAGTGTTTCTTGGGCCAGGCTGATGTTAATTGATGTCAATAGGACCATTATGTCGAAGGAGACCATGACTTCGTCCTGTTCTAGCTTATTGTGTTTGCTGATGTTTAGGAAGTCTGGTGGAGTGGATACTGGCATGTGTCTTCTACTAGATATTTCAGTTTATGGTGAAGTTCCTTGTTAGTCTCTGTGTTGGTGTGCCAGGAAGTGAGACTATGGGTCGGGGATGGGGGTGGGGCCTAGTTTATACCTTAGGTAATTCGTAGAAACAAGGTGTGTTGGATCCATCAGGTTTCATTCCTTGAGATCTCTCTTGTTAATTTTGCCTGATCTGTGGAGTTTCTTCAGTATATGCTGTGGTACGGTTTTCTTGCTATGGAGTTGGGTCCATTGCCACCTGTTGGTAGGTGTCTGTATTTGTGAGTAGTGAGTTTGTCTTTTTAATATACCGTGTTCTGTTCAGGATGACGGTCATGCGCCCTTTGTCTGCCAGTAGGATTACAATAATTCTACCTTTTCTGAGTCCTTCAAGGTCTTTCCTTTCCCGTGTGTTTAGGGTATTCACTTCTTTCTTCCTGCTTAGTGTTAGTGCTACTGTCTGATTGTCTGCTGTGTTTCTTCTGTGAGTTTGTTGTCTTTCAGGGTTGATTCCAATGCTACTAGGAAGTCCTTCCCATCCTCATCTCTGTAGTTGTAGTTCATCCCTCTTACCAGGATGGCTTTTCCGTGTCTGTTAGCGGTTGGTCCAACAAGTTCTTAATCCAAGCTTCTGAATTGTCTGTCTTATTCTTTTCATGGAATCATAGAATCCCTACAATGTGGAGACAGGCCATTTGGCTCAACAACTCCACACTGACCCTCCTAAGAGTATTCCACCCAGACCCATTCCCCTATCATATTACTCTACATTTACCCCTAACTAATGCATCAAATCTACACACCCCTGAACACTATTGGCAGTTTAGCATAGACAATTCACCTAACATGCACATCTTTTGTGTGAGCTTGTCCAGTTTTTCTTATAGGGTTAGTTTTTTCTTTGTCTTGGTCTGCTGTTTAATGTTGATGGCTCGTTCTAACGTGTTTGTCCATTTCTGGTCAGTCGCGTTGGTGTACAAAGTTTTTTGGCACAAAGCTTCCCATTCGCATTTGTGGAGTCAGTTGTGGGCATCATTAATCATTTCTCACAACACTCTGCAGACGTTCTGTTTGGCTATTCTTTGGACTTGTGGGGTGTTGAGGGGTGGTTTGTACTTGACAAATCTCGGTAGTGCCCTGTTTCCCGAGGCATTCTCGGATGAAATACAGTTGTTCGCGGGTGGCACTCAGTTGGATGGCATTGGTTTCCCAATCTCGGGCCAGTTTGAGTGTATTATGCCCCCAGGTGTTTGTGATTTTTGAGAAGATTTCAGGTTGATGTTTAGGTTGTAAGTTTGCTATCCTATTTTTATTAGTCGGTATAACAAGGACAAATAAAATTTGTATTGACCACTTTAAATTTAGACACTTAGATTCTTTGCACATTCAATTTGATAATTTACAGAAAATGACATCTAAATAATGGCTTTAACAAATAAAAGTAGCAGGTATGTTAATATCAAATGATTTTTTTTTAAACAGTTTCCATAAGGAAGGTTGGCAAAAGCACAAACTAACGATGGTCAATTCGACTGAAAAGTTATTTTTAGTAGCTGTTCTGCAATTTTTAACTGAACAAAAAAGATTACAATGAGTATTTTGGGTAGCCATGTTAGATAACAAAGTGAGTTATAATTATTTTGCAATGTCATCCCTGTGGAGTTTTACTTCTACTAACCATTGTTCATTTGTGTGTTATAAATATGAGAATACTGGATGAATAGTTTGGAGTAATTTATGGTGAATGATTCAGCTCCTGTTGGACCAGCAGTCCTTGACTTCAAAGTAACAGTTTCTTTTAAGAGCTCAGGCCTCTGAGAAATGTACCAGAGAATCACTTAGCCACTGTCAGAATCTCTTGAAACTGCCTGTGCGTAAATGTCCTTCTACTGTTTTTAGTCCTCCACTTTCTGACATCACCTTATGAACACTTAGAGGTTACCAAAGGTAAGTGGACATATATTGTGAAAGGTTCTTTGAGTAGTCCTTAATTGGAATAAATGGAACTGTGCTGCAATGTTATTCTAAAGTCAAATGATTCTTTCCAGTAATCACTGGTTTGCAATCAAAAGGAATTCTTCAAAGATTTCCCCTCAGCTGATGGTTTAACCAATCCTATTTCAACACAAATATACAACCAAAATACTGTGGGTGCTGGAAATCTGAAAAAAAAAAGTCCTGGAAATGATCAACAAGTCTCACAGCAGTTGTGGACAGATAAAAAAACAGTGTAAATATTTCAAGTCTGTGACCTTGCATCAGACTTGTCTGAATGAGTTCAACTCCAAAAACATTCAAGAAACTTGACATCATTCAGGAAAAAGCAGCCGACTTGATGCGCCTATTATCACAAACATTAACTCCCTCCACCACTGATACACAATAGCAGCAACATGCACGATCTACAGAACACAATGCAGAAATTCATCAAGGCTCCTGAGATAGCACAGTCCAAACCTACAACTACCTCTATCTAGAAGGATAGGTCTCACAGATACATGGGAACACCACCACTTGCAAGTCCCCTCCAAGCCACTCACTAGTCTGACCTAGAAATATATCACCGAGGTTTCTTTTGTGTTGTAGGGTCATATTCTGAAACTCTCTCCCTAACAGTATTGTTGACCATCTATACCCCACACTCCAAGCAATGCACTGGTTCAATAAGGTAACTTACTGCACCTTTTGAAAGGCAATTAGGGCCATAAAGGCATATCAATGCTGGCCCAGCCAGTGAAGCCCACATCCCTTGAATGAATAAAAGAAACTTGTAAAACAAAGAAGCGTCATAAGTTTTGTGCATGTGAAAAGGCAAGGATAGGAAGAAGAATTCCAAAAAAGAAATGCCTGCAATAGGATGAGGGGCAGGAGAGATTAAATGTCAAAAGATTTCATAGCAAAAGGACAAAGGAAGTGGCATTAGCACAATTAAAGAAGCAAAATATGTGTGCAGAGAAAGTATGAATTGCAGGACAGATGCTATCGGAAATATGGGAAATAAAAGAGAAAGGAGAGAGAAAAAAGTCAAAGAAACACAAAACAAAATGGGAGCAGAGGTTATGATCTAAAATCATTGCTTTCAAAGCTGAGCTGAGAAGGTTGTAAAATGCTCTCAGTTATTTTTGTTATATTTTGCCTGCAGCATGACAGCATGATTGTGCAGAAAGAACACTAAGGAGGACAAGTTGTTTAAAGAAGCATGAAACATCACTGGAGAGAGGGTCTCAGCAGGAGGCCAAATCCACCCACTTCAAAAAGTAAATCAGTTAATATAACCTCAGAGAAAGTTCTGCATGAGCATTTTATGAAGAAGGACCTTACTTGACCCAATCAATTGTTGCAGACAGACCTAAAACTTCAGAGTAGAATTTGGATGCCACTGCCAGTCGCTGTATAGAGGACAACAGAACATAGAACATTACAGCACAGTACAGGCCCTTTCGCTCTTGATGTTGCGCTGACCTGTGGAACCAATCTGAAGCCCATCTAACCTACACTATTCCATTCTCATCCATACGCCTATCTAATGACCATTTAAATGCCCTTAAAGTTGGCAAATATACTACTGTTGCAGGCAGTGTGTTCCATGCCCCTTCTACTCTCTGAATAAAGAAACTACCTTGGATATCTGTCCTATATCTATCACCCCTGAATTTAAAGCTGGCCACAATGGCCACAAAAGTTTTCACATCACATTCCTTTCAGGCCCGAAATAGGTGACAACTCTGACACCTTACAGATATAACCAGCCAGTGCTGCATTAGGAAGGTCATGATGCCCTGTGTACCTGGAAGGAAAATGCATTGCGTATGCTCTGGTAGGTAAACCATGTGCTTAGCCTCACCAGGATTGCAGCTTCCCAACTGTAAATGGTGCCACTGCCTGCATACATGCATTGCAACCAATATCAAAAACATTATTAAATTTTACAGTACAGAAGAAGGCCATCCAACTTATCATGTCCATCCCAGCTCCCAAAAGAGCCACTCAGCTAGTCTTAATTTCTGGCCCATCTCTGTAACCCACTAAATTCATCACTTTCGAATATATATCCCGCTCATTTTTGACACCTTCTATTGAATCCACCTCCACCAGCAGCACATTCCAAATCTTAACAGCTCTCTGAGTAAAGAAGTTTCTCCTCACCTCACTCCCAGCTTTTTTGCTGACACTCTTAAAATGTGACTCCTACTTACTGACATACCAACGACTGGAAACAGAAGATCTCTCTTTATTCTGTCAATATTGTTCATAATTTTGAATATCTCAATAAGTCACTTAATCTTCTCTTCTCCAAGGATAATAACCCAATATTTCTAATATTTCCTTGTATTTAAAATTTTTCATTCATGCTATCATTCTAGTAAATCTTCTTTGAACTCTTCAGGGCTTTAGCATCCTTCCTTAAATAAGGTACATAGAACTGAACACAATTTTCTAAATGCGGTCTGACCTTTGATTCCCAGAGGTATAGCATCACTTCCTTGCTTTTATACCCTATGCCTCTATATATAAGCCCAAGGATCCTACAAGCTTTATTAACAACAGTTTCAATTTGCCTGGCAACTTTCAAACATGAACCTGAAGGTCCATGTGCTCCTGTACTGCTCTCAAAGTGGTACCATTGAGCCTACATTATCCCTCTGTGTTTCTTCTACCAGACTGCATTACCTCACATTTCTCTGCATTGAAATTCATCTGCTGAGTGTCTGACCATTTGGCCGACTTGTCAATGTCCTGGTTAAGTCACACAGCATCGTTCTCACAATCCACTATTCTTCTTAGCTTAGTATCATCTACAAATTTAGAGATTTTGCCCTCATTTATACAAATCAGAAAAAATGAGGGTCCCAGCACTGACCCCTAGGGAACACTTTCAATTTGTCTCCAATCTGAGAAATGCTGAGTGTGTAGTTGATATAAAAGCTTCCGGGCACATAGTGCAGTGAAAGAACAGTGTCCTGCACCAGGCTTGGAAGTAGGTGGTTTGAGCAGGACACTTGAAATGAAAACTCCAATTTCCTCCATATGTAATTTATCTAAGTGAAGTGAATTTTGTAAACTATGGCCATGCCATGTTGCCCAGAGGGTCACATGTGACCCATTTGGGTGAGAGTGACAGATTTTTTTTCCCTAAAGGATGTTAATGAGCAAAATTATTTATAAAGATAATCAACAATGCGTATAGAGTTGCGATTAGGTCAGATTTTATTCCTTTTTTTAAAAATTAAATTCACATTTCACCTTTTGTCATGGTAGGGATTCAAACTCTTGTACCCAAAACATTCAAGATAATTAGTCCAATAATATTATCACTAGGTCATTACCTTCCCCTTAATATTCTGCACCACTTCGCCAATTTTAAGGTGCAATTCTAATCAATTCAACAGCAAGCAGTAGAAGTCAATCAGAAGTTAACCTGAAAGTAGCTGATGATTCCTTTAAATGATGCTGCTGGTAGGGGAGCATCCTATCTGCTGTGAAACACATGTTCTGTTGCGCAAGGTTCAAAAAGGATGCTAACAGGAATGCTGAGATCCAAATGGCAATGTTTGGAGTTGAATTTATGCTACCACTTATTGACGTCATGATCTGTCCACTCTGCATATTTTTGGCACACGCTTCTTCTGTCAGCATGAATACTCTCACTAACGTAGTGCCAATAACAGCTTCCACCAAAATCCTGTGATATGTTTCGATGCATTTTGCAGTGAAAGTGGCAGTTATATCACTGAAAACTGTTGAACCAAATCTTGCAGCCATAGTTAACAATACTCTATGGTACTCATGGTCACAATGCTCCATTATCCCCAAAGTCACTCTGAAGTTCTATATTTTGTTACTCATGAGTAAACTAAACAGCCTTATTTGAAAATTAATGAATATTCAGACAATAACAGAACTTCAAACTCATTTCTTGACTCCTCTTGAGAAGACATTTTGAGATTCCAGTAGAAAGAATGTTGAAAAATATCATTCATGAAAAGTGCGGAATGTGGACTTACTTTCTCAAGATGACAGTTTTGGCATGAGAAAAGTTAGTCAAAATAATCCAGAAAATATTCTTTGTAAATACCATAAAGCATCTTTGAGTAAGGCCTGATCAAACAGCTGATAATTGAACGCTGAAGTTATGATTATTAACACAATGAAAAGCATTGAGAAACCTCTCAACAGTGGAATCTGGAAAGCAGTCAAAAAGTCGCGTGTGAAGAAGCTGGAAAATGTAATACACCACCTAGTAAAGAAAGATGAAGCTATGAAAAACAATCCCATCTGTAATATACTGCAATCCTGCCAGAAAGAAAAGAGAAAACATTCCAATTGAGTTTTTTTTCCCATAAAATTGGCTCCTGCTTGGAGTTGCTACATGGGCTATTCCCCACTGATGAATGGCTTGATTTTGGAATCATAGAAATATCAATGGCATGAGGAGAACATTTAGCCCGTCTGGTCTGTGCTGGTGTTACTTGTTTAGTCTGAGCTGTATCTGCTATTACTGTTTCCAAATTGGGCTCCATTTTTCATCAGGAGAGTCTCTCCCGAAAAGAAAATGTCCTTTTAAAAAAAAACAGTTTTATGCATTTTAGACAGTTGGAATCTGGGCCTCGCTGGCTGGGTCACTCGTCATTGCCGCCCTTGAAAGTTTGGTAGTGATCTGCCTAATTGAACCACTGCACTCCTTGGGATACCCATAGGCCCAGAGGATTATTAAAGAAAGGAGGACAAGTATTCTGACCCAATGACAGAGAAGGAATGGCAATTTGATGCAAGTTATGTCCACTGTTCTGCAGGATGGATTTTCACAATTGTGAGCCTAATGGTGGACAGCTCCATCTGTTCATTGAATAAAATATTTATTGACTTTAATGTACTTGTGTGAGATATTATTAACATAAAATGTGGTCAATGGGAAATATATGTTGGTACTGAGTTGGCATAGGGGCTATAAAGTCATGGAGATAATTGAGGGAATTTAGGGTTTGAAGGGCCATGCGAGATGAGCACAATGTGACATGCAGGCATGAGCAGTCATGGGTGTGAGTACTTTAGCATAAAATAGCTCACAGTGAAAGAAGGACTGTGGAAGATGAGTAGATATGCACAGGGTGACACAGAAAGTATTCGGGGCAATATTGGTAAATGCAGAAGCTTTGGTTGGTATGGATGATATCAGTAGCCACGGTAGTGTGGGTTGATGAACATAGGGTGGCAGAAGATGTATTAATGGATGTAACAATAGGTTCTGGAGCATAGGTTGGCATGAATCGAATGTAGGGAATGAAAGCACGAGGAGATTTTCTGTTTTATCTTTATTCGTAAACTCTGCAGAGATTGCCAGAGTCCCCAGACAGCTTTCTGGCAAGCCCACATCAGGAATTTTGTACATCCTGGGTTGACTTTCCCAACTCTTAACCCAGCCTAACCCAACTCCAACCCCAAACCAAAGTGAAGGCAGCCATTTTATGTGGTACAGACTGTAGAACCAGGTTTTCTGCACTTTTGAGCTGGGAATGAAAACTGGGGCTTTGGCTTAGCTTTTACATCCAAATCATCCCTCAGTTTTATAAGGGTTGATGTTTATATGTGAAACAAATCATACTTGTGTCATTAGCTTTATTAATTTGGAAGTAATAAAAATGGAGCATTTTTGTCTGTGTGGTTTCTTTCTGCTGCACGGATAGATCGGTAAGCCATCTGTAAGAAATGGTCCACCTGGTTTTGCTGCAGAATATTCTTTTGCTTTACCAAATTCAATGGGCCTCTTGATGAGGTAGCATGGAAGGGTGGTAAGGGTCATGTGACTGAGTTTTTTTAAGGAATTCCATCGTCATTTGATAAAATATCACAGAATGGGTGCATCAGTATGATTGAGGCCCACAGAATGCAAAGACATGGGCAGATGAGCCAGGAAACAGAGTTATGGTTACCAGTTGATTTTCAGAGTGGAGAAAAAGATATAATGAAGTTTCACAGGGCTCATTACTCGAAAAACAAACAGTCATTCCTGATTATTATGCACAATCTAGATTTAGGAGCACAGAGCATGATTTGAAAATTTGCAAATAGTAGTTTGAAAATACAATAAACTGTGAGAAGGACAGTGCAGCACTTTGAGGGGACATAGACAGGTTGGTGGAATGGCTAAACACATGGCAGATGACATATTATGCAGGGAATATCAAAAGATAAAGAGACAACATAAACTAAAGGTACAGAAATATCTAATGGTTACGTATGCAGAAATCATTGAAAATGTCAGGGCATGTTGAGAAAGTTGTCAAAAAGGCATATGGAATCCTGGGCTTCATAAATTTAGGGCAGAATGTGGTGAAGATTCTGGGAGATTTCAATTGCTAAAAAGAAAGTCATCCCGATGAGGTTGTTATAACAATTGACAATGCTTACATAGCCCCCAAAACACTATTTTTTATTTCAGATTTTTAACTGAATTCAAAGTTCACCACCTGCCACATTGGGATTTGAATTCACATACCAGAACATTAACCTGAGTCTCTGGTTCAGTGACATTAATTACTCATCAAATATTCAGTAAACGCTCATGAAATACATGGTAATGAAATTAAACTGTATTTTTGGGATGAAGTCTGCAGCAAGTGAGAAGCATTTGCATGTAGCAGGCAATATAGTTTTCCTTGTGGATTTGGAGAGAGCAGAAATTGTTTTCTTTTGATTTTGGGAACTTCATTAAACCAGAGAGAGGTGGCTAAGCAGTTGCACTGAGCTCTGGTGGTGCTCTCCGGGAAGGTCAAAATGTGGCTGTTCATGAGTCAGAGGATGGCTTCTTACAAAGCAAGTAGGGGTATAGTTGTCCAAGGGAAGGATCAGAATAATATAGCAAAGCCAATGTAAGACAAAGATAGATTAAGCCTGGCCGATTGAACAGCAAGGATGAATGAAAGTCGCACATAGGAACAATCTGTGAAATGACATAGGCCTACACGTACCACACACTGAGTAACTACTCACTGAAGATTCATGGTTAGTATCACTGACCAATGTCAGCTCTTTCAGAAAAACCACAGTCTTGTAAATAGAAGAAAACTTAATGACTTAAAACTCCATGCTCTCTTGAATTTCTATGCCACTAGTTCATTCCAGGTCTCCATGGGGGACATGTGTGATATCTCAGTCAATTGCACAAAGACGCATGAGGAAGTTCATCATTTCCATGTTTAAAAGAGGCAATGACTTTGCTAGAATCCATGTATTGTGGAAGCAGGCCATTTAGCTCATCAAGTCCACACCAATTCTCCAAGGAGCATCCCACCCAGACTCACATCCCTAAATCTGTATTGCCTGTGGCCAATCCATCTAACCTGTACATCTTTGGACTGTGGGAGGAAACCCATACAGACACAAGGATAATGTGTAAACTCCACACAGGCAGTTGTTTGAGGTGGACTTGAACCCAGGTCCCTGGCACTGTGAGGCAGCAGTGCTAATCACTGATCCATCATGCCATCCATTTTGTGTAACTTACCAATGATCCTGAAAACTAAGCAGCCGGAGCCAGCATTTGTCTCCGTAGCAAGGTTTCCACAAATATAAGGGGCAATTGATTGCACAAATGTGACACTGAGAGTTCCCTGGGAACAGCCATCAGCACTCATTAGCCAAAAGGGCGTTAATTTTACCATGATCCAACTGGTCTGTGCACAGACATTAAGACAGCTCTCAGTCTTTTGCTGACAGTCAGGTACAACAATTACTAGCACCAACTGCAGGGTGGCTCCTGGATAACAGGGGATATCTATGCAAGTGTGGCTTACAAATGCACAAAGTCCAGCAGAGGAGAGGTACAATACTGAACCTGCCTCAGAAAGGACAGCAATAAAGCAGACAATTGACTGTGAAATAAAATGTGCCATTGCATTATCAGGCAGGGAGCTGCCATATGCACCAAAGACAGTCCACGGGATCATTGTAGTTCTCTACACCTCAAACAACCTTATGCAACAAAGAGGGGAGGAATTGCTCGCCAGAGAGTTGCAGTAGCTGGATTCATTCTCAGTCAAGGGTGAAGGGGAGGGATCAGAAGGCCCTGAGGTGTTATTTCATTCTTGATTCAGTTCCAGATGTTAGGCTGATGGACTTACATGACAGTCAGATCCACGAGATCCTCCTTGCATTGAGATTTTTTTCAGAGGCCCCTTCAGAATTTCTTAATTTCCACTCAGGAGATGGAGTGTCATGGCATTCACACTAGACCATCCTATAGGCCTATAAACCACAACCTGCCAAGCTGAGATTTGCCATTATTTCTGATGTTTCACAATAAATAGGGTGTCCAAATCCACACATCAGCCATCAATTAGGTTCCAAATAGGAATCAGAGCCTTAAAAGTTCCTGAGTAAAAAACTGAAAGAATTACCGATGCTGTACATCAGACACAAAAACAGAAATTACTGGAAAAGCTCAGCAGGTCTGGCAGCAGGTGTGGAGAGAAGTCAGAGTTAACCTTTTGGGTTGAGTGACCCAGTACCTGTCTAGTTTCAAAAGTCCCAGCAACATGAAAAAGTAACACACTTGAGTAAAGTGCACAAAACTGTCAATTTTCACATAAACCTACAGTGTCTTGAGATGATTGGACACTATGCCAGAATTAGTGTCATTAGAAGACTTTTTACTTATGTTTCATTCCACACCTTAGTCTGACATCGAGATCAATAATTGACATTGGAGGCAGCCAGCTGAGTGCAAATCCTCTTTACTGAAAAGACCTTGGTAACCATCCATTGGTGATTGGAGACCCAGACGCCTCCAGCCTGCTGATAGTCACCTAGGCAGGTAATATCCATAGACACTGGCAGACAAGGAGGAGAAGTTGGCATCATACACTTAGGAGTGCACTGCAAGGATGGTCTGAGGCAGATTGCTGGAACTTCTCTTTCCTCTCATTATACCATGACTTGGAGATGCTGGTGTTGGACTGGGGTGGACAAAGTTAAAAATCAACCACCTGATGAAGGAGCAGCACTCTGAAAGCTAGTGCTTCCAAATCAACCTGTTGGACGATAACCTGTGTGTTTTTTAACTCTATCATTATGCAATGGTGTTATTCTGCCTCCAGAATGGAAAGAATGTCATGGTACCTTGTCTCTGTCTCACCTGACCATTGCGGTAGACAGCCCGTGGCCAGATGTTGAAATTTGGATCTGAGCATGTATCTGACAGACATTGTGTGTTTTGCTGGGCCTTGCTCTCCCTGATGGTGTTCAATCTTTCCATGGAGGAAGCCATATCCTCACATGTTGCATCCATGACAGCAATCAGGGATTGGGTGAACTGCTTCACCATTCAGTCAGGGATTTGCATGACCTTTGACATTTCTGCCTAATGTTGCCCTGTTTGTCTCTGCAATACCAGCAGGTGCCTTATGGTTACCTCCAGAGTCTTCCATCCATGCACTCTCCTGTAACTAGTATTATAACTTTCCTAACATGAACTGGCTCCCACACATTCCATCCACATGCTCTATTGGATAATGAAGCTGAGAACCCAAACAGCTGCCTGGAATATCTCTCCATGCAGAGTTTTACACTGTTTGGTGCCCTCCTTGGTGCCACATGGCAATGACTACACCATCTCACTTATTCTTGCAGGACATAAGAGGTCATTGGCCCCTCACCAGGAATGGAATGAGTGCTGCATATCGACCTCATGGACACTAACCTCCACAACACGTCTCCATCCAGGCTGCTTGGGTCAGGTGGGAGGGCCTCTTGGCACCATCTCTGGGAACAGGAACTCCCACAATTCCCGAATGGCCCGGAAGAGAAATTTCTGAATTGTTTATTCTCTGAATTGGGATCTTATTCAAAGAGAGTGGGCAGTTGGAGCAATGTTTCCAACTTTTCAGAAGGGTTTGCAGCAGCTGTTGAATCTTCAAAATATCCACTTACACAGCCAGATTGATCTTTCTGGATTGTAGGGAATATAAGCTGCTGTCCTGTGCACATCTTGTTCTGCCATCAGAACCCTCAAAGTTACCACAAGATTCCACCCATAGATTGCAAAAGTGAGGAGCCTCTGAAGATCATTGCTTCAGCTTCCACTGGAGCAGAGAGAAACTGTACATTTTAGTCGTGGAGTCGCGAGCCAGTGAACACAGATTCAACACATGGCAAGAGAACCAAAGGGGACGTAAACCCTTTTTTTTCTTTTTTTGAAAGCGATGAATGCCTTGGATCCAGAATGCAGTGACAGAGGCAATTCACTTGGAGATTTCAAAGGGAATTTGATAAGCTCCTGAAAGGGCAACTAGTTAAGTTGCTCTTTCAGGGAGCTAGTGTAGACTTGATGTGCTAAATAGTCTTATTTGCTCTGTAACCACTCTACGATTCTATTATGTCTAGCCTAATGTCTGAAGAAGAAGCCAAGCCATTCCACAGCAACAGCAACTTGAGCAAAAAGTATCCCATAGTGTTTTTCAGAAGCACAAGCAGACAAAAGTTAATTCTGTTCCAAGGAAGGAATTAGTCAGGTGTCTACAAAGTTGTCCAGGAAGGTGGGTCTTAAAGATGGTCAAGGACAGGGGGACGCCAATAAGGCTGAGGAAGCATGAGCAGAGCTGAAAATATGGCTGATAATAGTGGAGTGAAGGGAATTAGGAGGTGGGGTTGGGGAGAGGAGGTTACAAAGGTGACTGGGTTTAGAGGAAAGTAGTGATCATAAAAGGTTACCGGGATGAGCAGATAACAATGAAAAGAAATAAAAATATTAGAAAGGAGTTCAAAGCAAGGCTAGGAATTTTCAGAGCGAACCATTGAGCATCAGCAGCCAGTATGGGTCAGTGAATGCAGCATTTGGGTGAATGCGATTTACTGTGAGCTGCAATATGAACAGCAGAGTTTTGGATGAACTGAAGTTTATAATGGGTGGAGGATGAAAGTTCAGTCAGGCGAGCATTGGAACAGTTGAGTCTGCCAGTAATAAGGCTTGGATGTGAGCTTAAGCAGCACAAATGCTGAGGCATGGGTGGAGGCAAGCAATAATATGAAGTAGGTTTGGAAGCTGAGCTCGAGGTTAAATAGGATGCTGAGATTGCAAATAGTTGATTCAACCTGAGACAGTGGCCAAGTCTTACATGGAATCTGTGACAATGGTTTGTGCTGGAGCCAAAAATGATAATTTTCTTTCTTCCCAAAGTTTAACTTCAGGAAGTTATGAGTCATTGGTCACAAAGACAAATACGATTGATCTTTGGTAAGTCTAAGAGGAAAAGGGAGAAATCAAGAGGAGTCTGACCAGTGCCTGCCTTTAATGTAAAACCAGAAAATATTTAAGTATAGAAAATAGGAGCAAGAGTAAGCTATTTGGCCCTTATTCAATACTCAATGGGAAATACTTGAATATTTTCATTGAATTACGGGAATCAGTCCAGAGAAGGTGATACAAGTCATGGGATGGTGAAGAAGAATTGATCGAGTTAGTTTGCAATTAATACTACCCTCTGGCATTGAGAGGGTGAAGGCACAGAACAGAGACTGCTTTGGAACATGCTGAGCAGGGTATTGGAAAGGCAGAGTGACTATTAGCAAAGTGTTGCATCTGCAGGAATACAGCATATGGGAGTTGAGATGAGCAGAGTATATATTACATATGGATAAAGACCAGTATGCTCAGGACATAATGGAATTGGTATTACTTGGAAAATAACCATCTGGAAGACCAAAGCTCAGATAAAAATTTGTTGCAGTCAAAACAGGAGACTGTTGTGAGAACTAGAGGGAAGGTTGTAATTGCAGGTCTTTGTGATCAACTGGTCTTTGCTGACTGATATGGAATGAAGGATTCAAAAACAAAATTGTGCAACATTTGATGTATAAAACCAATTGTTCTTACCTTCTGTGTTGCAATGGTAATTTTTAAAACATTTTTCTGCTGTGAAAATAAACTATTTTTAATAATATCATCTCAAAGCCCATCAGTTATTTCAGGAATTTGGAAATAAGAAATAAAAGAAACTTTTAGTACATTTCTGACAGAAATGGACTTGTTTATAGTTGGCCTGAGATCAGAAGATCATTACAGAGAAGGAAAGCAACTCATTCAAATTACCTTACCCACCCAAAAGGCAAAAGAGAAATACTGAGGATGCTGAATATCGGAAATAAAAGTAGAAACTGTTGAAAATACTCAAGTAGACCTGGCAGCATCTGTACAGGGAGGAATCTTTCACCAGCATTCATCATCTTTTAGCATCCTAAAGGCCCTCACTTTAGCAGACAGATGTTTCTTGCAGTATCCTCGGCTTCTTACTTTATTTACATTAATTGTTTGTGTGTAAAGAATATTTTCTAACATCAGTTGTAAGTTTATTTTACAAGTTTGAATGTGTATCCCTTTCAAATTTACTTTCTCAACTCCTGCATTTACTTGGCATACTTCTTTACTGGGAGAAAGTGAGGACTGCAGATGCTGGAGAGTCAGAGTCGAGAGTGTGGCGCTGGAAAAGCACAGCTGGTCAGGCAGCATCCGAGAAATGGGAGAATCAATGTTTCGGGCATAAGCCTTTCAGCAGGAAGGGCTTATCACTTTCTCCTGGTTGAAGCCTCTTTCAAGGATGCCACCTTTGAAGAGGTTCTCCTCCTCTCATTCCAGATGAAGAGCTTATGCCCGAAACGTCGATTCTCCTGCTCCTCTGATGCTGCCTGATCTGCTGTGCTTTTCCAGCACCACATACTTCTATATCATCAGTTATTAGACATCTCCCAAGATTTTCTCAACTTGCCTCAGAAATAGGACTTTGTCTCATGGGATCAAATTCATGGGTCTTCTTTAAACTGATTGAGCAACTGAATCTTTTACCTTGGAGACCTGAATATTCTTCCAGGTGAGACCAGACAATAAAGTTTACATCTTAAGGTTTAATTTCTATTGTTTCTGCTGATTGCTGCTGTGTATTTGTTTGCCATATTTAGCAGTGAATCAACTGAAACTCCTCGTTCAGCTTCAATCTTAGCTAATTCGATGCTTCTGATTTGTGCCATCCATTTTTCCGTCTTCTTTGCAGTTTTTTACAAAAAATTAATTTGTCAATGTTCTGCATATTTATATTCATTTTCAACATATGTTGCAGTTTCCATGCTGCCTCTTCTCATTTCACTATCAGTCCTAATTTGATAAGATTTATACAAATAAAGCAGATGCTGGAAACTTGGACTGAAAATAGAAATCCTGGTAAATATCACAGAGGCAGTATTTGCTGGGAGAGGAAGGCAGAATTAGCATTTGTGCCCAAGATAATTCTTCCTTAGATTTAAAGAGAGATTACAAGTGTTAAATTGCTAACGTTATTTTAACTTCTTATTGCCTGGTTGCCACTATGGACATTATTTATGACTTAATGTGAGTTGATAGCACTTTTACCAATGATAACTGAAGATCCTGAAACTGTACAAACACTTGCCCTTGTTGAAGGGGACCAGCATTAACATAGTCAAAAGTGACACAGCAGTCCTTATCACAGATTGTGAAACTGGTTGCTTGTAACAGTCGGGTCAATTAGCATATTCCCTTCTTCTGTTTCTACTTAACTCTTTCATTCACACGCTTCTCAATTCAATAAAATGTCAGTGAATTAAACTCCCCAGACAATAGAAGCAACCTTTCAAAGTCTATCCTATCCTGCCCTTTGAGAATCATTTATGTTTTTAAGAAATCATCTTTCACGTTTCCAAACTCCAATCATTAAAACATTAAATTATTCAGTCTGACATCATCAGGAAACCCTGTAAACCCAGACGTCAATCTAGTGAGACTGCGCTGTTGAGCATCTAAATGCAAAAATAATATTCATTAAACATGGAAACCATAACTGCACAAAGTACTCCTGATGTTGTCACACTAAAGTTGTGGTCATTGTCTCAATATTTCTTTGTGCTCCAGTTTCCATTCCTTTCACATCATTAGCTATCAAATGTAGGGATTGTTGGATGTCAAACCTTTTCTGGAGTCATCACAAAAGTTAAAGATTTTGAAGACTATGTAAAATTCTCCAATTTATCAAAATTGATTTTCAGAGCAAGGCTCATAGAAAATATGGACCAGCTTTCTGTACTTAACAGAAGTTACTATTTATTACAAGTAATTAATGTCCAATTGCAGGTAAACAGTTATAAACTGTGAGCATATCACACTACCTATTAAGACTCTAATGCCCTTATAAACTCCTGATCACACAGACAGACAGACAAACAAGCTAAAACAGAGGGATAAAACAGGAAAGGCAATTTGTTTGACTTTGTTCCCAGGTCCTTCTGTCGTGGTGATCCTTGTGACTCAACTGTTGCCCAGCATATTGCTTCAGTTGTCTTTATCTGGGTAGCTCAACTGGTTTATAAGAGACACATGATTGCTTCTTTATTTTTAAAAAGTCTCTGTTATCAGGTAAAAGTTACAGCTGACAACAACTATTGCAGTAAAGATAAATTGGTTTTCTTCAGATTACAGTTAGTTTTAATAATAGAAAACAGAAACACCGCTTCTGAGCTGTGGAAGACCAGAACACTTCTCTCTCTGTCTCTCTGCAACTTGTTCCCAGCTCCAAGCTTTCAATTACTTGAGAACCAATCAGACAGTTGTTGACAGGCAAAAGGTCTCTGTCATCAAAATCTGCTCACTAGTCGATAGACCAATCAACTTTTCATTGCCACCCAGAGCTGCATCAGTACATTCTCTTGGCTCCAAATTATCTGTATTTCAAACTCTAATCACTGGTTGTTCAATTGATTGCTTACACAATGCTTAGTGTGAGTGTCAGGTTGGTGGTTTTCAAAATACACAGCCACCCTATCAAACGTCGGTTTTCAAGCAGCTCTTTTTCATTTTAGTCCACAGTTTATTTTAGAAACAAAAGGCAAATTAAAAGATACTGTGTTTACAAACACCTTCATTAGCAATTTTTCTTTTGCTAGCCCTTCCGTATGCGCAATGAAACTGTTTGGAAATCATGATTAGGACAGTGCAATGTGTTTCTGAAACATATTCACAGAATATTGTGTTTTTGCTACTAATTAAGTCAACAAATTGCCCACCTTTCTGCATCTTAATTAGGTGCCCCTTCTATGGATAAAATAAGGCCGGAATGGAGTTTGTGCATATGTGTGCAAGAATAAAGGTTGTATTTTGTGGTCTTTCTGTTACATTTTTGAAGGCTTTTGCAAGCCCATTTTTAAAATATAATACAAAACCTATTAGGGCCAGAGGTCCACGAGCCAGCTACAATTTTATTGTTTGTTCAATTTTATTATTCGTTATGTAAGCATCACTGGCTGAGCCAGCATTTATTGCTGAACACTAATTGTCTAGAGATCATATCATCTGCAAGTCAGGCTTGCAGATTTCCTTCCCTCAAGGGCATGAGTGAACCTGATGAGGTTTTGCAAAACTAAGCATTGGCTACATGGTTACTACTGGACAAACTTTTTGCTGCAGGCTATTAATGAATTCAAATTTCACCAACTGCCATGGTATGATTTCATGTCCCCAGTACATCAACCTGGGGTTCCAGATTATTAGTCCAGTGACATTACCATGATATCACCACCTCTCCAATTGGCCATGGCCATTCGTGAATTCCAGCACTAACATGGCTAAAGTTTACATGGCCAACAGGAACTGACCTCACTTGCAGAGGCACTAAAGGTGTTTACACCTGCATTTTGCAGGTTATCTTGTCCCAAAAACTGGAATATATTCCAGCTCATTATCCATCAAACAGTAGGTGCAACCTTTCTCTTCCCTATACATTAACCAAGGTCTTCAGAGCAAGAGATCGTACAACATCTGCTTCATGGCAGTAGCCAGAAAGCCAGACAGCATTCGCTTGTTAAGACTGCTGCAAGCTTCTCAAAACTGGAGCAGGATCTGGATTTCTGGCTGCAATTCCTGGCAGATCCCTCCAAGCACATGTCAGATTTATGCAAATAATTTGAAAGCAGAGTTCTAGCTGAATTAACATTGTGCTGGGGAAGCTCTTCAAGCTTGACACCTTTTCTGGCCTGAACACAACCGAGACAATTTTTAACACTGCAAGTACCACCTTCTGTTTCGGTTGTGAAATTCAGGTTTATTGGAAGACACACTGCAGGAATAATATAAAAATGCTTCAATGATTCCTGAAAATTAGACAATCAAAATCTAGGATTGCCATCCCCTTTACAAAATCATAACATGAAATATTCTGTCATCACTTTAGTCAAGATACATGTCTGCAATCATCTGAACACAGAAGCATTCTAAACAAAAAAGCATACAGTGTTTGGAGAAAGATAATTCCTCCTGTGTAAAATATCAGCCCAAACCTGTCACAGTTCTTGAGAAGAGTGTGTTTATGTAACATTTATTCCTGAAAACGTCAAAGTAATTGAACACTATGGGACAAAATTTCTGAAACATTAGATGGGAATAGAACAACACACTGATGATCAGTGACAAAGAAGTAACAGCAGAAAGTAGGATGTATGCCACAATTATGATCCACACATTATCTGTCAACGTTATTTTAGTTTTATGATTGACTTTGGAACCTTGATTGACCTTAAAGTGCAGGTTCATAGCTCCTTGAAAGTGGAGCCCTAGGTAGACAGACAGTGAAGAAGGCATTTGGTATGCTTGCCTTTATTGGTCAGTGCATTGAGTATAGGGGTTGGGAGGCCATGTTGTGGCTATACAGGAAATGGATGGATCCACTTTTGGACAACTGTGTGCACTTGTGGTCTCGCTGCTATTGGAAGGATGTTGTGAAACTTGAGAGGGTCACAAAAGATATACAAGGATTTTGCCAGGGTTGGAGGGTTTGACGTATAGTGAGAGGCTGAATAGTCTGGGACTATTTTCTCCGAAGCATCAGAGATTGAGGGACGATCTTATAGAAGTTTATAAAATCATGAGGGGCATGAACAAAGTGAATAGCCAAGTTCTTTTCACTAGGGTGAGGGAGTACAAAACTAGAGGGCATAGGCTTAAGGTGAGAGGGGAAAAACTTCAAAGAGATTTAACGGCCACCTTATCACGCAGATGGTGATGCATATATGGAATGAGCTGCCAGAAGAAGTGCTGGGGGCTGGTAAAATTACAACATCTAAAAGGCATCTAGATGGTTATATGACTAGGAAGGGTTTAGAGGGATATGGGCCAAATGCTGGCAAATAGGACTTAGATTAATGTAGGATATCTGGTCAACATGGACGAGTTGGACCGAACAGATTTATTTCCATGCTGTTCAGCTCTATGACTCTATGCCTCTATATATGCATGATATCTAATGACTCTTTGAAGAGATTGCTTTGAATTCCTTGCAGTTAGTAAATTTCAGTTTAACAGCTGTTACATTTCCAGAGGAGATTACATTTATATGATTAGATTACTTACAGTGTGAAAATAGGCCCTTTGGCCCAAGAAGTCCACACCAACCCTCCGAAGAGCAACCCACCCAAACGCATTCCCCTATGTTTACCCCTTCACCTAACACTACAGGCAATTTACCATGGCCAATTCACCTAACCTGCACATCTTTGGACTGTGGGAGGAAACCGGAGGAAACCCACGCAGACACGGGGAGAATGTGCAAACTCCACACAGACAGTTCCCCGAGGCGGGAATTGAACCCAGGTCTCTGGCGCTGTGAGGCAGCAGTGCTAACCAGTGTGCCACTGTGTCACCCTCAGGAAATAATAATTTGAATATCAGCTAGTTTCATGGTTAAAAAAAAGAGGTGCAATGAAGTTCAATTTATCTCTCCAACGTTCTTATGAACACCAGTTTGGTCTTGTCTATTGTATATGGGTTATCAGTTCAGGAAAGTGGAATTGAGGATTATCAGATCAGTCCTGATCTCATTGATGGAGCGGACTCAATGAGCTGAATGCCTACTTCAGCTCCAATGTCTTGGGGTCTTATATGTGCTTATGTTGCTAATTGATTGCCCAAACACACAGATTGAGTGAATACTTCAGTGCTTGCACATCAGAGTCATTACTTGGTAAATGAACAGTAAGAAAAGCTCCACTGCACTCCACAATTTTTGTCTACTGTCAGGTATTTAGAACCAGTCTTATGTTTTAGCACCAATAGCAGTTTATCACATAATACCTTCATTCTTAAGGTTTGGACTATTATGTTTCCAGATAACTCCTTTCCATACATTGTGAAGCAATTTGAGCACAGATTTCTTAAGAAAATAATCTGTTGTTGCAAATTTAAAGAATAGCAGTAAACTACAATGAATGAAGAAGGAATATGTGTTATATGTGTTGATTATCAAATTGGCAATTCAAGATTCCTCATTCCATTGCCTTTAAGTTTCCCAGGTGGTTGTTTCTGAGAAGGAATTAGCTAAATCCATCTGGACTCACTGTATAAATCAACAGTATGCTTTAATGACTGAAGTCTGTCTCGGATTTTCAACAAGCCCATTTAATAGACATGTTATGAACATACCAACTGGAAAAGTGTTTAAAAACAGACTTGAGTTAAGAGGTAAATTAAATTTTAAAAGTGAACATTTATGACATATCTAATTTTTATCTATATGATTGACTTAAAATTTAATTTGGTTAACCATCTGAAACTTAAGGGTACAATAGACATAAGTTAGAACACCCTTTAGATATTCCCACATTGTGAAATTTTAATTATTCCTGGAAAAGAAACTGGAACAAAAATCCTTTTTACAATAAATGAAACCAACATTGATTATAATTAGCAACATATCAATTGCATAACCTCAAACTGAGAATCAATACAAATTTTTAAACTCATAAAATCTGTTCAGCAAGACTTATTAACACAGCTATTATTGTAATCAATCATTGCAAATTGCACAATTCTTGGATGACAGCCTTTTGCAGACGTGACAAAAGGGAAAGCCACTTTAACATACCTTGTCTAAACTTGCAAGATGACTGAAAAACTAGGTGAGGCTCAGAAAGAAAGATTTTCTTCAGTACAATTTGCAAATCTTTTGAGATTAACGGGCAGGGTAGAAGTGAAGGAATTTAACTGAATAGGCCCTCAGGGTGTTCATTGGCCAGAAAGCGTGGGGAACCGACAATTCAGGATTCCTTTATGCACTGGGGAGTTTTAATTCAACAGGCCATCAGGGATGTCACCAATCATTCCCTGCCTGGAGGCCAGCTTGATTGTGGCAGAGGGCCAGTCAGTGAATATAAGTATGTCCATGATGGTTGACGCATGTACCTTGCCTTTCAGGACATCATGTGCCGTATGCATACAATGTTGTGACTTTGCAAGGCTGATATTCTGCTTGGGTTTGCAAACTGCGAAAGACACAAGATAGTTGCTGTCATGTCCACTTTGTGATTTATAATAGGTCTTCATAGTTAAAATAAAATAACCCATGTTAATAATCAATCCTTGATGCAAGATTGATTATTAACATGAAATAACGAACAGCAGTAGAAAACATCAGGCTCATGAGGTCTATCGTGCTCAAGCAGTCATCGTGCAATTTAATCTACAATTGCAACACATGCACAGCAGTGTGAAATCACACTGAAGTGCACCAGACAACCTGCAATGTCTTTGGCCAGCACAACATGGAGAGCAGAGAAAATCCAGATTGCTGGTGAGCAACCAGATCCTATTGATGGTTTGGAGGTGCCAGTATTGGACTGGGGTATACAGAGTTAAAATTGAAAGTTAAAAAATCTCCTATTGAGAGGCCAATGTTACTCATTTGAAAAAGGCAATGAATCCAGGTATGGGCTGAAGAGAGGTCAAGGAAGCTCAAAGGCATATTGTCAGAATGGCCACAAAATTCTCAAATTTAAATTGACTATTAGGAGCAGACTTCCTGAAAGAATTCAAAATATTTAAACAGTATTGGAGGCAATGGTTTTTACATTCAGGCATGTCCAATGCAGAAAAGAAGCCATTACCACTGCTTAGCAATCAGAAACATGAAAATACTGTATCAAGATTAACAGCCACCAAGCTAAAAGATCACCAAAATATCACATTAGAAGACAAATTCAAGATCAGATTAAACTTCCTGATCATCAACTGGAATTAATGTCATTTAAACAGAGCTTGCAAAATCCATAGGCCACTTGATGAGATGATGTTAGGAAAAGGGCTCATTCTGTGTTTTTTTCAGCTAGGGAGTTCAAAAACAGAATTGCTCAGTTGGTGATCACATCCACTCCAATGGAAGCTTTCCAGTAAGATTTCCCAGACAAAATAACGAATTATAGCACTGAAGAGGTACAGAAGGATGGAAATAAGTCTGAAGTGACTTTTATAGGTCAACAAAGCTCATATGTTATAGCCACAAAAGGCCATTCACTGACCCAAACAGACGATGCGCAGTAAGTATCCCCAAATTATACCAAAGAACACCTCGTCTCCCACCAGAGGCAGCATGAAGTGGTCAACAAACGAGAACCTGTCAATATCAGTGCCAAGATAATGAGTGAGGAGTACATGTTTCACTCAGTCAATCTTGTGGAAAACATAGATTTCATCACACTGTCAAAATTGTTTGTGTAAGTTCGAATTATTTGTCCTCTGAAAGCTGGTGACCATTCATTATTGGCTAAGATTGGTACAATGATACCATAAGCAGGATCAATTATACTGCAGTGCAAGTACAATTAATTCTCTGGGTGTCACAGATGTTCCATACATCAACCTTAAATGTATTCAACAATGGAGCATCCACAACTCTTTGGAATAGAGAATGTCAAAGATTCACAGCCTTTTGAGTGAACAAGTTTCTCCTCATCTCAGTTCTAAATGATTAGCACCTGACCAAGACTATGTCCTAGGTTCCCCAGACAGAGGGAATAACCTTTCAGTGGTTAACCTGTAAAGCCCTTTAGAATCTGATGTGTTTCAATGAGACCACCTCCCATTCATCAAAGCTCTAATGGACGTAAACCCAATTTAATTACAGAAAATTTGATCATGGAACAGCCCTTTCATTCCAAAAAGCTATCCAGAAAATCTTTGATCCATCACCACCAAGGCAAATATATCCCTCCACAAATAAAATTCAAATTAAAAACGAAATGCACTCTGCTTAGCCTGCCAGTAAATCTGTATACAGTCACATCATCAAATAAGTAACCAATCCTTGATTGCCTTCAGTGGTTGTGAGTTGCCTTCATGAACTACAGCAGTCCCATCAGGTGACTGTGAATATGGACATACAAATTTAACATATAAGTAAAGCCACTGCAGTGATGTCAGGAAGGGATACACTTTTAAACACGGATATCACTGTGCACCAGAGGTACAAAGTTAAAAACCACACAACACCAGGTTATAGTCCAACAGGTTTAATTGGAAGCACACTAGCTTTCGGAGCGACGCTCCTTCATTAGGTGATTGTGGAGGGCTCACTCGAGCCCTTCACAATCACCTGATGAAGGAGCATCACTCCAAAAGCTAGTGTGCTTCCAATTAAACCTGTTAGACTATAACCTGGTGTTGTGTGGTTTTTAACTTTGTACACCCTCGTCCAACACCGGCATCTCCAATTCACCAGAGGTAGCGAGAGTGAACGTTTAAGTCGGTGGATCAGGTTCCAATCAAATGGCTTGCTTTGCTCTGAATGGTGTCAAATTTCTTAAGTGTTGTTGCGGCAGTACTCCACCAGGGTATTGGAGAGTATTTCACCATACTCCTGACTTCTGCCTTGTAGATAGAGGATGTGCTTGAAGTCATATAGCACGGAAACAGACCCTTTAGTCCAACTCATTCATGCCAACCAAGATTCCCAAACTAGTTCTTATTTGCCTAATTCATCACAAAATTCCCAACCTCCAACCCACTCTTGTAGCCATCGCCTTTATGTGACTGGTTCCTGTTCAGTTTCTAATCCAATGTAAGTCCCAGGATGTTGCTATTCAGGGGAAATCAATAATGATAATGCCAATGAGTATCAAGGAAATATGATAATATGCTCTCTTGTTGGAGATGGTCACTGCTTGGCATTTGTGTGGTATAAATATTATTGCCAGGCACTTTAAACAACCACACAAAAACCAATGTTACTGATTTCTTTATGTTTCAGAAAATATAAAAGTAACTGTATCAAACACTGTAGATGTTCATAGACAATTCAGAATACTATGCATAATGCATAATAGAGCAATAAATCATGACAAAAGACACAGCCTTTTTATCCATCTATTTAATAGAATATTAACACTTGCCACTTTTTAGCCTCCAAATTTTAAATTCTATATATAAATAAACGAAGTTTGCAGATGATGAAAAGAGCAAGCCATTTAGATCACTTTCAAGCAAGTGCTGAAACTTTGACTGCCTAAGGTAGATGGCTTATTTTAGAAGCAACAGAGGAATGGAGAGAAAGAAAGGGACAAGCAAATCGAAAATTATATCAAATTACAGCAGTGACCCAGCAGTTCCTGTTAGTATTTGTACTCCAGATGAACTTCTCATTTGACTTAATTTCATTCTGTCAACCAATTTGTCCTCATGTAGCTGTCTGCATTCTTCAAAAATTCTTCAAAGAGAGGAGAAAAGCCAGTAAGGCAGGGATTTACATTTTTAAACTTGACCTTTTCAGCATCACTTCCAAATAGGAACTGTGCAAATGGAATGTTGGTTGGGTATAGTGCCTTTTATTTGGCAACATTTTCCTAATTTAAATATTATTCTTAGCTCAGTAAAGCAAATAAAGTGTGCTTTCAATACCTTCTGCTCTGGTTAGTCCATTGGGTAAGAATATTATTGCCATTGCGATTATTTTCACCTTACACATATAATTTGCTTCAACCTTCACGACCTGTTCCTAAAGAAAGGCAAACTCGCTTCCCTCTTTACTGACAGTGATCTGGTGGTGTTGGTGGATGGGATAGTGGAGAGGAAGGCCATTCTTTTCTTTGCAGACTGCCTAAGGAAGCTACACCACAATACATAACCAGCCGAAAGTCAAATGTAACCTGGGCCAGTAGTCTGTCATGGATAAAGTTAGATGCCCAGCAATGAAGGTCGATGATCTTTTAGGCTCTGCAAGGATAAGTGATAACATCTTTCTGCTACCTTATCTTCACAGGGCCAGCATTCACTCTAACAATGCCATTACACACACATGTCAACAAGACACAAAGACTACAACTCTCATTATTGTATCCTGTTCACTCAATAGCTCTCAAGTACTCATCTTCCCAAACTACAAAACCTTCTTGTCCTCTGAACTTTCAACTCACTCACTGGGGACACCTCAATGCCTCTCCCAACTCCCACTGCTCTCACATCTATTTCCATCATACTCAATTCCTCCTTTGTCTCATTGCAGGAAGAATTGGCCGACCCGTCTGAACTGCCTTGGCACAACAATCCTGACTGACCACAGTCCACCCGTGGACATATGTCTCAACATCAGCAATCTGACTGATTTGCATGGTATCCCTGGATGGTTTGCACTTGACCTGTGGGGCTGATCACTGCCACCCCCACTGAGGACATTCTCGTTTGTGAGCCACACAGAAGATGGTGGTTCATAAGTCAATGCTGAAGTCAGAAATTGTGCGCTAAGAAAGCAATGTGAAGTATACAGAACTTTTTGGACTTCACTTTGGAGCTCATGAGCTCTTATGTCTTTTGTGCTTCTGCCAGCTCCCTTTCTGCACATGGTTGCATATGCAATCATGGATCTTAGCTGATGGTCTTAGCACTTACTCACACTGCACCTACTTGTAGGCTGTGTGGATGTCATTGCTTTTTATTGCAGAGGGAGAGGCAGGCAGTTCCTCCTGCTTTGGAGCACTAAATATTCAAGGGGATAGACATGTTGATTATCGAGGCAATGGACGGCTATCAGGAATATGCAGGAATGTGAACTTGAGATTAAAATCAGACCAGTCATGGCAGAGCGAGCCCAGGAGGCTGAGTGGCCTACTCTTGTTCCTTCATTGTGTTCCCGTACATTGCTCGACAGCATTGTGTTGCTTCAATGTCATACCAATAGAATGTGCCAGCAGCTTATGTGCCAAAATCTTTGCATGTGTGCTTCAATTAAATGGTCATACATGAAAGAGAAAGGAGACCAGTCCTTCATGGGGTCAATGAGGACTATGGTCAGTCAAGAGTTACCACTGCAGTCAATCATCTGGTTATAATCTGGTTAGGATCTTGGCCATAGTCAGTGAGGTGCTTGGGCATAAATAATTGGGAGATCGGTATCTTTACAGTCCCAGGATTTGGACACAGTCAGTCCCATAGGTCAAATGCAACTTGTGTAAGTCTTGGTCTTCAAGGCAAGTCAGTTAGGATGCTGTGCAGACTCAATCCAAAGCTATGCTCAGTCAGTTTTGGTGGGGAATGGGGGTGTAGGTGGTGGTGCTGGGGGTTGTATTGTGTTGTTGACAGTGGTAGTGGTGGTGGTGGTGGTGGTGGTGGTGGTGGTGGTGGTGCAGGTGAATCAAGATCTATCCTGGCATTTTGAGCATTCATGGTCTGGGTGCTTATCAAGGGCTAATCTGTACAGTGCTGGGAAATTTGGAAAGCTCAAGTCTAGGGTTGGGGTTCATTGGACTGATTGACTGAGAGAATAATCAATGTAAGTGGACAATTCAAAATCGAAGGATGGAATCTCAAATAGAGCATAGGTGGGGACAGGAAGCTTTGTGAGTGGAAGTTTTTACAAGTCTCAGTCATTTTGGAATCAATGTGGGGAGAATAAAAGGCAATTCCCAAGACCATAGGTTTGGGTGGTAACTTAGAGATATTCACAGTTATATAAAGGGAATGGATGGTAACTGGGGAAACTGAAGACTATCTGGAGCATGGCCATAAAGGAACATCAAGAATTGAAGATTGAATGGACTTGAAGCATTCACTCTGTTTTTTTCTCTCCATAGAATGCTGCCAGACATGCTGAGTTTCTGCAGCATTTTGTGTTTCAGCTATTAATTCAGAGACACAGGTAATGATCAGGGGATCCTGGTTCAAATCCTGCTTTGGCAAATAGTGGAATATGAATTTAATTAAATTCTGATATTAAGAGTCTAAGGACGAACACGAAACCATTGTTGATTGTTAGAAAAAAAACACAGCTGACTCAGTAATGTCCTTAAAGGAAGGAAACTGCCATCTTACCTGCTCTGGCCCACATGTAACTCCAGACCCACAGTAATATGGAGAATGCTTAACTGTCCTCTGTACAATTTGGGATGGACAATAAATGTGGGCCTAGCCAGTGACACCCATATCTTGTCAATGCATTTTTTAAAAGCTGCGATGTCTGTGCCAGATGCATGAGCTAATAATCTGTGGGATATGTCAAAAATGAAACAGGATTTCACTGACACTACTCCTGAACCCCAACATTATTTGCAATGAGTTGTCACATTATGTCTGACAGAGAGCTGGATGGAGACTTTGCAAGGTGGCCAATGTCATGCCTCAATAAGGAACTCTGAGGTATGTAATCTTCTTCAGATTTTTTGATGCAGAACCAAAGTGCTTACGCTACATTAGAATAATGAAAATCTGGCATTAATCCACCATCCCAGCAACAGTTCCATAAAGAAGCTATGTTTTTGCATACTTGCAGTTCAGTGTGCGAATGTGTCAGCTCTAAAGCCTCGTCTCCCAGTACTTGGCAGATTATGTGATTCATAAATAGCAAAACCAGTGAGATTTTCACATTAGTGACTGAATAGATTTATTTATTCCCTCCTGAAGTGAGATCTGAGTTTTCCCATCAGGACCACACCTTTCGTAATAACAATGGAGCACCAGGGTCCAAGGGGCTGCATTGTTGGCTGCATTGTCTGAAATGGTGCGCAACTGTAGTAGCAGTATTGCAAAGATCTTGCAGTGGTGAATGCTTCCACTGTTTCTGTCATAGAATTCAATGAAATGGGTGCCAAAGAAGCCACTTGTAACGACTAATGAGATGCAAAATTCAATGTTTGTATGAAGAAAGCCAACATGGGCAATGACAAACCAGGTGCATGAACCTCACTAAATAAAACACTCTTGTACAAAATACATAAGAAAGGAAAATTCTGCTGTGAGTTTTATTTTATCTTTTATGAGTATTGTTTTTATCTTCATTTGCATCCAGTTTTGGTGTGTCTGTGATAGCAAATATAATCTCCAGGGCAAAGATGTGGAAATAAGCAAATTCTTTCCATTTTTAAAACTTGTCGCTCAGTTATTTAATATTGACTCACTCAATATGAGAGCAGTAAATATTACTTCTACATTCTGATACATTGATAAAGGACAATTTTAAGGAACCACCTTTTAACTGTCCACCATTCAGTTGCAGGGCGTGATTGCTCATGTGCTCCTGTCCCAGATCTTTTACAAATATATGATACTGAAAGATTAATGCACTTTTATTACAGGCCTTCACTGAGATGAATATATAGCAGAGCTCTCTCTACAGGCAAAGCGATCATATTGCAACATTTTAATTTATTTGACAGGTCTCACTGTAATATGTTAAAAGCAAGGCACTTCTAAAAAAAAGCAGGAGTCAGACCTCAGAACTACCAGGTCTCACGCTTGCAAAAATATAACCTTTAAGAATCCAAAGTTGTGCAAGAATAAAATTCCACAGTTCAAAACAAAAACAAACTCATGGCTGTGAACCTTTCATTTTCCTGTATCAGTCTACTATTAGTTGATAAATACCAGGAACTTTAAGAGAATTGTTATTTGGCCATTTAGTCACTAGCCAACCTCTCAGTATTATTAAACACATGGATTGACAGTTATATTGCAAGTCATTATTACATCATTAATGCATTCCAATGTGATGAGAAAGACAATGGTATTAATTGTAATAACTGGGAACTATTCTAATAACCCAGAATCCAATATGACATATAATTTGAATCTCATATCAAGGCTGGTGGTCTTAACAGCTGTAAATTCATAAGTTCCAGAAGCAGTGGGTTCATGTTAAATCTGTGCTTCAAGAGTCATGTCAAGGTAGGGTGGGTCAAAGCTGCCACTGGGACTATTGAGTCTAGACATACATATTTTTGTTAAGCCATCTAAAAAGATCTCTAATTCCTCGTAAAATTGGCTCTTTCTTGAGCCAATTTAAGTTAGAATTGTGTAATCACAGCTGTATAAACATAATATTCTTTATTTATGCCAGTTATCTGCTTGCGAGGTAGAAAATGAACATTGTTATAGGTGCATCATGATTGGCATGTTCTTTACCTTCCTATTTTTGAAGTTATTAGGAAGTTGACAGAGGCAAAATATACAGCAGTTTGCTTAGTAGCTCTCACGCATAATCAAAATAGATTTTTGTTTTGACAATAGAGGAAATTAGTCCTAATGAATGTTGACTTGTTGATATGCTAATGGTGAATACATTTGCAGACTCATTTTTGCCTTGATGTGTACTTAGATCACATAATGCACAATGCCTGATTATCATGAGCACAGTAGTGTTTATTTGGGCGCATTCTTATAAAAATCATTTGTATTATTAGCAATTAGTTCATACTTTACTTTAGTTCCCAAACAAAAGAAAAACTGGCTGACTTATTCACATATAATTTCTTTTAACATAGACTATGTTAAATGAGGGCTAAACATATCATTTTTGAAATTTCCTAATGAAGGGCTTTTGCCCGAAAGGTCGATTTTCCTGCTCCTCGGATGCTGCCTGACCTGCTGTGTTTTTCCAGCACCACCCTAATCTTGACTCTGATCTCCAGCATTTGTGGTCCTCACTTTTGCCTACCATTTTTGAAAACCTACTCAATAAATCCCAATGTTATACCCCACACATGCATTATGGTGTGCTGAGGGGAATGTAAAATTAGGTTTTAAATTTTAAAACAAATTAAACAATGATGCAGCCACTCTAAACATCTTCATGACACACACTGAACCACCTTTATGCAGCACAACCTGTGAAAAAGTGGGGGATAAGACAAAGATATAGGCACCAACTTCCAGGCTCTGATCAACAGCAAATGATAAATAGAAAAATAGGTTAGTGAATGGGCTTTTTTTAATTGGAAGGATAATAACGTGTGGAACAAATGTGTGGAGCAGACAGAAACATTCTGTTATTTGGGGATTCTCAGATCAAGGCAGCCAAATTTGAAAATTAATCTGGATGTTTGAACAGTGAAATTGGGAGCATTTCTTAGGGTCAGTAAAGGCTCGTAGAAGTATGGGATTAATTGTTACTTTCTAATTAAGAATGATAGGTCTACTTTCTAATTTAAGAATGATAGGTCTTTGATATCTAAATGTATTAAGGGACATTAAGATAAAAGTGTATTATAGGCCACTAAACTTGCAGATTAACCATGATCTCCTTTCTTGAATGGAGCAGCAGGCCTGAAGCACTAAGTGATCTATTACTCTTCCTATATTCTTCAATAATAAAAGTAGAGCATGCCATTGTCTGGGATATAAACCTAGAATCACCTGCCATGAAAAGGAGCATTGTTGAAAGTTTATCGGATTTTAAGAAAACATATAAGTTGAACAATTAGCCTATACTAACATATTGGAAGACGTATTTGGAACTTGATATTGAGTTTGTATGATTTTTGCAGTTAACAAAGGGCTATTAAAGGGATTTTTGCTGTCAAGGTCAGGAAATTTCCCAGCTCAGCAGATGCATTCCTTTAAAAGGGACCCAGTGTGCCATATTCTTGTTTCAGGGAGCAGGGGCAGGATGGTGTCCTGTTCATGTCAGCAACTGAGTTCCAAGGTAGGCTGGTTACTGTTGTAATAGCAGCAGTTTTGTTTTAAAGCAGATGACTGAATTTTATTTTGTAATGCATTTCAAAGCTTAGCATTGTTATTGTATGGCTCGGTGCTTCTGTGGTGCAAACTGTATGAGCGAACATGTTGAGTGGGGGAGCGTTCTCGAGAGTGCACAGAGTTGCTATGTGGACATGTATATGGCATGGGGCAGGGAAGGGACATGGATCAGGGACAGGTATTTTGTATGATCTTTCAACAGATCTTTCAAAAGGGTCATGAATTTAAATTGTGGCTCATGAATCCTCAAGAATCTAGACAACTCCTTGGAAATTGCAAGGGGAATATGACATAGCAGGTATCGGGGTGGAATCATCGCCCACTAACTATTTCTAAAAGCATCCAGAGTCAACCTGACTATGCAAGGATATGCCCCAAAGTATTTGGTTAACTCCTTTAGAAGTTTTAACCAAAAAATTATCTTGCACTCTATTAAAACCTCTATGTGATAAAAATGATGAACATTGTTAAGAACCAGTAGAGAAAAAAGGAAACGAGAAAAATATGGAAAAGTAAGATTGAAAACATTATAATTATTCATAAATAGAATGCCTGACTTTAAAGACATTGATTCAGCTTTCAAAAATTCAAACATATGTAGAGTAAGAAATCCTCTCGCTGTGAAATTCATAGTACTGAATACCTACTTACTGAATGGATATTTATTTTGCTCACAACAATATGCTGCTTTTAATTAGTTTTAATTAATTGCACCTACCTAGGCCAAGTCAGTAAGTTTGTGAGAAGATTCGTAGCTCGGGTGCTTGTTATTGTAGTTCTGTTCGCCGAGCTGGGAATTTGTGTTGCAGATGTTTCGTCCCCTGTCCGGGTGACATCCTCAGTGCTTGGGACCCTCCTGTGAAGCGCTTCTGTGATCTTTCCACCACTACAAATGCCGGAGGAAAGATCACAGAAGCGCTTCACAAGAAGTCAGTAAGACATAAATAAGTCAAAACCTCTTGAAAAGTTCTTACAGGCAGCTTAGGGAACATAGATGTCCTTTACAGAGTGTATTATCAATTAGCATAGTAAGGATACTTTGCATGCAGGGACAGGCATCAAGAGCATGGTTTGCATCAAGCTGGATCTCAGGATTGCTTGCTTGTTCTTTTATTGCTCAATTCATTTACCTGCATCCATTTCTTTTCTTGCCTCATTTTGCCTATTAGTGCAGCAACAGAACGAGGCAGCTTGATTTTCTGGTCAATAGTCCTCAGTCAAGGGGGTACACACCATGTTGCATGGAACTGTACTGACAGAGCAGATACATGGGAACACCACCAACTGCAAGTTCACCTCCAAGCCACTCTGCACTCTGACTTTTTAATAAATCCCCGTTCCTTCACTGTCGCTGAGTCAAAATCCTGGGAATCCATCCCTAAAAACATTGTGGTCCACCTGCAACATGTGGACTGCAGCAGTTTAAGAAGGCAGCTGACCACCACCTTCTCAAGGATAACTAGGAACAGAGCAATAAATGCTGGCTAGCCAGTGATGCCCATGTCCCAGTAGTCTATATAAAAAGATGTGTGTTACATCAAACTAACACCTACAGCATGTGCCAGCAGCTTTCGCTCTGAACACATTCCATGTCCGTCAAGCAGACAGCCACATCACAAATCATTCACTAACCACTACTCTTTGTTCCTCTATTTTTGTCACTCAGCCAATTTCCTTTGCGCATTGCTATTGTCCCTTACATTCCATGAATTAAAGCTTTGCCCACAAGTCTGTTTGTAACATTTTATCAAAGTTTGGAGTATGTCAAACAGCGCCCACATGTTCTATTGCCATAAAGTTTCATGTGTAAGTTCTGTTTGTGCCAGTATATCGAAGTTTTCAATTATAACCTTTGCCCTGCTAGAGTATGTATTTGCTGTAGCAGATCATTGAAAGCTGTAGGATTGTGTGAGTGTTTAGCATGAACACAAATACAAGTGACCAGCATAATCAATCTTATATTTAGTGGCAAGAACAGAAGTTGCTGGAAAACAGGTTTGGCAGCATCTGTGGAGACAAATCAGAGTTAACATTTCTGACCTAGTGACACTTCCTCAGACCCTTCCTCAGAATCCTTTTATGAAACTTTAATTCTGTTTTCTCTCCACAGATGCTGCCAGACCTGCTGAGCTTTTCCAGCAATTTCTGTTTTTTGTTTCTGATTTCCAGCATTTGCAGTTCTTTCAGTTTTACTTATATTTAGTGGTACCGGTTGGGCTTAACTTGCAAACTTCCTGAAATGATATCATCTTATTCTTCATCTCATCCCAGTTTGTTTGTGTTCTGTATACACTTGACAAGGTATCACCAAGCAGTTGCAAGAGCAACGTTTTAGAATGTCAAACTTTGCAAAGTAATTGCAACTACCTTTTTTGCAACAGTTCTGCACTTTGCAGTTAAGCCATTTCTGTGTCACTGTTTCCTGTTTTTGTCCTGTATAGTCTTCAGTAGGCGAGAAAATAACAGGCCATATCTCTTTAATTCTGGCATGCAGCAGCATCACTTTATTGCATCTGAAGGCCCAATTAATTCTAGGAGCTTGTGGAATAAACTAAACTGTTACCAATCTCAGAGAATCTAGTGATGTAATTGTGTTTAGTGAATAGTGTGCATTGCTTCAGCATGAAAACTGGGACTGAAAAATAAAGCCTTATATGATCATTCAGTTTGCAACTGTCCACTTCATGTGAATGCAGCATCATTTTTGCCTTCTCCATTCTCTGTAACTTTGGCACGGAAACAGACATCAGTACGCAGCATAGTGACCACAATAAACTGGACATGACCAAATAAGGCAATGAAAAACCAATGAGGAATTAGCAATCATCCATCATGGAAGTCATGCCTGTAAGGGCTCCACTACAGACTACTTCACTTCTTTGCCAACAGGCAATATATTATTCCCCACTTATTCAACAGCGGAGATCAAGTACAAATATCCCTGACTGTAATGATATAAATGGACTTCTCTATTTTTAATGAAAGATTGTGCAATCCATCAAGAAATTCTGAAATATCAGAAATTCTGCAAGATGGTCATACATCTTCTTTGTTGATCGAGAAGCACCTGTGTATCATCGCCAAAGACTCAGTGCCTATGTAGAACTGAGCATGGTTAGAGACAAGCTACAGCTGACACTGCATTCATCACCTGGTCCTGCTCATTTGCGAAGTACATCTCACCTTGTGCCACTCAATCTCCCTATCACTGAGGCCCCACCAAGGTGAGTGCATTTATTGGAGAATGGGTGTAACTTGTGGACAATGGTCCCTCGAAGCGCTGATCTGTGCAGAAGTGGTAAGACTGTGATTATGGAAGAACGTTGGTGACAGTGGCTTCAGAATCACACACACTGTTCCTTTGAAATGTATTTTTTGTGCAGTACATGCAGTTCGGACCCATTTCCAAAATTACAACACAATGCTTTCAGTTGCTTTTTGTTGCAGCCACAATTCTCCTTTAGCAATGGCTTGGCTTTGTGCCACCTTGTCAACCTCCAACAGTGACACACTCTCTCTGTCATTGGCATCAGGCTTGCCAGGAACATGGGTTCCACATTGTTCCAACAATACGACTGGGCATTTGGCACTCTTTTGCAATGAGTGATAGAAGACTGTTAGAAATACAAGACTCTTCTGCATTTGATGAATTCATTGTAAATACTATGTACAAGGTTTGATGTTTAATGATGAGTGAGTGCTAAATGCAAATGTGATGGATGATGAAGGGATCTTGTGTGACATTCCTCATATGTTGCAGCAAATAGTGTACCTTACTGTGGAAACGAAAAAATTATGACTGTTAGCTGAGATATTCAGGGTGTTCACCTTGCCAGTCCTGTAAGGGGCCATTGATGTGCATCCCGCACTGTACCCAGGTCCTATTTGTGACTTTGGCTGCTGACTTCCTCAACATCTATTTGGTCAATGCTAACTGGCCTCATTTTCCATCCTTTAGAAACACTGCTTGCTTTTCACTGTCCCATGCATAATCTTGAGAGAGACATCAGTGAAACATGTTAAAGAGCTTCTCTGTCTTATTTCCAATACTGACAAAACTATCTTTTCCCAATCAACATGACACTAATCTTAGTGCAGAGTCGAGAGTGTGGTGTTGGAAAAGCACAGCAGGTCAGGCAGCAATCGAGGAGCAGGAGAATCGATGTTTCCCTTGCTCCTCAGATGCTGCCTGACCTGCTGTGCTTTCCCAGCACCACACTCTCGACTCTGATCGCCAGCATCTGCAGTCCTCACTTTCTACAAATCTTAGTGAAATCTGCTAACTGGCCATTAAATCTTGTATTTTCAGGTGCTTACCTCATTTTACAGCCCTGCCATTGCAAATTGGATGGCACTCCAAGAGGCAAATCCTAATTAGACCTACGCTGTCTGATTACACTGGATGGGCAAAAGTGAGGACTGCAGATGCTGGAAACCAGAGTTTAGATCAGTGGTGCTGGAAAAGCACAGCAGGTCAGGCAGCATCCAAGGAGCAGGAAAATCGACATTTCGGGTAAAAGGCCTTCATCAGGAATAGAGCAAGAAGCCTCCAGGGTGGACAGATAATTTTCCTACCTCTATTCCTGATGAAGGGCTTTTGCCCAAAACATCGATTTTCCTGATCCTCGGATGCTGCCTGGCCTGCTGTGCTATTCCAGCACCACTCTGGATGCCCCATCTAGCATGCATCTGTGGTCCTGACCTGGAACTGAACCCACCAGCGGTGAGAATATTAAATTGGCAAGGTTTTGGCCTTAGTGTCCCAGCAGATTGATGTCCAGTGAAGTCAATAAATAGATACTGCATCTCTCTTACTATTGTTTCTTTCTTCTTAGGGGAAAGGCAGATAGATTCTTGAATTAGAGGTTATTGAGAATAGATGGGAACGTGAAAGTTCGAACACTAATGGATTCGACTTGATCTTATCAAATGATGGAGCAGGCTTAAACAACACAGTAGTCTTCTTCAGTCCTAATTTGTGCTTCTGTCTGTATGTATTCCACTCAACATATGAATCTCAAAGCATTAAATTTGATCGGGGAGTATTTGAACACATTTGAATCAAAATTAAAATCTCAGGAAGTGATAAATCCTTTGTTAATAATTTAAATAATACAGTGGGTGTGTATGATCTTTAAAATACTAGCTTTAAAATGTACTTTTCAATGATTTTATATGTCATCTTCTATAATCTGTATTAAATTCTTTACATTTGAGTTATTCTATTTATTTGTTTAGTCATCCTTTGTTCTCAATTCATTGTTCAGCAACCTGAAGTGAATGGTTCAGAGCAAGCTATGTTTTTACAGAAAAGTGACAAAAATGAACCCTAAGGTTACTCTTTTCTCTAATTTTTTCTCCTTGTCTTGTACAGTTTCCACAATAACAGAAGAGTTCACATGAAGAACATGTAGGCCTTCAAATTACCCTGAATAATGTTTGTCTTCACTTCATGGATGGTAATCTAGTAAAGTAGATCACAGGCCTTTTCTGGAAACCATTTAATTTTTAGTCATTCAAAATGAGTAGGCAGATGATCTATTTGCCAAATTATTATCGTTGTCGGGAGAAGGAAAATTTAATGCATTGTGAGCAACACTCTCCAGTTAAGTTTAGATGAAATTCCTTTGCCTGCTATTTTAAGAAACATTAACCTGTCCATTATGAATGGTTAACAGCTTCCATTAAAATGCAATGGTAATAAATTGCATTAAATTGTAATAATATCATACAGCATTATTTAAAAACCTTCATATGCTGACTTGCTTAACAAATTCCAATTGTGATGTTAACTACTCCACTACCTTCCGCCGGACGTGATCTGAAACAGGAACAAACCTGATATTGTAATATGTTCCTAATACTAATGTGGGAGTATTTTGAGCTATATTATTGTAGAAAAAGAAGATTTTTCTTTTAGAAAATGTTTGAGGTTACTGAGAGAAAGCAGATTTCATGTATTACAAAATCCACTGGAACTGCTAGAAATAATTCGTACCATGGAGCAGATTTGATGTTAATTGAATCATACATGAAGTGAGCAATATTCATGTGTTAAGAGTCAGCTTAGCTTTCTCAAACAGCTGTCAAGCAAATGGAAAGATCAGAGGCTAGGAGCCAAGCAGACCCAGAACCTGGCAATTGGAGATAAACATGTTCCCACAATAAAACAAATCACAAAACTACAGATGCATGTTCCTTCATGAGTGTATAAAAATGCACAGTTGATTATTTATGCTGACTTAAATTAAATTATTACAAGCTGGCAAAAAGAAGAAAAATCTAAACTGATCCATGTCATGCTGCTGTCTATCATTAAGATGGGGTCGTCATGCGCATTTTGTATTTTATAACTTCCTGGATTTACTTGGCAATTCAGACTTCAGATCATCAGAAATCTGATCCATATTTAAACAGAAAATGTACTATAACTGCTGCACAGGAAAAGCAATATCACATTTCAGAACATAGCAGAAGCAAATGTTACATTTTGGATGTTTAAAAATATTGATGAGTGGCCAGTGAATCAGGCAAAAAATACTCGTCAGTCAATTTAGACTTCTTTGGAGAGCGCGTGACTGTACTGTAGCTATCTATAGTTTCGATATTTACAAAAATAGACTGGGTAAAAAAGAATCTCACAATATCCAGCCCAGTGAGGCAGATTTAAATATCACATGCAGCCTAATTTTTATAAGAAAGACTACGTATCATTGCTAGCTTTATAAGGAGCAGAATTAATATTTGTTAGTTTTATGTTTACTTCAATTGCCATAAATTGAGTAATGCTAGCAGCAGGATGTCTGGTTCAGTAGTCTATACATGTATGTATGCATAACTTTTATGTAAATATGTTTTCCGGGACATTATTTATACAAATAGTAAACACAAAGTATAACATCACAGATGTGATTTGTGTTGAAACTGGTACTTTATTTTTCCATTCTTTCAGCTGCAGTCTGTAAAACTGGGAAGTTTCTTTGAGATATATTACACCATCATCATCCTGTGGAAACTGGAGCTGGCAAAGATGCAGCAAGTCTTTGATTTCTAGGTTCTAGGCTTGCTTCATGTCTGCCAACTCTGGTTTCCACAAGTTGATGATCATGTCATACATCTCACTAAAATATCTCCTTTTAACAAGCCTTTGTCTGAACAGATGGAAAAGTAAATGACTAACATCAAAAAACTTCGCATTTCTATCCTGTTATGCTGTGATGGATTTATCGAAAATACATCTGTACAAATATTCCTTAACTAGATATCAAAGTCAAACAGAAAATTGACTTCTGTAGCTTACAGTTTTGCTATGTATTTCTTTTAATAATACATTTAACAAAGCTACAGTTCTCCAGGATATTGTTTCTGAGTGAACAACTAGACTGGTTCATTGATGGGACATGAGTGAATTATCTATCACAGGGGAAGCAGGGATTCAGTCATCTGTAAACAAAATAATTTAGCAGTCTGGATAGTCTCAGCTCAGCTAGTTTACCAATGCTCAATGTTGACAATCTAATCAGCTCTCAGCACTTTGGTTCCAAAAGAACCCTAATATATACTTGAGGTCCCTGAGACATTACTGTTCTAGTTGATTCTCTAAGTTTAGAACAATAGGATATGACATGAAAAAAAATATACCGGGACTCTTGTGGTTCGGTGATAGTGTCCCTACCTCTGAGCCAGGAGGCTTGGGTTTAAGTCCCACCTGCTCTGCAGGTGTGTAATGACACCTCTGAAGAGGTTGATCTTCAACATAAATTACACCTGCAAACAGATAATAAGAAAATATTTTAGTGCATTTTCTCAACAATTTATCTTGATAATCCTAAAATGGATTCTTTTGAATGTCAGACACCCGTAAATGAAATATAAAGGTTTATTTTTAGGTACTGTGTATTGAATCGTGCTTAGAAGTCCCAGGAATTAAGAAAGGTTAAGAAATCAAGGCTAAGAAATTAACATCAGAATTGGAGTTGTGTTTTTCAGACATGGCAGCAACGGTTTGACTAGTTAATGTTACGTTCCAGTAGGCTTGAAAGAACTCCCAACTGTCAAATTGGTACAAGTGGGCTTCCTATAGGTGTGGTTCACAGAGTAAAGTGAGCAAATAATTAGTTCTATGTTACGTAAAACTATTTCAGCAGACATACATATACTTTGTCAGCAAAGATCATCTTTGTTATCATGACACTTTCAAATGGCTTTTACCTTAACATTTAATATTTTCAATGTTTACATAAGCATTCATTTTAGAAACTTCCAAACTAGATGTAGGCTTCTCTCGCAACACTGAAGGGTCACAGAGTTTACAAGCAGTCAGAGAAGGGGCTTTCCTGACCTTTGGTAGTATATTTGACAATACTATTGAGGGGGAAGCCGGGAGACAGGAATTCTTGGCTATCTGATCACAGTTGGAGCAAGGGCAGTGTTGCGGCTGGCAATGTTAGTTTTAAAAAGTTTCTATTTAGGGCCCTGAAAACATTGAAATAATTGTTTTGTGATTGGCTCCTGGGAAAATACTGCCTTCCTTTAATAAATATCACAGTTGCAGAAATAAATGTTCCACTCTGGTAAATAAGCACAAGGTTACTTTATGATGATTTCAGCAAAGCTCATGCAGCAAGTTTTATTTCTTTAGGTAAGTATGTAGGGAAGGGGGCATGCAACACTTTCTTTGCATATGACTGGACTTACACCTATCAAATGCTTTCATGAATCATCTCAATAAATTTATTTATTCTATGTCCCAACATTCCTTTTCATGATAAGAATCTGAACTGCGAAATGGTTTATGTTCTTATCATGTTAGAATGAAAATTAGATTTCTCCACACAGCTTCCAACATTTTTAACTCGATAGCAAATAGTATTTATGTAAGCAGTGATCTATTTTTGAACAGTCAATGTAAACACTAGGACAGTGTCCAACTCTGTCTCCACTCTGCCTCCTGGTTTGACATATTTTTTAGGTTAAATTCATAGCTTTTATTTGAAAGGATGTTTGAAAAACAATTAAATCCACCAGGCAGTATACATTTAAATCATTTTGATAAACACAACTGAAATAATGTTACACCCACGAGACTCAATTTCTCTTCTTCACTGAAAAGTAAAGAATTGTTTGGAATTTGTACATGATTAAAAGCTGTCAGATGCCCATAATCGCTATTGCTGTGTAGAGACTGGTTCATGCATGCCTGCTGGCATGAACTGGGCAGAGAGTACAATCCTTGTACTCAACATGTAATGCCTTGGTGCAGTTAGACCCAATTTTAACAAGGCTTATGACTTGTGAATGTCTTCCAGGTGAAAACTACTGTTCATCACACAAGCACTCATCCTGCTCCTGGTAAGCTCAGGAAGCCATATAGTTTAGGGTACTCAAGTGAAACAGGTATTAGGTTCATTTGCAATGCAAATTAAAAAATGTAACACCCTGTTTCAAGCTCCTTCCTGTAATTGGCTGGCACTTGAGCAAAACATGACTCATGCATGTTGCTATCTGTTCCCTTCAGCACAGATCAGCCAAAGCATAAAACATAGGGGAATTTGATGTATTTTGCTGACCTGACTGTAGAGTCAGAAGAAACAATCTTGATGGTTTACTTGCTAATTAGCTGTCATGTATTCTTGGTTACTTAGCGTTACCTGAGAAAAACTTTTGAAATGTACCCTCTGATTTTCCTTCAAACAATTTGTAAGATGAGGCAAAAATTCCCATGAGAACTTCCTGAACCTGGGACAGGAGTTTGTGGAATTCACATTTGAACTAAGAGTCACTGAGCTCTCTGGCTGAGACAGACCTTAATATGCAAACCTTGGGGCAGCTGGCTGGAACAGGGCTTTAGCTTTTAAAGCTAAAGGAAGATCCCCACAAATGCCTCAGCTAAAAGACAATGAACACCAGCCTGCAGAACAAGCAACCTGAAGCCTACAAAAATACAAAACCGTTCAACTTTTAATCATCTGTTCGGACACAGAGATACAGAACATTCCACACCATTGTACGACATGCAAACCTATTTTCCTTGAATAGGAAAGACTTCAAACTATTGGCAACAAGTTAACCTACGAGAAAGTCAGGACTGCAGATGCTTGAGATCAGAGTTGCCAAGTGTAGCGCTAGAAAAGTACAGCAGGTCAAGCAGCATCTGAGGAGCCGGAGAATCGACATTTCAGGCAGGAATGTAGGGGGCGGGGGAAGGGGGCTGAGAGATAAATAGGAGTTTGGGGGTGGGGCTGGGGGGAAGGTAGGTGGGAAGGTGATCGGTAGGTGCAAGTGGGGGGGTGATAGTGATAGGTCAGAGAAGAGGGTGGAGTGGACAGGTGGGAAGGAAGATGGACCAGTAGGAGAGTTCAAGAGGGCAGTTTTGAGTTGGAGGGTTGGATCTGGGTGAGGTGGGAATAAGGGGAGTGCAGGAAACTGATGAAGTCGACGTGGATGCCACATGGTTGAGGAGTCCCAAGGTGAAAGTTGAGGCGGTCTTCCTCCAGGCGCTGGGTGGCTTGGATTTGGCAGTGGAGGCGGCCCAGGGCTTGCATGTTCTTGGGGGAGTGGGAAGGGGAGTTGAAGTGGTCGGCCACAGGACGGTGGGGCTTTTTGGTGTGGGTGTCCCAGAGATGTTCCCTGAAATGTTCCATGAGTTGGTGTCCTATTTATCCCCAAAGTAGAGGATACAACATCGAGAGCAACAAACACAATAGATGACGTGTTTGGATGTGCAAGATAGTCTCTGCCGGATGTGCAAGACTCTCTTGGGGCCTTGAACGGTAGTGAGGGGGGAGGTATAGGTAGACTATCAAAGACATATTTCCCTCCCAATCCCTTTCAGCATTCTGCAGAGACCATTCCCTCCGCAACCTCCTCATTATGTCTGTGCCCCTCATCAACCCACCCTCCACTCCTGGCACCTTCCCTTGCCACTGCAGGAGTTGTAAAACTTGCACCCCCACCTCCATGCAAGGCCCCAAAAGATCCTTCCACATCTGGGAGAGATTTTCCTGCACATCTAAACACCACATTTACTATGTCCATTGATCTTGATGTGGTCTCCTCAACACAGGGGAGACAGGATGCCAACTCATGCAACATTTCAGGGAACATCTCTGGGACACATGCACTAAACAAATTCACTGGGCTGACCACTTCAACTCCCCCTTACACTCCAGCAGGGAGATGCAAGTCATGGGCATCCTCCACTTCCAAATCCAAGCCACCTGACACCTGGAGGAAGAAGATCTCATTTCTGCCTTGGGACCCTCCAACCACATGACATCAACGTCGACTTCACAGGTTTCCTTATCTCCCCTCCCCCCACCATCTCCCTTCCCCCCACCTTATCCCAGATCCAACCTTCCAACTTGGCACCACCATCATAACCTCTCCTACCTGTCCATCTTCAATCCCACCTATCCGCTCCACTCTCCTCTCTGACCTATCGCCATCACTCCTTAGCTGCATCTACCTATCGCTTTCCCAGCTACCTTAACCCCACCCCCCCACTCTCTTATTTATCTCACAGCCCCCTTTCCCCTGTCACATTTCTGATGAAGGGCTTATGCCCAAAACATCAATTCTCCAGCTACTCGGATGCGGCTGGACCTGCTGTGCTTTTCCAGCAATACATTTTTCAACATTTTAACCTACACCCATTTAAGAGAAATAATGGACATTCAGAACGATCAGAAACACACGCATTTTAACTGGAGAACTATCCACATCTCATCTAATACTCAGGAAGCTCATTCAGCCCCAAGGGGAGGAACAACAGTGCAGTGATCAAATCCAGATTTGGTGGGAGATAAGGGAAACTGACAGTGAGTATAACTGGGGAACCCTGAGTGGGAGATAAGGGAAATAGCAGTGAATATAATTGGGGAACACTGAGTGGGGTTGATATGGGAAACTGACAGTCAGTATAACTGGGGAACACTGAATGGGAGATAAGGGAAACTGACAGTCTAACTGGGGAACCCTGAGCGGGAGATAAGGGAAATAGCAGTGAGTATAATTGGGGAACACTGAGTGGGGGTGATATGGGAAACTGACAGTCAGTTTAATTGGAGAACCCTGATCTCTGGGGTTTGTTCAGCATGAGGTCTGGCCAGCATC